>NC_071334.1:3664936-3982436 GCF_027744825.2 Synchiropus splendidus | reverse complement strand
GGAACTGGCTGATGTTTCAGAGCTTATTTCCGTTAAAGTCGCAAGTGGTTGGTCAAAATGCGTATATGCCCTGAACCAATTGGGGCGGCGGAGTTACGCACAGGAGTGAGAGAAACCAGAGAGTGAGAATGGTTGCAGTGCAGGTTGCAGACGACAATACACAGTGAGTACACGCGAGTCAGGTGAGGAAATGAAGTGCGTAGTCAGTGAGAGAAACCTGTTCCTTCTTCATTTTAACCTGATCCACACAGGTTCACCATCCATGACGAGTGATCACAGACTACGGTGGCCTCAAGTGGACAAAATTCAGTCTCACAACAGACGGATTCATAAGCCTCATACATCCGTTTGAGAAAGGATCAATGTTTGTAAAAGTTGCTTGAGGTTCTTTGGTATCCAGCGCCCTACTGTAACTTCATTGACTAGAGTTGGTTTACTTATCGTGAGATAAGATTCTTGATATATATTGTGAATATATTCAAGTATGATTCAGTTGAACAAATATTTAAAGATTCTATACAATTCAAAGACAATTTATTTCTACCTTTTTGAATTTAAAATTTCACACGTTTCATTCCTCAGTGTGAAATATGCAAATTGTAAATCATTTGTAAAATATTTTTTGCTATTATAAACTATTACGGCAGTCACCACAGCCGACAATGATAGGTGGCTCACGGTGGTCCAGGCGACCGCTGAGAGGGTTTGTGTGTTTGCTCAGACACATGTGACCTGTATTCACAACCCATCCTCACTGCCATGGTGTAATGTATTGACGTTGAGGAAGGGGACGTTTGTGTCCTATACTGACACTGAAGGGAGCGTTCAGCACAGCCTGTTGATGGGTTATCAACTGATGCACATTTCCCGCCTTCCGCGACAGTGGGACAGGTAAAAAAAAGACAGAGGATGGGGTTAGGTAAACCATGGGATGGAGCTCCATTCATTCTATGTGAGGCAACGTGCTACTTAAAGTCTGGCTGTGGTTTTTAGTCTTCACTGTCTATAAGGCAGGGAGCCACGTAATGGGTTATAAATAGCAACAGAAATCCAATATTATTCAGTCCATCCCTTGCGCTCCTCAATGTGTGATCCACACCCTGGCGTGTAACGCTACAGGGGAAAGAAAATGCTTTTTTGATCCAATGAAACGCCTCTGTTTCAACATGCAATGCAGAAGGCTGCCTTTGTCGTCAGTGTAGGACGCAAAAGTCCACTTTCCCAACGTGAATATGTGATGTCATGCTATTCAACAGCAGGCATTCAAAGTACTTCATAACTCCAGATATCTGAGGGACTGGTCTGTGGTCAATGTCGCCCTGGGAAGCTGAGGACTGGGACGATGGTGGAACGCTTGAAGCAGTGGGGTTGGTCGTGAGGTGTGTGACACGTTGGGGGTCATAATTTCAGAGGGTCACGTGACAGGAACGAAAAGACGGTGGGACAGGTGTGAAGTGGACCTTCTCAAATACGCAGTAGACTGTGTAGCGCTTGTCAGCCAAGGCTTTGCTGGCTGCTGCTGCTGCTGCTGGTTCAACTGTGTGAGCTTGTGTGGCTGGAACAAAGACCTCCACCCCTTTGTGGATCAGTTTGAGACTCCTGGTCGGAGGTCCAAAGTTTTATAGCCGCCAGTGGGACAATGAAAATGTTCAGGGTTGAGTTGTGCTCTGTTCCCGTGCTGTGCCCACAGCTTCAGTCCCATTGATCTGAGGTAGGCGATGGAAACACCAGCGAGTATGAATGAAGAGAACTTGCCATGACCTCTCCCTGTGATACAGTATCTGACATCCGACTTAGGACCGGGATCGGGTCTGACCAACGGTCGTAAGTCGGATTGAACGTAAGTCGAATGCCATTCAAAATAGCCGACGCGAGGCTTATAGGTACGAATGTAGTGGTAGATGTCCGTGTGAGAGTGAGATGCTGGGATGCTGTGCTGCCGTAACTGTCGTCCGCGTTGCCGTTACTTGCTGCGGTGCCAGACATTGAATTAAAAAAATAATCTGCTGGCCGTGGACGTAAGTCAAGCAGGTCGTAAGTCGGATGTTACTTGTACTCACAGAGGCCATTATTATTTACTTGGCTCGAACAAATATCCGGGTCTCTGCAAATATGTGTAGAAATAAATAATAAACTCGACAATTGGTGCATTAAAAAGAGACATTTGCATGCATTAACTACTGTTTGTGGCTGCAGTAAAGGTTGGAAAATTGCAGCCCAGTAAATGCCGCAAAAAGCTCATCATGTATGAGTCAGGCCCAGCACCACGTCTCCCAATCCAGAGCGCGAGAAGCAACTAACCTGCACACAGAGAGCCATCACACGTTTGAAACCCCTCCAACAGCAGAGCCGTTTAGTTCAGTGCCAAGGCAGGTTGGGTTCACTCGCTTATTCATTTCCCTTTAAACGGCGGGCACGGCTGCCGTGGGAGTTGAACATTTGGAGTTCTCTCAGAGGCACATTCGCACCGACGATAACACACCCGCAAGAACCAGGCCGCTTCATTCAACTTGAATGAGTCCACAGCGATAGCTGGCGTGTAGTGTGGCGCGCTGTTGTCAGGTAGGAGAGTTGATCTCAAACAACAACAAACGTGTGTCGGCTGCCAGCCATCGACGTTTGCTCATTGTTTTCTCCCACAACACGCACGACAGAAGGTGACAGTGGCTGTGAATATTTGCCAGCTTCCTCTTAAGAGGACCGCAAACCGCTCTGTCTGGATGATGACGCTTGATGAACCTCATGAACGCCGCTTCATATAACACGTTCAGGCGATGTCAACTGGAAATCTTCCTTGTTCATCCTAACACACAATACATGCTGTTCAGATGGGGTGAAATTCGGACAGAGTGACCGCTCTGAAGCTGTTTGTTTTCGGTTATAGCGTCAGAGTTGTCACGTTCTGCACTCTGTGGTCTTATTCTATGTCTGTTCATGTGCTTTTATTTTGTTAACCCCCTGTAGTTTCCTTTTCCTGTCTTTCATCCAGCTTAATGGCAGCGCAGCTGGAGCTCATCCCGTCATCAACTCTCCTGTGGATATCACCTGGTGAGCTCCTGGCTGCTAGATGGTCACTTTGTGTCATTCGGTAAATCTCCTGAGACTAACATTCCTCTTTGTTCCTCTGAATTTTCTAGATTTCTTGCGCGCACTTGAATTTCTCTTCAGCTGCTTCCTGGGTTTCGCTTTCTCCACCTCGCTCCTCTTCTGTTTTCATCTCAATTCTGTAGCCAGACCGCGTGTGAGTGTTCTTAAACTCACTTCTCAGTTATCGATTGTGTAGATTTTTTCCTTCGTGTGAGTTTGAGTCTTCTCCTCCACATAGCGCTTCTAGTTGATCTGGACCTTGGGAGTTTGTATCCCAGCGTGTTGGTGTTCTCCCAGTTTTTTCAAGGTTGAAATGAATTCACCTTTCCTTTGTTACAGATTTTTCCCAGACCCTTTGTGTACCTCCTGGTTCGTGCTTTGGCTCCGGCGCCTTCAGTTGCTGCCTTCGTCTTCTGCGTATATTGTAATCTGTCTCTTATTATATTTATGAATTTAATCTCGTCTTCCGTGCCTTCTGTCAGCCTGCAATCCTCTGCACCTGGGTCACGTCTTAGGCAAACAAGACACGAGTTTAGTTATAGCGTCCGAGTTTGAGAGTTTCCTTTTGTGTAGATGATCTTTGATGCATCGTCGCTACTGCAGTGTTTTGCTTTGCCAGTTTAGTTGCTCCCAGCTAAAAAGCCGACTCCACATTGTTGAGTGAATGTTCTATATTTGTTAAGTCCAATATGGACAACCGATTCTTTTCTGTCCTTCTGTAATGCAGTGAGACGGTCCTCACCATGACTAAAACACACGACTGTTTGATGGGCTTTAAATGGCAGTTTACACATTAAATGTAGAATATGAATAGTGTTTTTCTAACAGCATGGGTTTCACTGAAGGAAAAGACTGGTCTCCAAATGTCTGTTTCTGATATGAAAAATCTGGCGACAACATCATGGACGTCTTGAGAATCCCAGAGTGGTTGGTAGAGCTGCGTGTCATCTTCATAACAGTGGAGAAATGCGTTGTAGCACAGGATACTTTGACCAAGAGCTAGTAAGTTTTTTTAAGGCGCCATCATGTTTCCCATCAACTAACATTGAAGGAGGCCACTGGTCATTTTAGAACCAGAGTACAGTAGCTCATCTGTCGGATGTGGAGGAATAAACACTGGCATGGGAGCGCGAACAAACCCGGGGAGACGATTTCAGGCAAATAAATAATAAAGTCTCCAGTTCTAAATTGATTTTAAATAAGGTCAGAGGTTAGTTGGGGTGGTATTTTTCCGCTTTGTCAGGAGGCGCAGGTGAGGTGAAATCTTTAATGAAGAGCTGAGGTATTGGATGAGATCTCCTTCATGACCTTTGGAAGCAGAGAGGGTCACAACCTCATTGTGACATTACAACACTTACATGGCTCAAGTATAAATACCAACCAGCGGTGTATTTATGGCGCATTGTGTCTCATCAGAAATCCCCGTCTCCCGCATTTATTTAGTCCCCGATTCAACCTCACCTCTTTGTCAGTGAGCTACACTTGTTACGAGAGCGTGGCAAACATTTGAAAAATGTATATTTTAAATTCTGGAATGTAAAGTCTCCGCCCTTCAAGGGTCAGAGGTCGGCAAGCCAGTGCGCGTCCGGGGAAATCTGACAAGCAGCCTTCAAATGTTTCAGAGCACGGGCGCTTTCCACCCCGTCGGATCGCCACGCTGTTCAAGTGTGAATTCAACAAGATGGCCTTTTCCAAACTTGGCACATTGCCCAGGTTAACAGCATATTAAGGAGACTGGCATGTACTTACCACTAAAATGGTCCTGCGACCTCTGTGTTGGATGAGATCCTATCAGTGAGTTCAGGCAGCTAGCCGGAGGCGTTCGGAACTTTGCTCGCCTGATTCACCACCGATCAGAAAGTCTTGTTGTTGTTGTTGTTTGCACACTGACATGATCAGAACTTGCCTTCTAAACTGATAATACTCGCTCCCAGCACTCAGCGCACACTCATATAGGACTACGGATTCTGCAGAGGGTGGGTTACTTCACATCTTTTCACGTTTAGTCGCTATTTTTCCACACCCAATTTGAATCTGTCTTCATGGGCTTCTCTCTCCAGCCTGCGTTGATGTGTGCGCCTGCATTCCTCTCTGCATGTGGATAGAAATTCCCAGTGTCCTGTTGATGAACCCGCATCTTTATTCAAGCGCAGGTGTTTCCGCTCACTGTTGGGGGGACAATTACCTGATGGTCGGCCTCACATAACCGAGAGCAACAAAAGACAGCAGCTGCATTCTTGACGCTATCCTCCAAATTTGAAGCATTATTCTCCACGTACCATCAATATTCCCATGTTACGCAGTTTTTACAGGATTTTATTGAGTAGGATATGCCATGGTTTTGTCAAGGTCATTGTGAGTAACATTCCCAAAGAAGTTATTGATTTGAAAACATCTGAAATTGATTTATGTTAAATATTAAAGGAGACTCTTGTCCACGTCGTCTTGTTCTTAAGCTGTTTCAAACAGAGGAAGGGTATGGTTTTTTTTCAGATGTGGATCTTGAACAGGTTTCCTCATTTCAAGACGACTTTCTCACATTTGCAAGATTGTTTTTCCCGAGAGGAAATGAAAATTTGTGGCCAAAAGCAAACAAACATTAAATGCTTAGCTGAACACCGACGAGCAAATGAGGCTGTTAGGCTTTTCACTTTTTTAATATTGCATAAATAGTCTGAAAAAACGGTTTTCCCAAGTAAGTAAATGTTTACGTAATATTTATTTACACCTCCAGCCATTGCTTTTAAGAAAAAGCACAACAATGTTTTTTAAATGACATTTATGTTCGACCTTCCAACAAAACTGTCCAAAAAACTAAAGTGCATTCAAGTAGATAAATGGAATCTTGTCCTTTTGGCACAAGTCGGCTCAGCATCAGCCGATAATGGCTAGTGATGTAAACAGAGGTCTCCAGATCAGAGGTGGCCAGGTCGCAATGATCGACTGAGTATAAAAATCCAAACCAAATATGGATTTGTAGATACAGGCAAATCATCTCCAAACTGCTGAGAATATCAGACAAATGAAATATAATTCAACTATGCTACTTTGTCATATAATAAAACAAATAGTGGAGTCTGACTACATTTCATCACATTTCAAAACAGGAAGTTGCACGGTCGCAGTTGCTGGACTACATGAGTCCATATGACACACAGCAAGTCTGTCCGGTGCAGTCTACGTCATAGGAAAAGAATAAAAACGGAAAAAAAGTGCACACGGATACGTGACATAACCATGGAAAGCAGGCGGGTGATTAAAACACACTCAGAATGTGCATCATGCATCTAATATAATTAGACATGTGACATTAAATTCTCGGTTGAGACCGGAGCTGGGCCTGAACACCGGCCAACCCGCCTCCGCAGACCAGCTCAGCTGAGGGGAGGCTGGAGTGTTGGCCGGTGTTATCGCACATTGGTGCTCAACGTTACCTATGTTTCTGGAGCTTTCTGTCTTTCGTCTGCGTTCACCGTGTCTTTTTCTCCTCCTCCTCCATAAGTCTTACGGATATGGAAAAAATGGAGCAGTACCACTGGAAACCATGGGGGGCAGCGTTGCTGTTACTACCTGATGCAGCGGTACCTGGGTTCTCCACCACAATCCGTTCCAGACGGCCTTTCAAGAAGCGATTTGTTTGGAATCTGAATGGATTTTTCCCATTACAATGAATGGAAAAAGAACTAATGCGTTCCAAGCCTTAAAACAGTCTTTTGTAGGAGTGAATGACGAGTGTCTGCTGCAGGTGGCTGTTCCTCTGTGTGTGTGGCCGCTGCATGTGGGAGGGGTTGCCGAGTGAGTGAGGTCTCTCCAGAAGTGAAGAGGTGCCCGGTGCGTGTCCAGCTCTGAATGTGCGCTTCTGTGCAGTTTGGCTGTGACAAAGTCATAAACCAAGTCACGCTCTGTCCCAGACTGGCCTCATCCCTGTCCCAGCTCCAGCCCACAACAGGACATCAAACCCTGGAGTGAGCGCTCCAGCACCTCCCCTGTGACACTCTACCACGGTCCAGTGTGGAGACAGGAAAGGTTTTACACCTCAATATGAAGAAGAAACAGTCAGTAAATGGAGCTAACGGGACACGTCTGCATACAGAGGCTGCGTTATACACAATAACAAAGCACGTCGTGGCTCAGCTGATCGGTCCACGCACGTTATGTTTTTTTACGGCTTCTTTCGGGGGCGTTCGAGTTCAGGATTTTCGTTCGAAATCAGAAGCAAAAAAAGTCTTGAAATTTTTGTTCGAAGTCTGAGACGTTGGAAAACCGAGACGTTGGAAAAACGTAGCTCTAATGAGACACGAAGAAGACATAACAATGGCAGAAACTCTCCGTCCTTTTGTTGCAATGTATTTAACGGCCTGACTGTGAGCTGCTCCCCCTGGTGGATATATTGGTGAACAGCAACATAAAAAACACATGGAAGTATGTGGTCACTGATGACAATCACTTCGCGTGTCACCTGCTCTGCTCTCGACAGACACTGTCGGATCTAGAGCATCGCAAATTAACTGGGCATTCTCAGTCATGTGACCAAAATGCATGCGGATAGATATAAAGGGGAAACAAAAGAAATGGGTTACAGATTGCAAAAGGACAAATGTGCCCCTGGAAGAGCGTTAAAATTTAAAAAGAAAATACAGAAATCTATTCGTCATCGAATCTATGAAATCATCACCAAAGCTCAGACAAAGTCACAAAAAGAGGTGGTAACTACCTGCACTCGTGTACCCTCCACAGGTCGACGCAGGTGAACGGAGGGCTGCACTGGTTTCGCTTGCAGGAGTCCGACAAACACCCCGGCGAGAGACCTTGAACGCTGACCTGGGACACCCCGTCTCGAGGCTGGCTGTCCAGCGGCATGTGGCGACCATTGAGCCGTAGATCTCTCATGCAACCTGAACAGACAAAGGAAACCAAAAACAAAGTGGGAGTTGTGTGAGAGTAAGCCGTGGTCTTGCAGCGCAATGAGAGAGAAAAAAAAAAAACAAGTATTGTTTTCCACAAAGCATGATTAAAGCCTTCCAGGAAGCCTGCCAAAGCCCCAGCAGCAGACATTTGCATACATCTTTGCTTCGGTATAATGAGCTCCACGGTGGACCGATGGCCGATGTCGCTGCCCCACTGGGCCTCGTATCAAGCACGGGACTGAGAAGCAGTCAAGCAAAGAAGGAAACATGAAGGTCTGTTTGCAAACTGCTGAACAACAGTTAAAGCCCTTTGTTGAGGCAGAGCAGAAGGGGAAGAAAACAAATGAAACGCATCGCCAGTCCCTGATAGATGCACCTGGAGCCAGATCTGTCCTGTTCATTCAGATCGAGTGGAAACTCTTGTGCATATGTGAAGCTCGGCGATGACTCCAACTCAAAACAGTGTTGTAGTTCACTTTCAATAAGTGTTTGCCATTCATGTTGTGTGAACGTTTCCACATTTGAAAGAGATAAAAAAAGCCCCTTCATGTCAAATCCGTGGGGGTTGGATGTGCCACATACACACAGTTTGCTTGTGAGTGCCAGACATTTTGGCTGGTCCTCTCAAAGTTTCCAGGCTTTAAGTTTGGTTCAGATGGTGACGTTCAGAATAAGACATATATATATAAGAGGTTGTGTCAATGAGAGGTCCTCACAAAGATGGCATGACATACCTATGTGTGGAAGTCATTGAAGTTTAGTGAGAGTGCACGGTTGCACAAGCACTATTCAGCACTGCATGCTTGGAAAGTGAATGGCGTCAAAGGGTTCGCTCATGAAGGCAGACGAAAGTGAAACTTTCTGGCCAAATGCAAAACACAACGTGGAAAACTAACACTCAAAGCAGTGGCTGTGAAGGCTGGGGATCGGAGTCGATGGCAAGACGAATGGTCCCAGGGTTACACGGCCAGTTTTGGTATGAAACACAGTGGGGCCTGAAAACACTAGAGACTAGGGACCTTTGAGCAGGACAATGACGCAAAAAACATAAAGCCAGAGCTCCAACACAATGGCAGGAGTGGCCTCGCTCAGTGGTGCGCAACCTTTTTATCACCGTGGACCTGTCAACACTTTCAACTGTCAGGTAAGGCGTGTGCCCACTGAGACTCGGAAACTCTCTGACTCTGGTCGCTATGGTGACGTTTACACATGCCTTCAAAACAGCATACAGATACCCCACAAAACCGAATATAAAGTGCATGAAATTCTAAATCACCATGTGGGTAAATCAATGGGAGCCCTGAGCTTGTTTCTCTCCAACAAGACGTCCCCCACCTGGGAGTGACGGTCGATGGCCGTGATAAATCCATATTTCAAGTACGACTCCTGATATTGTTTGTTAAAAAAGGCTCTTCACCTGTCTCTCCGCTGAGCCTTTTCCCCTTCACAAAGAAACAACTGTTTCCTACTCGATTTGCGAGCTTGCGGGTTACATTTTGGCTCTCAAGTGTCCGAGGATTAACAGAGAGAATCTAGTCATTTTTCAAAATAAAAGCTTTTTCAAAACAAAAGATCCTCAGACTCAGATAATACACAAACCGAAATAATGAATTATTTATTGTGCGGCTCGGTATCAATTGATCCACGGACCAGTGCCGGTCCCCGGCCCGGAGGTTGGGGACCACTGGCCTAGCTGAAGTCCAGACCTAGATCCAAACTGGAACCTGTGGCTGAAAATCCGATTTTGGAACAACTATAATCAGAATTTATACTTTTTTACTGTAGAAGGTATTGCTATTGGAAGTACTTGACACTTCTGGTGGACTTCTTTGGTTGCCATCTTGATCACCAGGGTCTTAAAATACAATTTAATAATATCTTAACAATGCATTTTATGATTTTATGATTCAGCTATTGACCTTATTTATTTGGGACGGTGTCTGATCGAAAACAATAAATAAGTGAAAAAAATAGTGCCATAAATTGGGCTGAGGAGGAAAGCCTCGAGACTTCTTGCATGGATTTAAAACACCCATATTTTCTTGAAAAAAATAAACCACGTTGAGCTGTGATCTGGTTTGAAGGTTTACTGAAGGTTGCATCACAAATAAACCACAAACACATTTTTATGCTCAACCTAAGGTTAATAATTGAGGTCAAGTCCATCCATTATGGAAACACATTGATAGAAAGTTCTTTCAAGTCGTACAACGCATGGTTTTACTGAAAATGGCAGTCTCCATCCTGTTGACAGCTGTTTCCTTCTTCATTATTTTTATTTCAAGAAAACCGAAATAAATCCAAGCCACAGATAAATCCTTCTACTTAAAAATGGAGACGCAAAGTGTTTGTTCATGAAAGCGAGGCGGTGACGTTCATGGAAGAAATGCAGCCCCCTGTTTTGACAGGCCTCATCCATTCTACAGAAAGGTGAGAAATTCCTCTGATCGCAGTTTTCATTCACACTTGGAATATAATTTCAGAGCTGTCTACATGACACAGTGGTCATGACACAGAGCAGCATGAATGCTGGAGAAAATAATGACCTCGTCTGAGGCGGTTGCCAAAACCCATTCAACATACCTGAGAATAAAGAAAATAATAAATAAATACACCTGACACAAAAAAAATACCTGAGAAGCTAATGGTTTTTTATTATTCTTTCAGTGTTTCATAACACCACCCAAAAAACAACGACTTTTGATCCAAGCATTTCTTTTTACTCCAAGTATAATTCACTTTGTCTTATGAATAAAGAGAAGAAATCTCATTCTGCATGAGAAAATTCTTAGGATAAACTCATTCTATGCAGCGATTCATCCAACCATTTTGAAAAAGAAATGCTCAAAACCCTTCTCTGCAAGTTGTATCTGTATATGGCATGAGTGGAGGTACTTTCTAACATCACCCAAGTGGCAATGTTGTTTGGAATAAATGCAAACTGGACGGTGTTTTTGTGAATGAGCTGTTTACAAGGCAAGATAACACCCTCTTTTCTAAACAAGCAGTGGAGAGGAGAACCGCTTGACTGTGGATCTGATCATCAGGGAGTGTGAGGATGAATGAAAAACTGGTTAAAAAAAAATCCAAGAGTGAAGACTTATTTAGAGCTTGACCTTTAATTTTGCTGAAATTTAAGGTCCAACAAATCCGCGAATAACTTCTATACATTCAAAGATTTTCAGGCTTCAAATAAGTAACGCTCGCTTTCGTGAGAAAATTGACCTGAAAAAAGCAAAATTGGACACAGTCTTCAGGTACGTTGACACCAAAAGGGACTGAGATTTGATTCCACAAAGAGACAGACTCGGTAGGATTCACTGGTGATGGGTCGATGAGGTATCTTCGGTGTTGCAGGGTTGATGAAACAGTGTCCTATTTTACAGCCGACAGCGCCATCTGGTGGCCGCTGAAAATCAGGACACTGTTTCATGACGCCTCATGGACCTCACAATACTGTTGCATGTCATTGCGACTCCAGAATCTCACTCTGAATGAAGTCAAATATTTCCCTTCCACATGATGTTCAAAAGGAGGGGTTGAGGATCGAGTGATCTTGAGCTCACAGTGCTACTTCAAGCTAAATGCTACTCAAAGAATACTACAACATCAAACCTTGTTCCACTCTGAACACACTCTGATGATCGACAGAAACCCAAATAAATCCAATCCAGAACTCGACAGACGGTGAAGGCTTCAACCATGCAACAACGGAAGCTCTTACCTTGAAAGCTTTTGTTGGTTCCCGACGGGAAAGTGTTTCCAAGCATCACCACAGTAGGGTCAATGACGATTTCTCGACTCCGGCCTTCGGATCCGGAAACCTCCCGCTGCCCTCCACCACCGTCCAGCCGGAGGGTCATCTCATTGTCGTGCCTGTCCAGGGAGACCTCGTGCCATTCTCCGTTGTCAAGACGGTAGTTGGGAATGGTGAGGTTATGGTCCCCATCGCCGAGGTTGTAGAGGACACACAACAGGCCCTGGAAGATCTGCCAAGCCAAGAGGGCATCTTGTATCAGTCAAACCGACATGGCATTGTGGAAGACCAAAGCTATTTAGACATTTATTATTTATCTTCCAACATGTACGTAAATGACAACAACTTTTGGTCCAAGGGGTAGGTATCCACTTTCGAGTAAAGCCTAGTGAAATAAATACACCGATTTCTAAAGTTATCTTGTGCTCTGGAAAGGTTCAACACCTTTTATTTTAAGGCTTTTGCATGGAAGCAAAGTAAATCCTTTCCAGTAGAATTGCTTAGAGCTTAAGCCACATGATCC
Organism: Synchiropus splendidus; assembly: GCF_027744825.2. NCBI lineage: Eukaryota > Metazoa > Chordata > Actinopteri > Syngnathiformes > Callionymidae > Synchiropus > Synchiropus splendidus. The sequence goes on along the minus strand of NC_071334.1, from coordinate 3,970,162 downwards.
AATCCCAACTTTTCCCCTGCCATTTTCACAAAAAGTCCATCATAAAGACAGAGTTCTTTTTACAACTGTGTAACATTCTACTTGGATGAAATTAGAGTTAGCCCCAAACAATGCTCATAAAATTTCAAACAGTGGCGGAGGCACCCTAAATAACAAAACACGGTATGCAGCCAGTCGAGAAGCGATTGAGTAACATTGAAGCAGAGGGGAAGGTTTTGACATTTACTGAGTTGGTAAGTAAACTTCCCCCCATTATGCAGTCGTAGTTACACGATCCAGCGACTTGAGTTCAGCCACCAACGGCCTTCAGTCATTAGGGTTTTGATGCGTTACGTGCTATCCGTTTGTTTGCAAGCTTCCACTTTGTCTGGATACCTTTGATCACACGGGATTTCATCCTTAAAAAGACCACTTCTCTGATGCCGCTGCGGCTCTAACTTAAGACGCGATGGTGCGCCACGCCTGTTCACGTGTGGCGGAAGCTCTGCTAATCTTGAGTTTGTGATTCTCAGCAGAAGACGTGGTTCTCCGTTTTTTGTCACTGCATAGTGAAAGGGTTGACAATTATGTCGTAACAGCTGTTACCAAATGAGCGGTAGCTTGCTGGGGTGACGAGAGGAGCAGGGCAAGTTCCAGTGACAGAAAGCATTGGTTTCATTGGTTCCGTCCAACACGGAGCGTGTGCAGCTATGACTGAGTCCATTCCCGAGTTACACCACAGAGGAAGACGCACACATATGAATCACTTCCATTGGATTTGCATTTAAGCAGATGGGCAATTGTGGCTAGAGAGAGATGAGGGACATGATCTTTTTTCAAATGTACTTTGAGGAGAAAGCCATCATTTGCAGCACGACAGTGAGCAAATGTTTACTGCGCGTATTTCAGTTAGATCCTCTACAAGGGAATCCATGTTTAGGGAACAACAGGGAACAAATAGTGCGACAGAAGAAGCGAAAGATCAAAAGGAAAAAGCTTGAATTTCACTTCAGGTTGTGTTGGACTGGAAAGTCATTGTTTCAATCTCCAAATAAGTGCTGGGAGTTTGGAAAACATGGGGAAGAATATTGTCAAGGAATCATCTGCAACCATTTTTTTTTCAAAAAGATTTGAAAGAAAAATTATTCACTTCACATGAATTAATAAAGGGGAAGAAAAATGCATAATAAAATAATATGGCTACAATTCTATTTATTTTATAGATCCTACTTTATAAAACCTTATTATTATATTATATTATATTATATTATATTATATTATATTATATTATATTATATTATATTATATTATATTATTATTATAAAAACTTATTTCTATCCAATTTTAGTATTTAAAAAATAGTCAATCCAAGTCAGAGGAAGACTGTTGGTCAGAACGATAGTTTGATATTGTCACAACGGTGTCTTCTAAGAAAGGCCACGTCACATTGTGAGGAATAAAGGCTTGTCATCTGTGTCAAGTGGTGACGGCTCAACAGGTGGCCAGCGCGGTAATGAAACTGCTCCAGAGAAAAATGCGCAGAGGCTTCTCTCAGCCAGCGATGAAACTGAATATGGCTTCCTTGTTGGCTTGGATGTGACGCAAATCACGCCTCCATCAGAGAGGAGCATTCATTTAACAGCGCATCCAGCGTGCGACACACGCGGACAGCAGGGAAAAAGAGGGTGAATAAATCCAAAGGCCATTTTGAGAGGAGCGGGCTGGTGGGTGGGTTGTCCTCATTTCAATTTCAAACTGTTTGCTGCAAGTGTGCACAACTGTCTTCTTCAGTGAGGTTGGTGTCACGTAAACAGAGGGCAGCGATGACAGAATGTAGACGCAGACGGAGATGTGACGCAGTCGTGGGAGACCACCATTCACCCTTCCTCTCAGAAACATAGGTCTTTGATGCAGGAAAACAAAGTTCCCCAACCAAAGACATGGAAACTCCAGGACCTGGGGTCATGGTGAAGTAGCTTGATGAAGATTCCATTATCAACAGATGATGCTGTGGTTGTGATGCCAAACAAGGCGCAGGATTTTACCCTCAATTCGGGCTGTCTTGCTCCCGAGTGTGTGTTTCTGTGGCAGCGGCAACATGTAATAGGTGTGAGTGAAGAGTCCCACTGGAGGAACAAGCTTAACTCTCCCTCGCCAGTCACAAATCAGCATGCTGTCCACGCCACAGCCCGACAGAACCGGGGTCGCACCGAGGGGATCTCTGAATCTGCCATCTCTAAATTATTCATTCACCACACATGAGCGTGTAATTCTTGACTAGAAACCACATCCTGCCTTACAGCACGACGGGAACTTAACCAGAACCAGAATTGTCTGTAGCAGCTCAATATTTCACACCTCGTTCTTGCAAAACGGTTGGTAGCTCTATGAAAAGCTGCTATAAATGTATCAAATATAAGTGGGTTATCGATGAAAACTGACAGTAAATGCATGGATTCACACACACAACTGTGGGGTGGTGTTATCAGTGACGGGCAGATGAAGCTTCATGAAACACTGTCCTCATTTTCAGAGCTCAGTGGAAGGATCCTTTGTTTTGGATCAACTCAGGTTACAGGGGGATGTGAGAGACAGAACATAATGCCGCTGTGAACCCTCAGCACCAGCACCAAAGCCTTCACCACGACTATCCAACAGGTTAACAGGTCATCATTTCCCTTCAGGTAATAAACTGATCACTGATGTCAGTTTGGCCAGAGGGCTGCAATGTCAATGTCGGCTTTGACTGGCGCACTACTCTCGTCCGTGCTAGCGTTCGCTGGCTGCTCAATGAATGTTGGTTGTTTCGTTATAAGTCGTGCAGTTTGCCAATGTGACTCGAAGTGCTTTTTCTCCTAAGAATAGTTGAAATTTCAGCCAACTCTATAATAGCTGTCTTTATTTTGCATCTGTTTCAACTGCATTATTTTTGTTTTTATTTATTTATTCATTTTTTGCTCTGATTATTTAATTTTTTAAGTCTTAAATGTATTTAGATAATTGACTTAAAGTTTTGTTTTCCATGTTCAGTAAATGTTTTTTTCATCCCTGCTGTATTAAAAAAGGTATCGAACATTGACCAGTTCAAAATTTTAGTGCTGTGACAAATGTGATGTCAAGGAGACGAATATAAATAAACCAGATTATTGTTGCAACACGTCCTTTCTTCCACAACAAAGTAGACTTTAGTGTCCTATACTGACACCAAATGCAGCCTCCAGCAGTGTATGTTGACACCTTAGGCTTTCAAGTCAAGCACGTTCTGATGCCGTGGGCGGCATGTCTGGTAAAATAATGAGTAGGTTGGGTAGTGATGGGTAGATGAGGCTTCATGAAACAGGACTGAAGGGTTGATGAGGTTTCATGAAACAGTGTCCTCATTTTCAGAGGCCACCAGATGGCGCTGTCTGCTGTAAAATCTTTGGACCTGAACAACCAATTCACATCATTCCTAAATTAAGAGCGCCATCTAGTGGCCTCTGAAAATGAGGACTTTGTTTCATCAACCCTGCAATACTGCTTCATGAAGCCTCATCTACCCATCACTATGGTTATGTAAGTCATGGATGGTGTCAACTACCAATAAAACCCTGCAAAATGCAGTGTTTCTCCTTCATGGTGACTTTCTACGGTCAGAAAGAGAGCGTGCTGTCAGGAGTGACACAAAGACTCTTGGTGGAGGTGGTTCACTGTTGTATGCGCAAAGGAAAGGTGCAGACAAAACAAGTTTGGGAACCACAGGGAAGGACTGACAGTCACCTTAGTAAAGTGAATTGAGAAGCTTTCAGACATGGACAGTGTGGATTTGGTCAGAAGAAGAAGCAAGACGTTTTTTTTTTTGTTGAACCTTTCGATATATGTTGGAGACAATCGAGGCCGAAGGAAGGCGGGAGTGTGGCGGTGGGCTTGGAGGAGAGGTTGATCTGGAGGTCACCAGTGTTGAAGTGAAAAGTTGAAGACGGAGAGGGTGTGGAAAAAGAGTCTAAGGGGGGTGGAGACACAAAACTGGCCAGGATTACTTGTTTCAGGTTAGCAGGATGTGTTTGGGAGGTTGTGTTACTGGCAGTCTCAGAGTCGAGGAGCATGAGTGCACAATGTGAAGTCGGCTGTCATGAGCAGGTCCTTGGGAACTGAAGCGCTGTTTCTGAAGCGGAGCAGCAACTCTCGGTCCCATTAGAAGACATCATCAGGTCAAAGAACACAGAAACAGTTGTCATCTAGTTCTTATCTCAAGTCAGTGGAAAACCAATTTCTACCAAGTAACCTCCATGAAAATCCAACAAGAACGTGAAGCGTGTTCGTGTTTCCCTGTCAGTATTCACAGAAAACCCGATGACACTTGCAACCAGTCGTGTTACGCATGATAATACTTCATCCTGACAAAAATTAAAGTACTTTAGAGAGGTGAATGGCACTTGACGCTCAGCAGCAAAGGAACATTTTCACACTGAGAAGTGCTGAGAGTATTTATGATGTCTGAAATGTTTCCGATGGTGAGACAGTGTGACATTTAAAAGGAAATGAGGGATGGAAATGGGAACTGGATAGATAGGGTTTACAGGAGAGGCTGAGGTACATGTAATGACTTGGTGGTGATTTTAAACACATATCTGGATAGTGGACAGAAAAGAGGACATCCTGATGCCACTGAAGGAGTTTCCCACCACTAGCTCAAAAAAGCTTACGTCTTTACACCTCAAACCGGAAAGACCCTCTAACTCGCTCTACCGTTCTCTGTCTAGATTTAAAAATGAATTCATCAGAAGCGTTCATCCATTCATCTGCTTATCCGTTTCAGGGTCACGGGGGCAGCAGCTTCAAACGGACACCCTTCTCCTGGGCAAGATCCACTAGCTCCGACTGGAGGACCAGGAGATTCTCCCAGGCCAGTGAGGAGATGCAGCCTCTCCACATGGTCCTGGGTCCACCCCTTGGTCTCCTCCCCGCTCCCTGAAACACCTCCAATGGGAGGCCTCTAGGGGGCGTCCTCATGAGATGCCTGAACCACATCAACTGACTCCTCTCAAGGCAGAGAAGCAGCGGCTCTAGTCCGAGTCTCTCCCCAGTGACAGAGCTCCTCACCCTATCACTAAGGGAGACGCCTGCCACCAGTCAGAGGAAACGCATTTTAGCTGGGATCTCCTTCTTTCGGTGATGACCCAGAGCTCATGACTATAGCCTAGGGTCGGGATGAAGATTGATGGGTAACTAGTGAGCTTTGCTCTCTGTTACACAAAACAGTGCAGTGGAGCGACTGCAATATCGACCAACCTCCAACTCCCTTACTACCTCACTCAAGTACAAGACCCCAACATACTTAAACTTCTACACTTGAGGCAAAAACCCATTCCTCACCCGGAGAGCGCAACCCACCCTTTTCCAGTTGAGAACCATGGCCTCAGACTCGGAGGTACTGATCCTCACACCAGTGGCTTCACGCTCAGATGCAAAATGACCCAGAGAGAGGTGAAGTTCACACCGTGATGAAGCCACAAGAACCATATCATCTGCAAATGTCTGTGACTGGATCCTTCGTCCACCTGCGACTGCAAACCCTCCACACCAGAGCTGTGCCTCGAAATCCGTGTATCCATGTAAACCAAGAACAGGATTGGAGACAAAGCCCAACCCTGGTGGAGACCAACACCCACCACGGTTCCCCAGCTTTGCTTTGATTTGCAAAATATATTTTCCTAAATGGGATGGAGACGCTTCAAGATTCATTTGGGTCTGGTTTGACCTGAGAGTATTTTTTTTCCTCAGGGTTTTTTTTTTGAGGGGGGGAGACCACAAAGCATCAGTCAGTTTGCAAAGAGAATGATAAAAACATATTGTGTGCTGCCCTAGTTTCTATAATTTGACAGGCTGAGCACCATTCCCGTGAAAATGAGCATCGCTAAAAACAATACCTCCCTTTAAAAGTGGGAAGAGACATTCAGCAGAAACAGAAGTTCAAAACCGCTCGTACATTTGTCGATGTCAACTCACTCGGCTGCCGCTGGTGGGAAAGAAGCAACAGCAGGCATTGGAAACGGCAGTGGGAACAAGATGGTTATGGTTGGTGAGCAGCAGCCAACAGTAGAGCTTTGCCCTACATTCCTCACACAGTCTTTACAAAGCTTGAAGCTATTCACAACAAAGCTTTATTCGTGATCAAATCATGGAATATCTTTAAAATGGCTTTGTTATTTATTATTATTGTTCATAAATCGGATCAGTCCTCTCTGTCACAGAGGTGAACCTGCACAGGAATGTTGCACCAGCGCCTGACCTGGTTCAAGGTGGCGCTTATGCTCAGCAAAGAAGTCGAAAATGCATGAATCGACGATGAACGGTGGCCCGGAAAGCTCTCAGCAAACGCAAACACCGCAACGCAACAACGTTAACTCATAACACATATGCAAGCGATAGAGAAACAAGGAAGCAGAGGGGACCTTTTTTACATTTGCTGAATTGTAAACAAAACAATGCGAGTTTTTAATCCTGAAATCTGTCCGTCTCTTCATGGGTCCGGCCGGAATGTGCGACTTGAGTTCCACAAGCAACGGACTTCAGTTACTATGAGGTTTCTTATGGGATTTTTCTGTGAAAAACATGCCTCCGCCATGATGCATTATGTGTTAGCCGCTTTGTTTCCACTCTGTTTTGATCTTTTCATCATGAAAAAGAGACCGTTATTCTGAAGGCATTGCAGCTCTCATTGAAGATGGTTTACATGAAGCGGAAACCCTACAATAGCAACAACTCTCAGGCAGTAAGAATAGTAACAACTGTCGACCGCAGCTGCACACGTGTATTGCTGAGGGAAGCACTTCATTGACTTCAGAGTGATCGATTATAATAGTACACAACTCAACTGACTCCTCTCATTCTGACGTGAAGATACTCACCTCAAGTCGAATGTATTCACTCTGCTCTTTTGAGGTCAGGCTGACGACAGTGCTGCTGTGTTTGCGGGTTCGAACCAGCACTTGGATGGCTGTCTTCCGGGCAGGCAGCGGGGAGGAAAGCTGATAGCGAACATGACTGTGGCCATCAAAGGAATACTCCGGAACCTCTGGAATAGGGCACAGAACCGACAGTCAGACGCTGATCGTGAGGGAGCGATTTAAGTCACACACAATTGGAGTTTCAAATGACTCACAGTTGAGAAATGTCACCTTGAAAATTGGAACAAAGGTAACATTAGTTTGGCTGAGGCCTTTGACAGTATGCAAAACTAGTATCAGCACATGGAACATGTATGTAATTCAGTTCAGGTTTTGTTTCCTCAGATGCAAATGGAAAGTGTTCAAGCTTAAATGAGTCGTGGGTCGAACAAGACAATTTTTCACTGAATATCCAAATTGCTCTCAACGCCAACAGCTTTCCCACAGTTGGTGAAATAGCTGCCTTTCCATCCGTTTCATTTACAGTGGTGCCTCGGTTTTTGAACGTCCCGGAATTCAAACAAAAATTTCTATATTTTTTTGCTTCGGATTTCGAACGAAAATCCAGAACTTGAACGCCCCCGAAAAATGCTGGAAAAAACATAACGTGTGCGGACCGATGTGCTGGCCCGCGATGCGCTTTGTCATTGTGTATAACGCAGCCTCTGTATGCAGACGTGTCCCGTTAGCTCCATTTACTGACTGTTTTTTCTTCATATTGAGGTGTAAAACCTTTCCTGTCTCCGCACTGGACCGTGGTAGAGTGTCACAGGGGAGGTGCTGGAGCGCTCACTCCAGGGTTTGATGTCCTGTTGTGGGCTGGAGCTGGGACAGGGATGAGGCCAGTCTGGGACAGAGCGTGACTTGGTTTATGACTTTGTCACAGCCAAACTGCACAGAAGCGCACATTCAGAGCTGGACACGCACCGGGCACCTCTTCACTTCTGGAGAGACGTCACTCACTCGGCAACCCCTCCCACATGCAGCGGCCACACACATAGAGGAACAGCCACCTGCAGCAGACACTCTACATTCACTCCTACAAAAGACTGTTTTAAGGCTTGGAACGCATTAGTTCTTTTTCCATACATTGTGATGGGAAAAATCCATTCAGATTTTCAACAACGGCCGTCTGGAACGGATTGTGGTCGAGAACCCAGGTACCACTGTATATACAGTATATATATATATAATTGTTTTGAGTTTATTAATGCATTGCATGTAATACATTTTCTCTTCTTCATTTTAGGAAGGATATATGCAGCCTAATCTACTGTAATCTCATGTAATGCATTCAAATATAATCTCTTCTCAACCAGGTCTAATCTCATGACCACAAGATACAGAACATCCCATAATATTTACAATGTCTGCTCTGAGTTCTGACCACCACTTATGTTGTTATTAACGATGAGAAAAGTTGATAAATATGTGTCTCGAGTGAAAGAAATTGGTGGTTTAAAAATGACTGTAGGCAAATTCAGGACAACGTTTTGCATATGTTCGTCTCGTTTTATTTGTCCGTGATCTGCTACCCAGTTGGGGGCTACGTTGTATTAACATTTGGTCCTTCCAAGTGCTTCTGTTCAGAGAAATGTCTTTCAATTTTTGCCGTGCCTGAGGTGTGTGTGGGCTGGGAGCCTCATCGTTTCATGAAAACTATGGAGACCAAGAGGCTAACCACTTGCTCATTGATGTGTCCTCCAGTGGAACTCAGACGCTCTTGACAGATGCTGTTGCTTCCTGTGGAGGGTAGGGTGGCCTCATAAAAACACTGTGGCGGCGCTATCTGTCTGTTCTGTGTTTACATGGTGATGTCTTTCAATAAAAGAAACCTAAGTAGCTATAAAGCATCCACAAATTTGATCACATATTTGTTTGAGTTCGGCAGATCAGTGAAATGAAACATCGGCCTCAAGTGGGTGGAATGCATGGCATGAAAGTGTAACTCCTGTAGTGACATCTTTTGCCTCTGAAATCCATCCAGTTTGTGCAACCTCCCTGGCCAAAGCTATTCACGACATCCATGAGCCTCATTCCTTGTGGGTCAGTGTATAATTTTTTTTAATGATTCATTTTCTGAACAGATCCCATTAAACAAATAACAAATCCAGTCAGCAGACTCTGCGCAGACCAGTAAAGGGACCGAGCTAAATGGAGAATTTTGATTCCAGACTGACGCAAACCTCAAGTGAACCTTACAGTCAACAGAGACTAACAAGGAGAAACATGGGGCGCTGTGTGTTGTTCACAGACGGCAAACACATTACAGAGTGCCCTGTCTTCCAGGGCCGCTATTCTTGTGCTGCATTCGCACGCGGTCAAAACGTGGGAATGAAAACACTCAAGCATTTACACTTAGCTGGACCTCTCCATGGGATGCGTCGTTTTTGTTTGTTGTTAATGTGTTGGCACTATTTGAAACAATAGTTCTACACGGAAGGACTGAAGAAGAAACTCTCTGCTTGATGTCGTAAATTTTAAAGATATCATTTGCGAGTTTTTCCCGAAGAGCTCAAGTGGACTAAGATCCATGTATATTTAACTTCCCCTTTCTGCGAGTGCATGTAACGAAATTTCCGGATTATAGACCGCACCGGAGTATTAGCCGCACCAACTAAACTTAAGAAGGAAAACAGATCTTGTTCCTACATGAGCTGCAGTGCTCTATAAGCCGCAGGTGTAGTGGTGCTGTCTGCGCCGTAGGAAGGCTTAAAAATGCATGAGGACCACTTCTGAACTAGTTTGGAAAACGGGCTCCAGCATGGAGACTGACTCATGAAACAAACTGGACAATGTTCTGAACTGGAATCATCAACTCCTCACATCTTTTATTGACATTAAAGCGCTCAAAATGTGTCCCAAGTTCCGACACCACAGCAGGTCTCAGCTGCTGCTTCTCGTCTCCGCTCCTCCAGGAGATCGGCTCTGTGGGCGGAGCTGAGGACACGCGGGCGAAAACAGTGCATTTTGGGCACTTTATGGGGAAATAAAAAGCCTCTGATTTCATCGGTTTCATGGCCTCCGATTTCAACTGATTTCAGTTGCCCCGTTGTATAAGCCGCAGGGTTCACGCCTCTATTCTCAGGTGTGAATGTGTTTGTTAATAACGTATTTTCCATTTGGCTTTTTCGACACACGCTTGTCCTCGGTTCTCCCTGAGGAGTTGACGCTCTCGGATTCGCTTGGAGTCACGATAACTGATGCATGCAGGCTTCATCAAGCTGTTAAGTGGATCCTCTGGGGTCCAGCTACAGGGTGCATTTTTAAAGCCCGATAATGGTCGGAAAATGGCAAAAATCAAGCCACCGTGTACCAGAGTCATGGTGACCCTCATCTTCAAGGTGCTGCAAAGTAAAGGTGAGAGGCAGGATGAGAGGCAGGGGTGAGCTTATGTATCTGGTGTCATTCTAAGCATTTAGAGCAGATTAAACAAACCTGTTTGCCAGAAAAAACATTTCTACATATCGAATTATTCATCTCACTAACACTTGACGTCACCCGATCTCCCAGCTGAGAGGCTGAACTGAAGAGCAACGTGCTTCTGTCAAGATGTTTCTTACGAACTGCATCTCCCTCTCCTTCACAGTCAAAAACACACTTCATCTCATCTCTCTGGAAATTATGTCACATCAATAAAGATGTCCTCCACTGTAGTGTTGTCGTACTGGAGATTGGTCTTGGTGTTGAGACCGGTCTCTGTTTCGGTCTTATCTCGGCCTAGAACTGGGCGGACTTCTGTTCAAGACCGGGTGAGACGGGGTGTCACACACTTGCAGTGTTCAAAGAAGATGCAGTTATTACTAAATACCTTGCTGAAAAAAATGTTGCAGTTGAATATGTGTGAAAACATAAGTCGTAAAAGAAAGATACTCAGTTTTTCTTCAGTTTTGTTGTGTTGTTTTTTATCAGGAGTCTGAAACTGATCCACACCTTGTACCAGAGTCATGGTGACCCTCAAGGTGCTGCAAAGTGAAGGTGCTTGTCAACTTCCTGAATGTAAAGAAAAGCCGTGGTAATATCCGCAGAACGATGAAAGATGACGGAATGGGGAAACAATAAAGCTTCAGCGAGTGAGGAGAGGAGGTGGAGAACCGCTATTCATCATGAGGATCCGAATATGAAGGAAAAGGAAAATGCATCATCATGGCACATGCCTCAGTGTGGGAGAGGATCTGAGCGGGTAAATAAGGACTGCTCATCTCTGGAGGAAGCTGATGCAGACAAGCAGATATGGGCCAAATGTAATCTGTCTCCCTGTGAGCAGCAGCTCGGTGGCTGCACCACAGTTATCGGAGATAGCGGGGGGGGATTTCAATAATCAAGCTTAAAAAATCTGCGATAATCCTCCCAATTTGTCTGAAATTGGAGCTCAAGGACAGTCGTGGATGAAAGATCTCCTCAATATATCTTGGACGCGGCGCTGGAGGTCAGGTAAATGTCAGCAGGAGTGACTTTATCATCATCAGTCACCAGTACGGTGTGAAATATCACACAATTAAAGGGCCTATTGGCGCCGGCGCTGACGTGAGAGATGCCGATGCGCTTTGGAGTTGAGTCCTAGTTAGTCAGGAGCACGGCTGCTGATACGCCTGGTGACCATTCCACAGCACCAAGAGACGTTCCATCATGTGTGCGAGACATAACCGAGAGATCAAGGTGTCGTGTGAGGATTTCTTTTTTCAAATAAGACAGACACTGAAAGGCGTCAGTGCTGAGGTTTCACAGCTTAGTCAGCGGAAAGTAAATATCTCTGCAACATATCACAAGGAGCAGATAATTCGCGGTTATACTCGACCAGCAACCCCGACATGTTTCAGCCGTCAGGGGTAAAACTGAAGAGTAATTCAAATGACATGACACCGCTGATGAGGTTTCATGAAACAGTGTTGCAGGGTTGAAGAAACACTGTCCTCATTTTCAGAGGCCACTAGATGACGCTCTCGGTTTAGAAATGATGTGAGGTTTCATTGAATGAGTCGTTCAAGTCCAAACATTTTACAGCAGACAGCGCTATCTGGTGGCCTCTGAAAATCAGGACACTGTTTCATGAAGCCTCATCCACTGCTCACCAGCTTTGTCTTGACACCATATTTCCTCAGCCTATAATGTTTTGTCCCTCTGTCCCTTCTCTTAGTCTCCTGTCACTGACAAGAGTGAAGTTTGTCCTCATCCCCAAATTGACTCTCTCGGCCAGTGTCACCAACATTTTTTGTTCTTTTTCCAGCCATCATTTTTGTCTAACAGAGACAAAAAACCAATAAACATTGGACTGTTTCTACGATTGAACTTTTGAAGGCCACAGACTGTCTGAAGAGGTTTGCTGAATTGGAAATACTGTGGCCATAAACATTGTAAGGTTGATGTCTAATGGAAGATTTTATTATTTATTTATTTTTATTCATCTCAGTAACACAGTGCATTTAAACACTTGACATCACCTGATCTCCCAGCTGAGAGGCTGAACTGAAGAGCAACGTGCTTCTGTCAAGATGTTTATCACGGAATGCATTTCCCTCTCCTTCACAGTGAAAAACACACTTCATCTCATCTCTCTGGAAATTATGTCACATCAATAAAGATGTCCTCCACTGTAGTGTTGTCGTACTGGAGATTGGTCTTGGTGTCAAGACTGGTCTCTGTTTCGGTCTTGTCTCGGCCTAGAACTGGGCGGACTTCTGTTCAAGACCGGTTGTCACACACTTGCAGTGTGCAGAGAAGATGCAGTTATTACTAAATACCTTGCTGAAAAAATGTTGCAGTTGAATATGTGTGAAAACATAAGTTGTAAAAGAAAGATACTCGGCTTTTCTTCAGTTTTGTTGTGTTGTTTTTTATCAGGAGTCTGAAACTGGTCCACAAAAGATCCACATTGGGTGCAGGTCTCATCTAACCAGCAGGATGCCCAAACACCAGTGGAACAAAAACCTGAACCCACTGTGGCTCATTTGTGTCTCAGACTCCTCACGTCCGACTGTCTTGTCCCGGTCTCAGAACTCTCCAGTCTTGGTCTCGGTTGCCGTGGTCTTGACTACAACACTGCTCTACAGCAGTTGGACTTTCATGAATGCACTCAAATCTGTGGTCCTTCCAAGTCATGCAGAACAAGCTTCACTTCAATAAGGTTCAATAAAGTTACCTAACCTAACCTGACCTAACTTGTGCTTCTCAATATCATACAACGATAGCGTTCGATTGGTTTTGTTTTTTTTTTTTCTTTTTTGTTTTGTTTCGCAAGTAGACTTTTCAATTGTTGAAAACTGAAAAAGGAATCTTTAGAAATCCAAATACAGTGGTACCTCGGTTCTGGACCACAATCCGTTCCAGACGGCCGTTCGAGAAGCGATTTGTTCGAAGTCTGAATGGATTTTTCCCATTACAATGAAAAAGCAACAATGCGTTCCAAGCCTTAAAACAGTCTTTTGTAGGAGTGAATGTCGAGTGTCTGCTGCAGGTGGCTGTTCCTCTATGTGTGTGGCCGCTGCATGTGGGAGGGGTTGCCGAGTGAGTGAGGTCTCTCCAGAAGTGAAGAGGTGCCCGGTGCGTGTCCAGCTCTGAATGTGCGCTTCTGTGCAGTTTGGCTGTGACAAAGTCATAAACCAAGTCACGCTCTGTCCCAGACTGGCCTCATCCCTGTCCCAGCTCCAGCCCACAACAGGACATCAAACCCTGGAGTGAGCGCTCCAGCACCTCCCCTGTGACACTCTACCACGGTCCAGTGTGGAGACAGGAAAGGTTTTACACCTCAATATGAAGAAAAAACAGCCAGTAACTGGAGCTAACGGGACACGTCTGCATACAGAGGCTGCGTTATACACAATAACAAAGCGCCTCGTGGGTCAGCTGATCGGTCCACGCACGTTATGGTTTTTCTGGCTTTTTTCAGGGGCCTTCGAGTTCTGGATGTTCGTTCGAAATCCGATGCAAAAAAAAAATCTAGACATTTTTGTTCGAATTCCAATTTGTTTGAAGTCTGGGACGAGGTATATATATATATATATATATATATATATATATATATATATATATATATATATATATATATATATATATATGATTCATTAATCTCAATTAATCACAGTTTAGTAGCATAAGAATATTTGCCACAAGAAGCCACATTTTTCAATTTGAATGAATTTGGTATCTGACTGAATCAAATGATGGAGGCACACATACAATTAACCAACAAAATATTGTTTTGACAGTTTGACAACAGCACAATAAATCACAATGGTGACTATATTCAAGTCTTTATATCACCTTGTTTAAACTAAAGCTCTTTTCATGTCTTGAAAACATTTGTATAAGAATTTCAATGTTATAAGAATGTCAAGTCCATTCAGAGTGGTGGAAACCCTGGTCATTGTGTAGTGAAAAACCTCCCTGAACCAAAGCAAACAGATGCTTTTGTTTGCTTTGGTTCAGGGATGATTCCTCCATGTTTGTTGTTGTTGTTCTCATCCTAGCTGCCACGTGTCTGGTGCATCAGTGGGATCAGTGGAGCAGGAACTCCTGCACTGACAAAGGTTCCCTGTTGGCTGGAGAGCAAACTGTTCAATTCAATTACATTTTGTTGTAATTAATTAATTGTAATTAACTCACTAAAGTACTAGCACACACACACACACACACACACACACATATATATATATATATATATATATATATATATATATATATATATATAGTCGGACTTCTTTTTAAAGAGAAAACAACAAAACAAATAAAACAAAAAGCTCTGTATTTAGAGCAGCAAATTCATATCAAATTCCCCCAAACGATCACTGACTCCAGACCCATTGAGAAGATTCATTTGACAATAATTTATTCATGAATTCCCTAATTTCATTAAGGACCAATAACCTGTCAGCGTAAAGCAGCTGATTGGAGACAGTGGTATATTTACATGTGCTTAAGAGGATAATGACTGCTCCTCCAACGGAGCCGAATGTCGGGCGCTGGGTTTGAATGGGGCTCAGACTCATTCATTATGCATGGGGCTCATTCAAAAGGGCCACCATCAAACGTGGCCGTCGATTTATTTGGCGTTTGGGCTGGATTTATCTGGGATGGCAGTTGTTTTGAACAATTGTTCGGGGCTTTGACTCACATTTCCTGACGCGTTCAGGCAGATGAACAGATTGTTAATGGTTTTGTGGATGAAAACACCAAGTCACAAGCAACGGCGGCCATATGAGGAGCAGCTTGCAGGACAAGGACGTGGAGGCAAAAAGCTACTTTTGCCCTTTTAGCCAGTGGCACTGAATTTACTAAAATGAATGGATTTTATTGAATCTTAATTCAGTCCATTTGTCAGGATAATTATTATGCCAAGCATTGTTGATCGTGAATTACAGAGATATAACTGAAAATCTACCAGGATTTTTTATAGCATCCTTTTGTTTATCGCAAAAAGACGACAAAAACTCCAATGAACCTGTTGCCAACGTCCTCCAACTCTGTACACACCTGATGGAGCACTGAGGAGGAATGGAGGAATGCACTGAGGCACGTTCAAAGAGCATTACTGAAAGTTAGGCACAATAGTCTGAAAATTCAGTTCCACTTTGGAGTGTTTTCAGATACTCAAGCACTAGTGATGGGTGGAGAAGGTTTCCTGAAACAGTGTCCTGATTTTCAGAGGCCACCAGATGGCGCTGTCTGCTGTGAAATGTTTGGACTTCAACAACTCATTCAATGAAACCTCACATAATCTCTAAACCAACAGCGCCATCTAGTGGCCTCTGAAAATGAAGACACTGTTTCATCTACCGTGCAATACTGTTTCATGATACCTCAGCTACCATCACTAGCATATAAAACTACTTTACTGTAGTGCATTTTACACCTGACATTCAGTCAAGAATATTATGAAAGAATAGCTCCATTTACTGACTGTTTTTTCTTCATATTGAGGTGTAAAACCTTTCCTGTCTCCGCACTGGACCGTGGTAGAGTGTCACAGGGGAGGTGCTGGAGCGCTCACTCCAGGGTTTGATGTCCTGTTGTGGGCTGGAGCTGGGACAGGGATGAGGCCAGTCTGGGACAGAGCGTGACTTGGTTTATGACTTTGTCACAGCCAAACTGCACAGAAGCGCACATTCAGAGCTGGACACGCACCGGGCACCTCTTCACTTCTGGAGAGACCTCACTCACTCGGCAACCCCTCCCACATGCAGCGGCCACACACATAGAGGAACAGCCACCTGCAGCAGACACTCTACATTCACTCCTACAAAAGACTGTTTTAAGGCTTGAAATCGATTCAGATTTCGAACAAATCGCTTCTCGAACGGCCGCCTGGAACGGATTGTGGTCCAGAACCGAGGCACCACTGTACATATACTATTTATAATATATTTTGGGAAAGTGAAATTCACTTTTGTCATAAATGTGCTCATGATTTCTGGTTATGTCAGTCCAGCAGAGAAGGTGATACTGGCTCTGACGGCCCGCCACTGCTTTATTCGGATTATATAATAGTGTCTACACAATAAAATGAAAGTCATAACTTGTTCATGCAAAGTGTTGTTAAATGTACTTGAATGAGTGATATTTTAAAGCGACTGAATGAAAAATGAATCCCCATCTACCGCGATGAATCCAGTTCCTTTTAATCCATTGACTGCACTTGTTAAAAACAACACTATCCGATTCACCACCTCGTCTCTCCGGCTCTCCTTCACTGCCTGGTGTGGTTGCAAGACACCTCTGAGAGTGGGTTCATTGTTCAGCACCAGAGCCACATTTAGATCAAAAATATCACAGTGAATGTGAAACTGCTGTTGGCAGAGTAATTTCTGCCACGTCGACCTCATAATAAGTCAGTTTAGACGCTCCATAGTGAAAGTCGAAGCCAATGAAAATGAAAATGTTAAACGCTGACTTGGCAAAATCACCCCTGGAGAAATACAAAACACATCCGCCGTCACGAGCCAAAAAAAAAAGCCTTCAAGTGTATTTGTGCGACTCCTGCAAAAGAACATCACCTTACACGACGGGTCCAATTCAGGCAGAGATAACAAGAGGCGGTGCGAGTGCTGCGATCAGCAGACGGCATCAATGGAGGCCAGGCTCCTCAGGATGCGTCGCACGGGCAGTTGGGGACCAGGGTCATCCCAGATCTCATCTCGCTACGACAAAAGCCTCCAACAGCTGCGGTCAGACAACCGCCTTCACAGCATTCAACTGAGAGAAACTCTGGAGTGGCTTCTGTCTTCAGGCCCTTCTTATTGTGGAGGCCGCTGACGGGCCGCATTACTTCCGCAGCATGAGCGGAGAAACGCTCAGTGTTTGATATGACGCTGGGACTCGGAGATATAGACCCCGACTCACGCGTGAAGGCCACTCAGAAGCAAAGTGCCGCCAATAAAGGTGATTAAAATTCAGCTGCCGGATCAGGCCAACGATTCCGCCTGCAGTTAATATGGAGGCAGTTTCTGCTGGATTACATTTCAACCCTCAACTCTGTCAGCAAAGAAATGGAAGAGGCGTTGAACTCGCTCACACGCCGCCAACAGCACGTGGTATCGAGCTTCTATTCCATGGGCTTCTTTTACTGTAGGCTGTGAGGCTTCACCTGAACGGCTGGTCACGTGACTTAGCGGCAGTATAGCGGTTAAAGCTCATCCCTGTGTGTCACAAGGTTGCTGGTTCGCGCCCGGCGTAGGTCTCTTGTGCATGTATTTTTCAAATTCATAGATTTTACCAAGATCATCCAGGAAATATCAAGCGGCGTAGATAGAAATGTGTGCACCATTTATTTTCTGTGGCTCATGCCACCAATAACATGGCCCTTGTCTGTGTGATGTTGACTCTTCGCACCACTGACAAAGTGAAACACGGAACTAAGTCATGTTGGATCTGACGACGATTCAAATCTGATGATCGCGACTCACATCAGAATTGAATGGCGGGGTTGGTGCACGTGCGGCGGGGCGTATTGTTTATGATTTCAAGGTGAGTGCGATTCAAAGTCTTCAAATCATATTTTGAAATTTTGCCAGAATAGCTCATACTTTTTCGACTTATTTCCTATATAAACAATCATCTCAACTGCAACTTGACCAAAACCGCAGCCGGCGGCTCCGCACGGCACATTTGGTGAGGAGCCGCATGAAAGCGGGAAAAGAGCCGCATGCGGCTCGGGAGCCGCGGGTTGGCCAGGACTGTTCTGTGCTATTACTTTCCAACTACGTCAGTAATGATCCATCACTACTTGGGCTGCAACTCACGATTATTTTGATAGACGACGAGTCACAGACTACTTTAACAAACAGTCGAATAGTCGGCATATAATGAGTACGACTTGGCGAACACGCTAACACTATTGTAGAATTGCAAATGGAAATAGACATAAATAACAATTGACGTAAATTTTGGAAACACTTTTCCTCAAAATGTGCCATGAAAAGAATGCGTCCTTTGATGTGTGGGGACCGCCAAAAAAAGTCCCCGCAACGAGTAAAAGGTCGCCACAATGAGGTGTGTTTCCAAGAATGGTCTCCACAGGACTAGCCATAGTTCGCACATCCCACACCCACACTGGCTGTGGTTCTCTTGCCCAGAAAACAGTTGGGCTTACCTTCATCGCACTGATGTCCAGTGTACCCAGGCACACACTGGCAGCTGAAGGAGCCCCACTCGCCGTGACACAGACCTCGGTGGCCACACGATGGATAACCCATGTTGACGCAGCTGCTATCGGTGGTCAGACAGCCTGGTGAGCTGGAGTGAGCGTCCGCCGGGGAGCCCAGGTCGTACAGCTGGGGGAGGAAGATAAAAATGGTTGAGATAACGTCACAGAAACACAACTGGAGTGGAGGTGAGCTTCCTGTCGAGATCAGAATCAGGGAGGAAAAGAAGAACACAAGTGGAACTATCATGAAAGTAAGTCTTCATAAACTAAGATGTCACTTTGAATCTTCAAAGAGTTGACAGCCAGTGTCTGTATTTGATGACAGTATTTCACATGGCTTTTTTAACACAACCTTATCAGCTGTTTTGTTCCCAAATTAACTCACACAGGAAAAAAGGAACCTGTGCTAAAAAGCATGACCTTAATCCAACTGAAATTAAGAATTACTGACTGGTTTCTGCTTCCTTTGCCTCAGTAGTGATGGGGAGATGAGGTTTCATGACACAGTATTGAAGGGTAGAGGAGGTTTCATGACACAGTAGTGAAGGGTAGAAGAGGTTTCATGACACAGTATTGAAGGGTAGAGGAGGTTTCATGACACAGTAGTGAAGGACAGAGGAAGTTTCATGACAGTATTGAAGGGTAGAGGAGGTTTCATGACACAGTAGTGAAGGGTAGAAGAGGTTTCATGACACAGTATTGAAGGGTAGAGGAGGTTTCATGACACAGTAGTGAAGGGTAGAGGAGGTTTCATGACACAGTAGTGAAGGACAGAGGAAGTTTCATGACAGTATTGAAGGGTAGATGAGGTTTCATGACACAGTAGTGAAGGGTAGAGGAGGTTTCATGACACAGTAGTGAAGGATAGAGGAGGTTTCATGACAGTATTGAAGGGTAGAGGAGGTTTCATGACACAGTATTGAAGGGTAGAGGAGGTTTCATGACACAGTATTGAAGGGTCGATGAGGTTTCATGACAGAGTTTTGAAGGGTTGATGAGGTTTCATGAAACAGTGTCCTGATTTTCAGAGGCCACCAGATGGTGCTGTCTGCTGTAGAATGTTTGGACTTCAACAACTGATTCAATGAAACCTCACATTGTTTCTAAACCAAGAGCTCCATCTAGTGGCCTCTGAAAATGAGGACAGTGTTTCATCAACCCTGCAACACTGTTTCATGACACCTCATGTCCCCATCACTAACCACAACTCAGCTTGATCATAACCAGCTCCTGCACCTCTGCAGCTCATGCCCTTCTATGAGGTTAGCAACTTCTTGCTCTGAGTTGGAACCTTGACATAGTTGAAAAAGAGTGAAGTACTGGACACATTTAGCATCATAACACAACTGAAACCTGAATAAACAGCACACCTCCAGTGAACACTTGTCTTATTGGTTGGTGGCCTTTTGTACATTTTGGGAGGATTATGTTGGAACACACTCACACACACCATCAATCACTGGCTACAAAGACATGAGAGTCTGTAATTCATGTGAATCTGCGTGTGCGTGCAGATGTGTGTACATGTCTGGCACGACTTGAATGCAAAAGTGCAGCTGCATGGACTTGTGACAGAGCAAGTGGCAGCCACTGTAGAGTCTGCGCACCGCAGGACGCCTTATTTGCCAAGATTTGTTTAGGAAAAAAACATACAAACGTGGGACCCCAATATGAAGCAGGCAGCTGTGAGGGTGGTGACTACGCCCTCCGGTGGTTTTTGCTAATGAATCATGATTTACGTGGCTACCTTTTATTATGACACTTTTGATGCGAAGATATTGAGCAATGGGAGCCGCATCACTCTCATGT
Source organism: Synchiropus splendidus (assembly GCF_027744825.2). Classification (NCBI taxonomy): domain Eukaryota; kingdom Metazoa; phylum Chordata; class Actinopteri; order Syngnathiformes; family Callionymidae; genus Synchiropus; species Synchiropus splendidus. The sequence goes on along the minus strand of NC_071334.1, from coordinate 3,949,807 downwards.
TGCTCCAAACCTTGTCGCCGTTCGGAGACTTGGATGAGATTTGGACACAAGTGAAATATGACTGCGAAACAAGGCGTCATATTAAAGCTGCTGACAAAAAATGATAAATAGAAATGCCACATATTCTTCATATTTCATACACGTAGCAACAGTGCCAAAATATCCCAGATTCTATTCTCCAAATCATGATACAAACTATCAGTCCTTTGTCTTGTGTGACGCAAAACCTTTTCACAATTCTCTCTCCTAAAATGCTTGCTTTCCATGGCCTTATTGAAGATGTCACTCATACTTTGAGGCTTTAGAATTTGTGGTCCCTAACTTATGGCGGCTCGTAGCATTAGCGCTGCCTGTGAGAGTGTGTCCACGATCACTGAACCCTAATGGGGACGCGGAAAAGGACGCCGCCAATTCCGGTGCGGAGCTCCGTCCAATATCCAACTGTTCTCACCAGCGCAGCGGGAGAGCTGCATGTGTTGATGTGAACCAAGGCAGACAAGCGCGTCAGAGAACCTATGAGGACCACCCCATCTCATAAAATAAACACAGATCCAGAGACTCAGAGTCGACCAGTGTCATTATCAAAGGTTCCCTTTATTAAAAATAAGTTTCAAACTACCTCCACACTCTCCTCATTGGTCACACGCCGCGGAGCTGGAGAGCGCGGCGCCGTCACGGTCACCTCATGTTCACGTGTGCAGGTCCAATGCAGCGAGTGAGCTGCGTGTTGATCGGATTTATCGTGAGCTGCAGAACTGTCATCGTGGAGATTGTGTTTGGCGGTATGTCGTATACGATAAGTTATGGCCCGTCCCTAGTGCTGCCTATATACAATCCGGACCACCTTTCTCTGTTTTTGACAGCTAATTCAATTATATATGCAAGTGCTTTCACAAGGTTAATGACATCCGGTACGTAACAGACAGCAGCATCATCGAGGTATGTGCACAAGGGCGTGGTGCCGGAAACAAAAAACATGTCTGTCAAGCAAAATGTCCGCACAAGTAGGTTTGTTTGCAAGAATTGGTCCTCACAAGTGCAGCTAAACCTGGTACACACACACACACACACACACACACACACACACACACACACACTCAAATACAGTTACATTTGTGTTCCAAAGGTTCATCCATTAGTGCGAAGTAGCATCCGCTGCTCACTGCACACAAGCACACTCAAGACACATGACGTTGCTATGGGAACAAGTGTCACACATGATCACCTACTGTGACAATAAAAAAAAAAACCCACTAACTGGGGAAAAGAGACGCATGCAGATCACGGGCATCAACAATATTAATCACCGATCCACCCACAGTTGCTTGCTCTTTATGATCCTCGCGTCCGCCTACGTGCGCCATGCAGATTTTTCTCATTAGTGTCAAGTAGTTGTGCGGCTTTCAGCGTCGTCCCTGGCATCACAGGCCACTGATGACCCCCCTCCGCAGACCACCTGAGACTCAAAGAGGTCTGGATTGACTGTGACAGGCCGCGCCAGCCTTTGTGGAAATTGCAACTTTTGTGAATAATTCAACAGGCAAGGCATGAACGCATGCTGCCGGCCAGATATAGCAACATTTTCATGATGATCCTGCGCTGTGTTATAGCTCCACATCCTTCCTTGGACTGGTACTTTTTTTTTAAAGGGGCTCTACTACTGTCCTCAATACTTCTCTGTAGGGTTGGTAACATCATCTGAACAGACACTGGAGTGAAGGAGAACAATGTCCATCCATTGTTCTTGTCGTTTAAAGTTACCTTTTAAGTTTAGGAATTTCGTTATTGTAGCTGTCTAAAATAATTTTTGGCGGATGAACCTTTCTTTGAAACTGAAAGAAGCTCAGGGACCTGTGTTCTGGGTTTGGACCTGGAATAGCACCTCACTCTCAACTAAGGCACAAATTGAAGCAGAAAATAAAACGTTAGCTCTAACTCAGAACTGTTGAAGTGGAACAAAGGGCTTTTACATGTATCCAGGTTAGATTGTCACGGCTAAGCATCAAGTCCCTGAGTTTTGAAGCACGAGTCAAAGGTTTTACAAACTCCTTGGGTCCATGCCAGACTGCTCTTCATGCAAAAAAAGAAGAAAAACACACCCTTAAAAAGGACAAAAGGTTCAGTCAATATTAAAGTTTCGTATTTATCCATCCACCAAGCAGGTGTGAGTTCGTGTCGGCCGCTGAACTCGTGCGGATTTTTACGGCTGATGGGATGAACACACAACTTGACATTGTCTTACCTTGCTGTCCACGATGAGATTGCGGATGCAGCCCGTGAAGTGTTTGTGTTGGAGCTGCGGATATTCATAGGGGATGTTTTCGTTGACGCCACCGAGCTGGAGCACCTGGCTCATGTTCAGGTGTCTGGAAGAGAGACACGCGCGGGACACCGCTCAAAATGACACGCTCAAAATGACACACTTGGCAACTCACTGAAAACAGCACACGACACTTCACCAGCCCATGGCTATTATTAACCCACTATCAACAGCTACAGGTCGCGATGAGCTGGTGAGGTTTCACGAAACAGTGTCCTCATTTTTGGAGCTCAGAAGGTGGCGATCTTGGTTTAAAAGTGATGGTGGGGTGGGGGGGGACTGTTCCATGAAACTTCATCAGTCCGTCATTAGCGATAGGTAGTGATGGGTAGATGAGGTTTCATGAAACAGTGACCTGACTTTCAGAGGTCACCAGATAGCGCTGTCTGCTGTAAAGTGTTTGGACTTGAACAACTATGTCAATGAAACCTCACATCATTTCTAAACCAAGAGCACCATCTAGTGGCCTCTGAAAACAGGACACTGTTTCATCGACCCTGCAATACTGTTTCACGATACCTCATCCACCTCACTAGTTATAGGTGAGCATGGCATGGTGAATCAGGAAAGAGAAGAGCTCTGGGAAATAACTTGCAAGATGCCACGTGAAGAGGCTTGAATTTTTTTTGTTTTCCAGATGAGTCGTTGAATTGAATGACGGCTATTACTGCACTAATAGAGTGGTTCAAACTGTTCAGGACAGGTTTAACTACCAGTCTGAAAGTCATCTATAATAAATAAAGGGTGAATTCCAATTCCTTCCTCAATGCTCAAACTCAAAAATGTGCGCTCCCACAAAGTGCAAGGACTGTTGAGATCCCCAGCTCCCGCATTTAGGATTGAGGAATACCCAGACTTCCCAGAGTGCTTTGGGTATATTCAGCTAATAACAAAATGGCGCCCAGAGCGGTGAAGAAAGCGAGCTACAAATCTAAGTATTTTCTCCATTTATGGAGATATAAGTATTAAGAAAAGTATTGTATTTTTCTTAGACCGCTTTATGTATAATCTGCCTGTCTTTTGTCAATATTCTTCTTTTTCTACTGAACTGACAGACTGAACATTGCTTTTACATAATGCTGCCCCCCCGCTGTCTGAGGACGTGTTTGTCCCATTTCTGAGTCACACATCGCCTTTAACACTTTTGAGGTCTAAGATTTGAGTTCTAGGACTGAAGGTTGAGTTTGAGAGTTAGTTGCACGAGGCACAGTAACAGACGTCCATTTTAATGGACAGTATTTGATGGAAGGAAAATGTATTTCCCACAGTATGTGTTGGTTGTTTTTCAGAGACTGAACATGTGAGTGGTGCAGCGACGTGGTCACCGGTGTTCTCTGGCAGCTACTGATGCAGGCACAGCGCAGATATAAAAATAGCACCTATAAAAAGGTGCAAATGAACGAGGGGATGAGCCAAAGCTCGGCATAGATGATGCATTCAAATTAATGGCACCGTTACATGGAAGTGCAGCACTTAGTATATGTGAAAATGAAAGTAGAGAATTTAAAAGAGCAAGTGAAATAAAATGATGGAAAACTTTTAAGAAGATGAGTCACTTAATCGGTCGTGAGTATGTAATTAAATAGAATAATAAAAATGCATCACATGAATGAAAAAAAAGGTGGAAATGAAGGAAGGGAAAACATTTTTGCTTTGTAGAAACGTTTGAAAAGACCGAAAGATGTAAGTGCACCTTTGTGCAAACCCTTTTCAGCCTGCTTTAGTATTGTGACGGTTCAATTAAAGCATTTTTGTCTTGTTCAGACTAAAAAAAATAAATAAAAAAAGACTGCTTTGTGCACTCAACATAAATCCACAACGTTACACTGACACCTTCAATTTCCGCCCATAGGTGGGTCAGAACTCATCCATCTTGAGGATCCGTCAAAGTGACACAAAGCATCTGCAAAGACAACTGAATCCCTCCCCGAGAGCCTGCGGCCAAAACAGCTGTCAGCGGATGAGAGGGAAAACAGGAGTGAGAGACAGCTGAATGCTTGGATAGCCGAATTCAAAAGACATCACACACTAATATCGCCACGGATATGTGGCAGGTGATCCAAAAAAACATTAGAGACTACAAAAGCCGGTGTGCCCCATTCATGTAGTCGGCTGTGTTGCCAGATGAGCTTAACCTGTTTTATGTCGGCTTTGATCACTTGGGCGAAGAGCGGAGGGGAAGTCTGGAGCGCCTTCCAGACGGCCGGTCACTGTCAATATCCACAGGATCTAAGCCGAAGAGTGCAAATCTGCTGAGTCTGATAGCAACTCAGGCATGTGCCAAGCAGGAACCAGCCACGTCTCAGCAGATGTGAGAAGAACGTTTGAAAGATCTCCACCAACACTGTCTTGTGCCGAAGCTTTGAAAAGCTGAAGCAGATAGCGCCCTCCTGGGTTGTGAGTGGGCCTCTTGGTTTTTTGTTTCGGATTCCCTGAAAGACCTAGAAACATATTCACCGCATTCTTAAGTGTCACATTTGGGGATTTTTTTTATCAACATTCGACTTTTTGTAACTGTGGTGGTATCATTTTATTTTAGCGATTTTCCAGCCACTAGTTTCGTTGTACTTCGAGCAAGTTAAACTGCTGATGCAGAGGGATACAAAACATAACAGCAGCACCTTCAAGCATGAAATCCATCGCATCCTGACTCCCATGGTGCAATATATTGACGTTGGTAAAGTGGAAGGCAGGTGTTTCATCGGACTAAAAGGACGTTTTTCTTCCGTAGCGTTCCAGGCGGGTGGTGTGGATCGTGCGTTGCGCCAGGCAACATGGAGGATTGCGTGCGGGCGCACACCACATCATGCGCGGGGGGAAAGGAGAAACAAAAGAACTAAACAAAAAAAAAAACACGTAGACGAGACGTGCTGAGACTCTCTTCACTGAAGGAGACTGGACGTCAGTTGCTCTTCGTAACCACTCTCCTCTTTAGTGATGGTTCGGAATAAAGCACTCGGCCGACTGATGGTCTTTAAATAGCAAATGACACATTATGATTATATCAGTATAGGACGCAAAAAGCAACTTTCCCACTGTCAATATATGACGCAATGAGAGGGAGGATGGGTTTCGAAATCAGATGTATTGGACCACTTTGGTTTTAACAAGAAGACAGAAGGTGAATAATTGATAAACCAGTGGCCGTTTGCAAACTCTCACAAAGGACAAGCACAGTGACAATACAACGCACCGACAAACGCATCCCAAATGTCACAAAGCCTCTCAGACTCAGGGAGTCAAGAAGTTAGGGCACCACTCTAAGCCAACCATGATGGACAGCAGTGGAACCTGTTCACACTAGAGTCTCTCTTTAAATCCTTTAAAAATTATTGATCAAAACAAGTTGATGGCTGGATATAGCAATACGTAACGTATCGTGAGCCGAATATGGCGTATCGTATTGTGAGATAAATGTATGTATTGCTGCAGACCTAGCACTTTCTATGACAGTGTTAAATAAAAGTGAGATTCAAATAACAAATAAATAATCATTTATAAAGGGCAAACATGTATAAATCATGAATATGTGCAACGTGATATTGGAGCTCTTTATCAGCAGTAATATTGAGTCCTCTACATTTGCCAGCATGAAAGGACAATTGTAGCCATTTTTTGTGTTCAGTCGCATCGCTGGAACAGGTTTGGAGCTCAATAAACGGCGGCAAGACAAAGTCTTCGTACTGGTTCAGACGATCTTTCTTTTTAAAAAGGAACTTTACTGCTGATGCTGGCACTTGGCATCGCAACAAATGAGCATAGATCTCTCGATCCTCTACCGGTTCAATACGGTGACTGCAAAATCAGATGTTGCATGAGTGCTGAGGGGCAAATTTGCAGCTCAGGGATCAGTAAACAAAACAAGATGATTTATTAAGATGGTAGGAGTTCACAAAAACCCGCACAAATTCTAAAGCTACAACTATTAAAAACCCTGCTGAAGAACAATGCACCAACAAGAGCAAGCGGCTGTTTGCTTGGACCGTTCTTTCCTTGTTTATTCAGCAGCCAAAGCTTTCTCACAGCAGAGTTACGCTCATTCACTTCCACACAATGGGTTGGAAGTGCCTCCTTCAGGGGCACAAGTCAGTCAACTTGGCCTGGACACCAACTGTCGCCAAGCTACGCTCGCATTTACAAGGATGAAACTTCTTTACACTTACTAAACCCAACAATGTTGTGTATCAATTGTCTATTCATTGAAGCTACCGTCTGGATATAGCTTTGATGATGTGAATTCACGTGTCACACTTCAGTCAGTCACTTTATGTGATTATTTCTTATACATCATATATCCCTTTAAAATGTATCAGAATGTAAAAAATAAATAAATACATAAAAAATTCCAAATTAATAAAAATAAAAATAAAAATAAAAAACTAAAATTCATGCCAAAATAAAAATTTTTGGCATGAATTCATGTTGCCACAGAAAAAAATATATCTTCTATTTTATTTTACTTTTTAAAATTTTAATTGGATAATTTTCTTTTGATAGTATTCGGTCACAGGTTCATGGTTCTACCTGTCAGTGTTGGGTGTGATACCAGCAACTTCACACGACGAGTGGTCTGCAGTGGTCAACCAGCTGCCAAGTCCTTCCATCTCCATCACTGCTGCACCCGCGCAGCGGTCCAAAGTGAATCGCACCTCCTGTGGAGAGAGAACAAACAAGAACACGGGGTGAAAGACATTATAGTCCAGTCTTGGTCTCTGTAATAACTGCCCTTGCTGGCCTGGTCATGTTTATCATTGTACAACCGTCCTGCTCAACATGAGGTCCTGAATGGCTCAGAGCCAGTAGCTCAGACTGAAGACACGAAGCAGAGTTAGAAGGGTCAGAGTTAAAAATGCTCAGGTTTTCATCGGGGCTGGATCGGACATTTTTCAGAATAAAGACACCAATAATTTTAAAAATTACAGAGTGTCGCTTGGGTAGACTCTGGGACCATTAATAATTCATGCCCTCATACCTTTTCAGGAGGAGGCATTAATCTTTGGGATGACTCAGACAAAACATCAGGCGAAGATGAATCTTCACTTCTGTTTCAGTGGTATAAAGATACTTGGTTTGGAACTTGTTAACTTTCCTGTCACACGAAAAAAAAGAGCCAGCAATTCCACCTTTTGATTTTGCTGACATAATGTGTGACTCTTCTGTGTACAGCCGCACAAATGCAGCGCGAGTCACAGTGGACGTGAAAACAATGGTGGCATTCAAGCCCACCAGACTGGTTCAAACTAACTGACAACTTATATTGTGACAACGATGACTTGCACAACTGTCTTCCAGCCTTGACACACCAAGCCAGAGGCGTCATGGTGCCAACTCTCAACAAACGTATTCAACAACTTCTGCACCGCAATACAATTCCAGCAACAATTTCAAACCCACACTTCGCACCAAGCGTTGTCTCGGAACATCTGAGACACGTACAACACTTGCATTAAATCAAACGGGTTTGGCTTTTCCCACTCACTGACACGCTGCACTGACCTTTGCTAGGGTCTCTACCTTTTTCTGAGTCGCCCGTTGAGCCTTTCTGTTAAAATACTTGGACAAAAAAAAGTAAATAACTCCAATTGCTTCATACTCTTCCATATAAAATAATAATAAAATACTTTCTTGAGGGCATTCATTTCAGAGCAACACTTTACTTAGTGGCCCCTGGACATTTGAGAACCCATCGTTGCTAAAGAGTCTGAAAGTTCAGTGCTATAAACAGTGTGTTAATGTGTGACACCTGTGCAGTACTTGTACTGTATGAGGGCAGTGGTGAGGTATGCTGTGGGAGGGACTCAAGGAGCACATCAGGGATCCGCTCTCGGCCCATTCCTGTTTGCTATTGTTATGGATGGACTGACAGATGAGGTCAGGGAGGAGCCTCCATGGACCGTGATGTTTGCTGATGATAGACTGATCTGTAGCGAGAGCAAGGATGAGTTGGAAGAGAAGGTGCAGAGAAGAGGACTGAAGAGCAGTTGAATCCAGACGGAATACATGAGAGTAGATGAGAGCGAGGCAGGTGGAATGGTGAAGACAAGGAAGTAGAGGCAGGAAAAACACGTGAGTGTGAGAGGAGAGTACAGGCAGAACGTGTGCAGATAAAAGGGTGATGAATAATGATGAAGTTAGTCGGTTGTTTGTCTGAAACTGAAGCCTGAATGTGTCCAGACAAAAATCCAACAGCAGTCGTTTTAGCCAAATATACAAAGACAAGGGGAACTACTTCAGCTTGTAGAACTGGGTATTGAACCAAAGGTATCACGGACTACTTGTGACTCATTTAATGGCCCTACTGTGTGCATTGGTTTAAGTTTCAGGCAACTCAGTCATGTAGAGCTGAGACCATTGAGGGACTTGGTTGTACAGAAGTGGCAGTTTAAGAAGCAAGAAGTGGCTCAATCCTAAAAGCAGATGGTACTGCAGTACATATATCTACGTAGCAGGCAAAGCACCAGCGCATTTAATTCATTTTTTCTAACGTATTGCGGCCACACTGGTGTTTATGAAGAGTCTTAACCAGAGCCATCGCCGTGATAAAATGTGCTGTACAATTACATTGAGGCCATGTTTTGTTTTTATGAGGTAATATCTGAGTCATGGTGAGGTGCCAGCTTGGAGCAGCAAATGCCTGAGCAGCAGACGGCATCATATCATTCTGGTATCGAGGACATTTGAATACATTTGCATGGACTGTAATAGGTGACAACATCAAGTAACCCAAGCTCAGATAGCGCACAGTCGTCGAGTGCAAATGGTGTTGCTTTCAATTCCAAACGCAGTTGCGTTGAATAGTGGGGTACACAGGACTTCCAAAAAAACGTCCACATCATGAGTGTGGTCATGACTCCATATATGGTTGCAGACGTTTCATTTCGCTTTAGGTGTCATGTATATGCGCCTGAATATTAATGAAAAAAAAATTCTTGTTTCAATGCCTTGGAAAAGGCTTTGGATGGTGTTCAGTTACTTCATGTATTACTAATACTAATCCGAGTTACTCCATACATTAAAATCTGGTGCGCTCAATTTCAGCCTCCGTCATTCTTTGCTACAGTTTATTGTTTCATGGCCTCGACTTGGTATTTATGTGCGCAGTTTGATATTTTGTCTTGTCATGTCTGGAGCTCCGTACACCGTATACTTTATGTATGAGTTTACTGTATTGTAGCGATGGGTCGATGAGGTTTCATGAAACAGAGTCCCGGTTTTCAGAGGCCACCAGATGGCGCTGTCTGCCGTGAAACGTTTGGACTTGAACAACTCATTCAATGAAACCTCACATCATTTCTAAGCCAAGAGCGCCATCTAGTGGCCTCTGAAAATGAGGACACTGTGTCATCAACCCTGCGATAATGTTTCTTGGTCCCTCAACTGTCCATCACAAGTGTATAGTTTTGTATTGCTGTCATGTTGCTGGCATCATCAGCCCCTCTCCACTCTTACTGACTGCAAGGCAACAAATATCCTTGTGTTTTGAATTCCCTTCCATCTTAACCCTGTTCTTGCGTGGGCTCTCTGGTTCCATTCAGACGTCCAAATAGATGCATTCAGTGTCTTTGATGTGCGCGTTATGGAAGGGAAAGTGAATGTGTAAAGAAGGTCGCGGCACGTTGTTCTGATTGTATGTACAACGTGCTTATTTATTGTTTACTTACTGTGCGAAACACTGATTCGCCGTGTGTACGAGGTCTCAGCTAAGAAATGGACATTAGAGTCAGTCGTTATTTAAATTTGCCATGAGGGAGAACAGCTGGAAAATATGCGGTTCATTTGCTTTTTTGTGTACTTTGTTCACCTTTCCATGCTCTTTTCATGTACATATGCAAATACAGGACGTACAGTATATTGCAGTGTTGCCTCCAGTGATAATGCTCCATAATGCTATGCCTCCAATAAAGCCATTTGGGCTTTGGATATGCTACTAGAACTTTCCATGGAAACCTCACTATTGACTCAACAAGTGTAGGGAGGAAACACATTACATAATGCATTTAAAATTTTCCAAACAGTAATTAGACGATAATTATAATAATCCTTTACCATAAAAGCACTGCTTTTATCATATTAACTGTACAACAACAAGAGAAAATGACGTCTTACACTCAGTTTGCACCGCCACTTGCTCCTTGGCCACAATTGAAAACAAACAAAGCTTGGATAGAAAAGACAAGAAAGCAATATATATATATATATATATATATATATATATATATATTGGGAATACAGCCATTGTTCCCAGTCTTTGGCAAAGGTAAGAATATATATTCGACTTTATAACTCCAGCATTTAAAAAGGCAGACATAGTTGACTGTATCTCTTTAACAAGTGTTATTATACAACTGTTATAACAACTGTTAATAATAATAATAATAACATTCTGACGGCGAGGCTAAGTGCTGCTACGTGTTAGTTTAGTATCTGTGTGGAGCAGTGAGAATGTGGCAAGCTCTGATACTAAAAAAAAAAATAAAAAAATTAAGAAACAGGAAGATGAGAATCTTTCACCAAGTGGTCTTCATCCACTGAAGTGAATTCCCCGTCATATTGTGGCAGCTGACTGACATCAAAGACTGTGAAATGGAACCACTGGCTCTCCTCTCTGTGTTTAAGAGGTGGAGAAACTCTTATGTGCTTGTGCCTGAGTCTTCTGAGGTGAAGAGCCGCAAGTCATCCTCGGTTCAAGCCGTAATAACTTCAATTCACCGGAGTTTAATTCGTGTAATTGATGCATGGCGTGCATGTCCGAGGATTGTGATATTGTCATCACGTGACCGCTTCTTGACATTATTACTTCCCTTTGAACTGTGCAAAACACATCTCAAAGAAATTGGAGGCCCTAAAAGGATTTTTTTTTTCAATTTGTATCCTTGGTAAGTTCAGGATGGAGATGCTTTGGAAGCTTTTTGTGCTTTTTATGTTGCTAGACATTGTGGCCCCACTTGGGTTTCCCACTGCAAACAATATTGTGACTAATGTAGGACAGTCTCCGTCTCCAGACCAGAATCATCTGCACATTTTCAAGGTCTCAGTCGGGGCTCAGACTACGCATATGCTCTGTCAAGTTGGGATATTTTATCAAGACCAGTTCGAGTAATATTTAAATTTCAGTGCGACTTGCATGTAAAACAATAAGAAATCAGGAGGGGACCAAATATTGTTTGACACCACTGTATTTGTAAGAAGACACTGCTTCTGTGTTCTTGTATGTCATGACATGAAGTTGGTTAGCTGGTCAACCATCCTATCGATAAGAAAGACTGGGTGTCACCACTGATCTCCAGAGATGGGTGTTCAGAAACCTGTTGGCAAGCATCGAGTGGGGACGGTCAGGTCTCGGGAATAATCCAAGACAGCGCTACAGCAAGTCCCAAGGAAAGGAAAGGACAGCTGATCCAGGAAGAGGTCTGGGCAGGAGTGGAGGAAGCCTGCTGCAGTAAGGCGGTGGGCATGCCATAGCAGGGGCGCATGGACCCGATGGGAAGAGGTAGCCGACAGGAAGACCTCTTGGCCAGAGTTATGGAGATCACGTTCCTCATATAGTCAGTTTATGACGTACTCCCTAGCCCATCCAACCTCCTCCTCTGGGGCTTGGCTGAGACTCCACTGTGCCCGCTCTGTCAGAAAGCTGGGTCACTAGAGCATGTCCTAAGCTGTTGTCCCCGGGCACTTGGAGAGGGGCGCTACTGTTAGCGCCACGACCAGGTGCTGCGGATCATCGCAGAGGTCATAGCTACAGGGATCTCAAACAGCAAGCGCCGTCAGCCGACAAGGCAATCCATTGTTTTTGTTAGAGCAGGGGAGAAGCCGCAACAGCACCGGAGCCAAAATGGGGGGCTGCTGGCAACAGCTCGGGACTGGCAGCTAGAGGTCGACCTAGGAAGTCAGCTCAAGTTCCCGCAGAACATCACAGAGACCACGCTCAGGCCTAATATAGTCCTGGTCTACGAGACAACAAGGCAAGAGGTTTCGTTGGAGCTGACTGTCCCATGGGAAGACCGGATAGAGGAGGCCTTCGAGAGGAAAAGGTCCAGGTATGAGGAGCTGGTAGACAAATGCTGGAATGCAGGATGGACGACCCGACTCAACCCGATCCAGGTTGGGTGCAGAGGCTTTGTCGGCCAGTCTCTTATCAGGGCACTTAAGATGTTAGGACTGAAAGGGCTGCAGAGCAGGAAAGCCAACAGAAACATATCTGACGCAGCAGAGAAGGCGTCAAGGTGGCTGTGGATCGAGCGGCGGGATCCGTGGACGGCGCAGGCTACTAAGGCACAAGTTGGGAACTGATCAACCCCGGCTGGGTCGCCTGGGGGAGGGCGTCTGTTGTAAGACCCGTAACACCCTATGATCCTAGGATACAACACTGATGATGTGCCCAAGTTGCACCTAGAGTGTTTGCAGGAACTCTCCACTGGACTATCACAGTGTGCCCGGTCAGGCATATATCCCTGTAGCGTCAAAATTTTGTCACGGAAAAGTACAACAATTCAACTTCTCGTGATAATTAGTACCTTGAGATAACTTTTATCTCAGGACACGATGACTTCCTGTAACCACTATGTCTCCCATGGCTTCGTAACTGTTCGGCAACGTTGTCATTCGCTGTCTGTAAGTCAGAATATTGCAGACGGCAAAGTCTGTGCGCTTTTAACACTCTGACCAAGTGCCTTCTACTCAAAGTAATATCACATGTGACATGCATGACTTTATTTTTTTCCCCCGAGATAACAGTTATCATAAAATAAAAAAAAATAAAGTCATGCATGTCACTTCCAGGGACTCGTAACACGTATAGTTTAGCCACGTATGGTATTATTTTGAGTAGAAGGTACTTGATGAAGTGTTGAAAGCGCACAGACTTGCAGACAGTGACAAAGCCATGGGAGACAGCATGTGCTGACGTTTACGATTGTATCTTGAGATAAAGTCATGCACGGCACATCCAAAAAAATAAACACATGCATGTCACTTCCAGGGTTCTGTCCATCCTCACTCCCATGGCGTCATATGTTGACGGGACGGGGGGGGATGTACCGATGCTCTCTTTAGTGAATCACTGTGACTAAATGGTACGGCCATTTAAGGAACTTTACGTAGCCATTAACACGTTGTTAAACAAGACTAAATGGAGCGCCACCCTGTGGCTTACCTAACCCCAACTGTTGTTTTTTTGGGGGGGTTAAAAAAATACAAATGAACTTGTCACACTGCTGGGGGTCCAAATGAAAACCTACTGTGTCACGCAGAAGGCTGCCTTTGTCGTCACTATAGGGCGTTACTATGTCACGCCACGGGAGTGAGTGTGTTCAACATGTTGGACTGTAGTAACTCAACAGTCAGACAAGCTTTTGTCAAACGTGTTCAGGTAAAAACTTTTTTGGAACTGCAACCCACCTTGCTATTGCTGCGGACGTCCAGCCGGTGCCACCGCCTGTCGGCCACGTTCACGTTGCTAGGCAACTGTAGCACCACTGTACCAGAGCCATGGTTGACTTTCAACGTAGGGGTGCCATCAATTAGTTCTGGAAGAACAACGGAAAGGTGGTCAGTTCATGAAGTCACGATTGAAAATTGCAGATCGTCTTTAATAGAAATGGAAAAAAAAAAAAAAAATCATGGCTGCCAAATTCATGAAATTGTTTTGTGTTTTTGTGTGTGCTTTTATTGTTGTACTTCCTGTCTCCCCGCTTTTGTGTTTCATCTGTCCTGCTCCATCTTAATGGTGACTCACAGCTGGGACCCAGTCCACTGATGATCCTCCCATGGATATCGACCCTGCTGCCCAGTGTGTTGTCGCCAGATGGTCTGCTGCCGACACTTGGTATGACGTCTCGCAGTTACTCTGATTCTCTTGACCCTGGTTTTGACTTCTCGTATTCACTCAGCGTTTCTCTCCTCGCTCTCCGTCTGCACCTCCGTCTGTCTACTCTCTCCTTAGCGTCGTGTTAGCTTCCTCAAGTGTTTGTTTACTCGCTCTTTCTGTTAGCTTCTTTGCTAGTTTTTACTCGGTTTGAGTGTTTGTTTCTCTACCGAGCGACTTTTGTTATATTTAGCCTCGTGAGTGTTTATACCGAGTGCATAGCTTTCTGTTGTCCCCGTTTTACAGCGCAGTGTATCTCACGCCTGTTGTAGGTTATTCCCCCACCGTTCGTGTTGTGTCCTCCTCGCTCCACTTTGGTCTCGCCGCCCTCAGTTCATGGTTATTGATTGTTTATTATTTGTGTGTTTAGTGTAATAAATCTCCAGTTTAACAGAAACCTCGCTTGTTTCGAGTCCCCTGTGGGTTTGAAACCATCTGCTCTTGGGTCACCTGACAGCAGCATTATGACAACAACTTCTTTTTTCTTTTTATGGGTGCTTGATGAGGATTGCAGCAAAGCCGCAATGTTGTTTCCTCACATGGCTGTCAGGAAGCATCAGACAAAACTTATTACATTCTATTTTCTGACTTACTCAAATGGGAAATTAAAAGTTAATGAAGTGGCTAAGGCCGCGCATGTGCTTGGCATCACATGTAAGGAATTATAGGGGGAAGTTTACCAGCCAGCATTCATCATGATGTACACTGAGCTTCAAAACTTCAGCCGGCGATATAAAGCTGATGAACGAGCCTCTTAGTGTTTCCGTGAGTGCAGTGGTGGCTGCAGTGGTGAGTACAGACTACTGATCTGTGAAGCACGCACCAGCAGGGAGAGGAAACTTTCTTTCCAGCTTTTTTCCAGCTTGATGTCGACAGAACTGGCCTCAGACGTTGAATGCCAATGAGTAAAAATGAATTCTATTGTTGACACTTGATCACAGGCGGCGAACTGGCATCCATCCATTACTCGCTAGATGGATTGAGAGTTTATTTCTAGCCAGATATTGGGACATTTTAGACTTTTATCACAGTTAAAACAGCAAAATCCATATTAATGCGGACATCATCGCGTTGAAACTGACGGCTATTACTCTTGAAGACACGATTGAAATCCAAAAATAAGTAACAGCATGATGGAAGACAAATCACACAGCTTCAATGAAGGATTCCTGTCATGGTAAAGTTACGCCAACTGCTTCCCAAACAGTTTTTTTTCAAGTGAAATATATAATATGGAGACCAATAAAGTGTCACTGAGTTTTTGTGAAAAGATAAACTATATGACCAAAACATAATACAAGTATGGAACAAGTTATGTTGTGTACAAAAGAAGGTAAATGGATGACTGAAAAAAAACAAGTGCAAGGGACTAGTACGTTTAATCTAGTGATGGGTAGATGAGGTTTCATGACACAGTATTGGACAGTTGATGAGGTTTCATGACACAGTACTGAAGGGTAGATGAGGTTTCATGACACAGTATTGAAGGGTAGATTTGGTTTCATGGCACAGTACTGAAGGGTAGATGAGGTTTCATGGCACAGTACTGAAGGGTAGATGAGGTTTCATGGCACAGTACTGAAGGGTAGATGAGGTTTCATGACAGTATTGAAGGGTAGAGGAGGTTTCATGACACAGTATTGAAGGGTAGAGGAGGTTTCATGACACAGTATTGAAGGGTAGAGGAGGTTTCATGACACAGTATTGAAGGGTAGATTTGGTTTCATGGCACAGTACTGAAGGGTAGATGAGGTTTCATGACAGTATTGAAGGGTAGAGGAGGTTTCATGACACAGTATTGAAGGTTAGATTTGGTCTCATGACACAGTATTGAAGGGTTGCTGAGGTTTCATGACACAGTATTGAAGGGTAGATGAAGTTTCATGACACAGTATTGAAAGATAGAAGAGGTTTCATGACAGTATTGAAGGGTAGATGAGGTTTTATGACACAGTATTGAAGGGTCTATGAGGTTTCATGACACAGTATTGAAGGGTCAATGAGGTTTCATGACACAGTATTGAAGGGTCAATGAGGTTTCATGACACAGTATTGAAGGGGAGATGAGGTTTCAAGACACAGTATTGAAGGGGAGATGAGGTTTCATGAAACAGTGTCCTGGTTTTCAGAGGCCACCAGATGGTGCTGTCTGCCGTAAACTGTTTGGACTTGAGAAATTCAATGAAATCTTTCTAAAAAAACAACAACCATCCTGAGATTTAGGACACAGTTTCATCAACCCTGCAACACTGTTTCATGACACCTCATCTCCCCTTCACTAGTTTAATATCATGCACAAAAAAAGGAGTCATAATGTGAAACTATGCATTTAAAACATGCATTTTGAGATGAAAAGAACAAAACAGAATACTGTGAAAATCAAATTCATGAAGAAAAAAAGAAAAAAATATATAAATCAATAAATCAGTAGGAGTCTCACTGCTACACTGATTCGAGAGAAGAACAATACTTTTTATTTCTTTCATTTAAATACACAGCAGTGTCTCCAGCAGTCCCACGAGGAGCATGTGAAATTGAGACCGAGTGTGCGCCAAAAACAATTAACTAACGAAGAAACGGAGAAGAAACTCTTGTGCCACGTGTGACAGTATGGTGTCTGTCTCCTGGAGCCAGTGGAGATTGGAAGTCAAAAGTGAGGCTGACAGAAATGAGCTTCCCACCCCCTCCTCTTCATACGACACTGTGCGTCTTTCTTGTGCGGAGCTTTCGTCACTCCACCGCAGTGTCACTCAGGCGGCTCATCCCGCCTCGACTTTCTCTTTCTCCTTTCATCCACGTTTCCACCATAGTTGACATGTCGACGTTGAGTTTGCTAATGACACATGTTTCTATTTGACATTCTCAAGGGAAAAAAAACGAGTAATTACACGCATATTTCATCAAGTTTTTTTTATTTTTGAGCAGGAGAACTGCATAATGTTTTCAAGGCCCACAGTGTTGGAAATTGATTTTAAAAAAAAGTTTGGTGAGAAATGATCTGAGTGAGAACAAAGAAACCAAACAAAGGAATTTGGATTCTTATTTTTGCTACACAAGAAAAGTTGGTGAATCCAGAATTGTTTTTTGTGAACAGATTCACCACATGAGACGAGGCAGTCTTCCTTCTCTGCATGCTGCAGATGTTACATTGGTCTTCTCTGAGTGTTTGGTTTACTTCACTGCACCCTAGGTGGCTACAACACATATAGTGATGGTGTGCACTGCTCTCTCCTCTCTTTCATAGTTTTTGCCAAGGCCTTCAAAGAACTATTGTAGTATCAGGGACTCGTCTCAGAGCAAACATCCATGTTGATGGGGTCAAACACCTTCACCTTCTCCTGCCGCTTATTCGGAGTCGGGTCGCGGAGGCAGCATTCGGAGCAAGGAAGCCCAAACTTCCCGATCCGCACAAACCTCCTCCAGCTCTTCCCGGGGGATCCCGAGGCGTTCGCAGGCCAGAGCGGAGACATCATCTCTCCAGCGAGTCCTGGGTCTTCCCCGGGGTCTCCTCCATGCCCGGAACACCTCCCCAGGGAGGCGTCCAGGGGGCATCCGGATCAGATGCCCCAGCCACCTCAGCTGGTTCCTCTGGATGTGGAGGAGCAGCGGCTCCACCCCGAGCTCCTCCCGGATGACCGAACTCCTCACCCTATCTCTAAGGGTGCGCCCAGCCACCCTGCGGAGGAAACTCATCTCAGACGCCTGTATCCGCGATCTCATCCTTTCGGTCATGACCCAGAGCTGGTGACCATAGGTGAGGGTGGGAACGTAGATCGATCGATCGGTAAATCCAGAGCTTCGTCTTGTGACTCAGCTCCCTCTTCACCACGACGGTCCGATACAGCGACCGCATCACTGCTGCCGCTGCACCAACCCGTCTATCAATCTCACGCTCCTCTTTTCCCTCACTCCAGAACAAGACCCCGAGATACTTAAACTCCACCACTTGGGGCAAGAACTCTCCACCGACCTGGAGAGAGCAAACCACCTTATTCTTGTTTGTGGTCAAACAACACACAGAAACTCAATAAAACTAATAAGTATTCTGCATGTTGCTACCACAGTGTTGTGTCCTATTCGCTGTGAGTGGCTGTTTGTCTTTTTTAAAGCGGTAAATAACTCTTGTCTTGTGGCCTGTCCAATTATTTTTAATGAATTTAATGACACTAAAAGAACACAGCGTATCAAATACATGAATTGAAAAGCACATGGCTTTGGTTCAGCCGCCTGTCGCTATCCATCAACGCCGACTCACCTTCCCACCTGGCTCACCTTTCTCATTTCCATCCCGCGAGAGAGCAGGGAATGTGTGTTCTTCTTTGTCTCACACGTGTCAATCTGTCAAATCTGCGCGCACTCCAGCGAATTGCCTATTCCTCGACAGGATGACCTCACCTCCACTTCCTTCTGCTCGCTCTCAGGGGGAGGCAGACATGTCAGTCGTGACAGCCAGCACCACTAAGGCCTTTGATGTAATCCTGAGCACGTTGACATGACCACTCAGAAAACCACATTATTACATTACGGCTAAGTTCAGACTTTTAAACTGCACGTAAACAGCTTAGTCCGACACCTGGAGAGAAATTTGACTTTCTCTTAGTCGGACTAAGCGACCTGGATAATGGGTTTAATAGCTGGACTAAGCTAGCGTGTAGTCAGTAGCTGGACTAAGCTAGCATGTAGCCAGTAGCTGGACTAAGCTATCATGTAGCCAGTAGCTGGACTAAGCTAGCATGTAGCCCAGTTGCTCGGACTAAGCTAGCATGTAGCCAGTAGCTGGACTAAGCTATCATGTAGCCAGTAGCTGGACTAAGCTAGCATGTAGCCCAGTTGCTCGGACTAAGCTAGCATGTAGCCAGTAGCTGGAGTAAGCTAGCATGTAGCCAGTATCTCAGACTAAGCTATCATGTAGCCAGTAGCTTGGACTAAGCTAGCATGTAGCCAGTAGCTGGAGTAAGCTAGCATGTAGCCAGTAGCTGGACTAAGCTAGCATGTAGCCCAGTAGCTGGACTAAGCTAGCATGTAGCCAGTAGCTGGAGTAAGCCAGCATGTAGCCAGTCACTGGACTATGCTAGCATGTGCCAGTAGCTGGACTAAGGTAGCATATAGTCCAGTAGCTGGACGAAGCTAGCATGTAGCCAGTAGCTGGACTAAGGTAGCATGTAGCCCAGTAGCTCAGACTACGGTCATGAGCTATGGGTCATGACTGAGGGAGCAAGGTCCCGGATACAAGCGGCTGAAATGGGTTTTCTCCGAATGGTGGCGGGCGTCTCCCTTAGAGATAGGGTGAGGAGTTCTGTCACTCAGGAGAGGCTCGGAGTAGAGCCACTGCTTCTGCACATTGAGAGGAGTAAGCTGAGGTGGTTCGGGCATCTCATGAGGACGCCCCCTGGACGCCTCCCTTTGGAGGTGTTCCAGACACGTCCAGCTGGGAAGAGACCGAGGAGTCGACCCAGGACCAGGTGGAGAGATTATATCTCTACGCTGGACTGGGAGCATCTTGGGATCCCCCAGTCGGAGCTGGTGGATGTCGCTCGGGAGAAGGGCGTTTGGCGTGACCTCCTGAAGCTGCTGCCCCCGCGACCCAGCAACGGATAAGCAGGTGACGATGGATGGATGGATGGATGGATGTAAACCGGGAGAACACAACGCAATTGGACTCAGTATCTTCATCCAGCTATTGCCTGAGTCAACCTACTCTCTGCAGGGAACCATAGTCACCGCCTCACCTGAACCTGGCGCACATGCGATGGATACATTTAAGGTTCAGAAGCACTTCAGATGTAGACTGACCGACTGGTGGCTGCTTCAAAGGAGCTTGTTTGTCAACATGTTTGAGTCAGACTCCAGAGAGCCAAAGAGGAAAGACAACGCGGGAAGCAAAGAGAACAGGAAGAGGCGGGAGCAGATGTGAAGAGCTTTAGGACAGTCTGGTCTGGATCTAATGGAGGCTTAAAAGGAAGGCGGAAGAGGTGCTTGCAGTTTTCGAAGGAAACTGGAAAAGGCTAGATTCGGGGAGACGTGAATTTGTTTTGATGTGACGGCTGAGGTGGCAGGAGCTGAGGGAAAAACATTTCAGCAGAAACAAAGCGGAAGTCTGACTGAATTTGATCAACACTAGGATCTAGCTGCTTGAACAACAAGTGAAGTATTTTTGCCAAGCTCTTTGCCACGCAGGAGTCAAGTATTTCAAAACATGACGCGGCGCTGCAGCGCATTATTATTTGGGATCAAAGAACATCATTAAGCCATCAACATCCACCCTCGCGCAGTCGGTCTCCACTTCTGCTCCAACATATATATATATGTGGTGGGAACAACTGCCTGGCATTTCACCACTGACTGCAACGCAATGACGGTGACAAAACCTCCCAGGTGAATATATAGAGTCATGACACTTATGTATTTGCAATAATATTTTTGATCTTTTAAATACAGTCTGCTCAAGTTTGTGAAGGTCCCACACTTGTTGAGTGGCAATAACTGATCAAACATGAGAAAGAAAGAATGAAAAACAGGCTGCAGATTGCGCACACAATCGCTCACTTGTTACACTGACTCAATAGAGCAACTACTGCCATCGTCTTGGTTTACTTTTGAGTCATGTTTTCTGAGTGATGATAAGTGGTGCCGTGACCTCTTGAGTTCATACGATGTGATGCGTCTGCGGGCGAACAGCAGGGCACGTGAATGAGTAGAGCCAGACTAACAGTTGGACTCACGTCACGTGTCAAAGCACAAGTACTTGCAAGTGGACTTTTGAGTCCCAGATTGACGTAGAAGTCAGTCATCAGTGTTGCGTGTTGACGCACTAGGTCTTGTGCTGGGTTTTTTGATGCCGTGGGCAGCGCTTTATGTAAAAGAGATTGAGGTTAGGGTTTAGCAAACTTCACGACAGAATAATGGGGGGAATGATCCTTGTCGGCTTGACTCTCCACTCCTCCTTTGACTCCAATGACATGCGGACATGCAACAGGGAAGGCTGGCTTTGATGTCAGCGGTTCATCGAGTGAGAACATGTTAGCTTTAATGGGTGAGAACTAGAATCTACACTTCTGAGCAACGGTTCAACACGGTCAACCAGGTGCGGGCAAAGTTGTGTGACAGAAATCTGGATTAAAATGACGTTTTTGAAATACCTTCACCTTCACTTCACCTTCTTCTGCCGCTTATCCGGAGTCGGGTCGTGTAGGCAGCGTTCGGAGCAGGGAAGCCAAACTTCCCGATCCGCACAAACCTCCTCCAGCTCTTCCCGGGGGATCCCGAGGCGTTCCCAGGCCAGAGCGGAGACATCATCTCTCCAGCGAGTCCTGGGTCTTCCCCGGGGTCTCCTCCCGGTAGGACATGCCCGGAACACCTCCCCAGGGAGGCGTCCGGGGGGCATCCGGATCAGATGCCCGAGCCACCTCAGCTGGTTCTCCTCCATGTGGAGGAGCAGCAGCTCCACCCTGAGCTCCTCCCGGATGACCGAACTCCTCACCCTATCTCTAAGGGTGCGCCCAGCCACCCTGCGGAGGAAACTCATCTCAGCCGCTTGTATCCACGATCTCATCCTTTCGGTCATGACCCAAAGCTGGTGACCATAGGTGAGGGTGGGAACGTAGATCGATCGGTAAATCCAGAGCTTCGTCTTGTGACTCAGCTCCCTCTTCACCACGACGGTCCGATACAGCGACCGCATCACTGCTGCCGCTGCACCAACCCGTCTATCAATCTCACGCTCCCCTTTTCCCTCACTCCAGAACAAGACCTCGAGATACTTAAACTCCACCACTTGGGCCAAGAACTCTCCACCGACCCGGAGAGAGCAAACCTCATTCCGGTCGAGAACCATGGCCTCAGACTTGGAGGCGCTGATCCTCATCCCGTCTGATCCTACTCTGACTTATATCACTATTGTTATTATCAAAATCAATCCAGCAGTTTGTTACACCCTGGTACAATAACTTGTTTGGGATACTTTGCCCATGTTAAACGGAACCCCCGGGAGTAAAGTCGTTCTGCTGACATCGGCAAAAAGACGTGGTCAAGGCCAGTTGAGAAAGTCTGGCCGGAAGACACGCACTAAGCTGCCAGGGCCAAATGGAAGCATGTTCATACTAGCATCGCCTTTTGAAGGCTTCCAGTGTGCAAGGGGTTAGAACAAGAGTTTGCTCTTAAAGGGCTCGTCCACACGACCGGCGCCCTCTCCGTGAATCCACTCATGCTTAATTCATCACTTCCTACTGACAGAGAGCGCCGGTTGAGTCAAAGCAAGAGGCAGGTGGATGTGGCTACTTTGTGTGCAGGGTGAGCATGAACCCCCGTCGAGTCGGGGGAGGGGGCTCTTAAATATGAAAAACGTCTATCTCCTCTGATGGCCTGAGGAGACACAGGAGTCCAACCAAGAGCATATGGACTGCATAAACAGCCAAACAAATCACCTCGCTCGAACGTCTCAGCCAAGGAAGTCTGGAACTAAGAAGCAGGGCAACACATCTCCACGCGGAGAGCTTCCTTGGACAAATGATATTGTCAGAGAGCAGAGCAGCCCTGCGGCAAAGTGCCTACACTGAGGGTCGGCTGTTGTGGAGATGAGCTCCAAAGTGAGAGGAGCTGAATGGAAACTAACAACAGCACTTACAGCGGCCATCAAGGTGCGTTTGTGTTTGACAAAAAGTGCCCTTTCATAAGTAAAAGCATGCGTAGAAACGGGGGCTGTTCGTGTAACACAAAAAGAAATGACACCGCTAAAGGCCTGATGTGAAGACTTGAATTTTAATTACTCGAACCATATCAGTCTTGTTAAATTGTCTATTGATTCGATTCCTTTAAAGCGCTTTCCCAGTCTTTCCAGCTCTCCGCCCATTTCAGCATTTGATCTATCACTTAAAAACACATATGCGGTGGTGGTGGACCCAGTGGGATCTTGTCCCCAACTTTATATATATATATATATATATATATATATATATATATATATATATATATATATATATATATATATATATATATATATATATATATATATATATATATGCAATGTGTGAACCACTGGAGGAGGAATGAGCGCCCCCTAGAGACATGATTTGCTATTTTTGGGGGGGCTCCCGGGTGGTAGTACTCAAGACTGGTCCTGGTCTCCAGACCAGTCTCAAGGAACTTTTTAGGTCTCGGTTTTGAATGCATGCAATTCTACTCGGTCTTGTCTTAGTCTTGGACTGGGTGGATGTGGGATTCAAGAATGGTCGACACCAACAGAGAAAACTGTCTGAATTGGTGAACGTAATTGCTCAATGAAAGAATCTGGCTTTTTGTTCAGTTTGTTGTATTTTTTATTTGATATTCAACAGGGGTCTCAAAGTGACCCGCAATAGGGCCACAGTGGGGGCAGGTTTTTGTTGCAGGGGGAGAATCGGGAGGATACCCAAACACCAGTGACGGGTAGATGAGGCTTCATGAAACAGTGTCCTGATTTTCAGAGGCCACTAGATGGCACTCTTGGTTTAGAAATGACAATGACAATGAGGTTTCATTGACTCGGTTGTTCAAGTCCAAACCTTTTTTTTACAACAGACAATGCCATCTGGTGGCCTCAGGACACCCTCAATTCTGTGTCATGAAAGCACATCGACCATCACTACCAAACACCAGTCAGGTATCTGACGGCTATTTGTTTGTTTCAGCTGTCTTGTCCTGGTCTTGAGCTCCAAACATCTTGGTCTCGGTACTCTCCAGTCTCGACAATATCTTGGTCTCAGTTGGTGTGGTCTTGACTACAACACTGCCAGGTGGTGACATGAATGGTCACACTCTACCAAAGCACTATTTTTTTTCAATGGCTGCCTCACGGCTGTTTTTGTTTTGCAAATCAAACCGAGTTCTTCATGTGTTTATTATACAACCGCTGATATTGCCCCGGGGGAATGGTGCTGAACCCTGGCTAGCTTTCTCCCATTCAGAGACTGAAGATGAGTCCACGCTCGACTCTCTCCCGGCTTTCAGTGGCACGAGTGGCAACTCAAAACACCTGGATATTTGTCAACACGCATGTTTGGGGAAAAGGTATCCGGCCTATTTGGTTACATGGCAAGGATGCATCTGTTTAAAGTGCAATAACTACATTCTTGAGCAAAAGTGTTTACATGTCGCCCAACACTCAACTGGGTCATGACTAAATTTACTGACATTTTTTATTAAATTTATATACTCAACAAGACCACTTGAGGGCTTGAGAGGAAACTGAAGCCTCAGTGTCTCAGTCCATAAACAGCTTTCGGCCGTATCGTGACAGCAAACATGACATCTGCACTTCTTTTTCCTGGCCTGGAACCAAAGAGCTGTTCACAGATGCGAACCTTTAACTCTGTACTTGACACCTTTAACAAAAAATAATGGGAGGCTTTAAAAGAAAAAAAGAAAATTGGATTGATCATCTTTCCCTTCAAGCGTGCACGGCTCACATCAGCCCTAAACTCAGGAAGGTCACTCTAAAACCTCCTCACATGCTCCGCGCTTATGCAGATGCTCTGATGCAACTGTTACAGTGTCTATCATCAAGGTCAGCCGGTGGGTGTCTTGGTACCACGGCCCTTCGTGATCCACCGGCAGTGACAATCCATTTAAAAGAAAGCTTGGACTTAGATCTAAAAGACCAGTCCTTCATTATCTCCAAAGCTCCTCCATAGTTCCAAGGTGAGTGGAGGACCCCCTGCTGAAAGCTGAGATACTGTAAACACTGTTGAAGGGGTAACCTTCTCTTTAACACTTGTAAGGGGTCTGTGGACACCTGAGTGAACGTTGCAGCCTGAAGACAAAGTCACAAACAGGTTTGTGGATATGAAGTGCCAAATACTGCACACAGAAACTCAAAGTACAGTGAAACGCTTGATGGATAGAAATATTTACACCAGACTCCTTTGGCTATTTTGTAAACCATGTTATGGAATTCAGTAGTGGTGGATAGATGAGGCTTCATGAAACAGTGTCCTGATTTTCAGAGGCCAAAAGATGGCGCTGTCTGCTGTAAAATGTTTCATTCAATGAAACCTCACATCATTTCTAAACCAAGAGCGCCATCTAGTGGCCTCTGAAAACTAGGACACCGTTTCATCGACCCTGCAATACAGTTTCACGATGCCTCATCTACCCATCACTAAAACGTAGTATTTATTTCACGGCTGAACAAATGCAAGCTGACTCTAAATAGTAGTATCTCCAGTGAATTAGCATGCGGAAACCGTTTGACAAGGTTGGCTGCACTTGTGCAACTATAAGACAAGCTAATGAAGAAAAAGTCTCTCAAGTCATTTGAATTTATGCCTTTGAGCACAAAAGCAGTGCTGATTAGGTCGCTTTCCATTATATTATTATGTTTTTTTTCACCCCCAAAATACGCCTGCTTCTTATTGTTGGGTAAAATGAAACATGGGTTTGTGGGAGAAGTGAATTTTGGATGATCTGCCAGCATGAAAATGTAACAAGGGCTTAGTGTGAAACCAGCTGACCTAAGCTGTTATAACAGAGACGACAGTCTTATGCTTAAAAAAAAAAAAAAAAAAAAAACCTTGTTCAAAATAATACACAACACAGGTGGTAAATGGATTTAAGAGAACATTAATGTTGGGGTTTTACCTAAAACACTTGAGGTCAGATAAGGTATTATCGTGTCCCAGTGACGTCCACGCTTGTTGCTAGCGCCGTGTTAAAAACATGTACGATAATCTCTTTGTAAGGACAAGAAGATTGGATGCAGTCTGTGCCGACGCTTCCCGAATGTGGGTCTGTGTTACGCTCAGCAGGAGAACAGCTTGGTCAACCAGAGCCATGGCAGGACAAAAACCAAAAAAGTAGAAGGAGACGTGCCTGCGGTCGGTGGGGAAATGGAACGCAACTCATGGGCAGCAGCACTTGATGAAGCTAGAACAAGGGGGGAAGTCTATATACTCGCCATGAAATGATTCCGTTGGCTTGTAAATGCACTTTCTGACACTGGACCTGACAATGGATATTCTCTCCTCCTCCCCTAGAATGTATGATCGCCTCCAAACTCTGCATCTACGCCCTGGATAGCGATCGCTCCTTCCCATCGTAAGATTGTCCCCTCAACCTTTAGGACTCAGAGTACAATGCCTCATTGATTTTGGAGCGAGCCTCAGAGGTTCAGTGTGATCGGTGCCATTATCAGAGTTTAGACGCCTGAGCGCCGCTGTGACGCAGTGGTTATGTTGGATGCTCTTTCTATTTCCCCGACTGAAGCTTTAAAGTATAAATAGTATTTGAGTTCAGACTGGGTGATGAAAACAGCCGCGTCTCTCGATATCCTCTCCGCCAGAGACAGACCACCTGTGTTTACATCCGTGAGCCTTTTATCTTCGCGTTCTATGCTGCCTGTGTCCTCTTACTTTATTGCTGTCGACTGTGTATTTCTTGTATTTAAAATCGACGGATGTGAGAGATTCCTCTTATTTAGAGAGGTGATTTACGTAACAGTCTGGAATGGTTCCCAAAAGTGTTTTGCTGCACCCGCTCTGGGCAGAAACACACACACGGACACGTTTGTTTGGCGATTTCTATGAGGACCTCTCATTGCTACAATGCTTTCCGCAGCCTCTCACCCTGAACCTAAGACTCTGAACTACGCCAAATTATAAGAAACGACTTTTAACCCTATGAATCTTGTGAGGACAGCAGAATGTCCTCACAAGAAGGTGTCTTGTCAAGACCTGGACTATGGAAAAACACACCCACATCATAATTGCCATCTTTTGTGTGGGCGTCTCCCCCTAAACCTAACCATCCAACACACAAGGCTAACTAGAACCAAACTTAAACCCAGTTATAATGACCCAGTTAGTTTGAAGTTTTCATCCTCAAATTGAGGCTTAACCTTGTGGGGACTTGCAAAAAAAAAAAAAAAAAAAACAAGGTCGCCACAAGGAGGTGTTATCCCCAAAATAGACTGAACCGACACAGAATTGCTTACTTACACACACAATCATGTTTCACTACTGTGACTATCATGACCCTTTCCCCAGCCTCTCACCCTAAACCTAACCATCCAAGACACATGGCTCACCTGAACCAGGACTCCGAAGCAAACTTAAAAGGTAATGACTCAGTTTTGAAGTTTTCATCCTCAAATTGAGGCTGAACCTTGGGTGGTTCCAACCAAATGTCCCCACAAAGTCATACAGTCCTCACAAGGATAGTGTTTTGTCAAGAATTGGTCCCCCCACAAAACACGCACGCAGAGACTCTCAGGATTGTCACACCATCTTTGTGGGGACTGATGACAAAACCCTTTCCCCAGCCTCTCCCCCTAAACCCAACCATCCAAGAGGTTAGGTTTTAATCCTCAAATATGAAGCGTAACCTCATGGGGACCAGCAAAAACGTCCCCACAAATACATACACTCTCTAGAAGTAGGTGCTTTTCCAACAAGTATACAAGTATAGACAGGAACCACACACACCCACACACACGCTTGTGAAGGCCACTGGCTGCAATGTAAACAGAGCCATTGTAAAGAGACAGGGGGAGAAAGAGAAAATTCATCATTTTAAGTCCTCCGTCTTTCATTTTCATGTGCCCTGGAAGAGCAGTCTTTTCTTCTCCCTGCTTTTAATATGGTGTATGATTGAGGTTCTCAATAAAGGCCGGCCACAGCACTAGAATGCCTCCAACACTTTATTCATTGTGGGAAAAAAAAGCAGATATTGGTCATTCATTCCTGTCCACATCTGACATGAGGTTTCACTCCCAACTCAGGCAGGTAGATTTAAATATGTCAGGGGCCTTTTCAAATCCCACGCGCCATGCGAGCGGAGGATTACATGGGCGCGCAGGTAAACCCAAATATGCTCTGTGCGATCTCTATCCAAACATGAAGATCATTAGAACTTGTTATGATATAAGAAGTAGGTGAGTAAAGAAGACCATTTCATTCCTTTAGAGCATTTGTTCAGACGCACTTTTGCATTCCTGCTGTTCATTAATGCTTGTCAAATGAAAAAAAAAAGAACAAAAACATAGCATCGACGGCCTCTTAAAACAGCGCTCTTCCATTCTTTTTTCACCAAATGGGAAGATTAAAGCCACGCTGCATGAATATTTCAGTCACATCCATATATAATATGCTCCTCACATGCTGCGAGTGAATATAAACTTGAATAAAAATGTGTCAAGCCGCTCTCTGTGTCAACTCCCTCGCTGCAGCCCAGCGAATGTTTATTCTTGACCCTTGTACTTTCTCAAAAGAACCCGGGACGTAACGTTCCTTTTCATCGGCGGTAACCATATCAGTTGAGTATTGTATCAAGTACTACACGCAAGAAGCGACCAGCTAATATCATTCAATCATTTTATTGTTCAACAGAGCAGATAAGATTGACGTCATCCGATCTGTGCCAGTATAGTCATCAGTGATCCACTTTTCATTATTTAGTCATTTTTATCCTGCTATCTTCAAGGCTGAATATTTCTTGTCAATGTAGAGGTGGATTTAATCATTGTCTTTGCTGTAGTGCTTTTTTCCTTAAAGCATTGGGGCTCCACTAAATTTTCTTTTCTTTCCTTCTTTTTTTCCCAATTCATTGTGGAGTCGTGGTCATAGCTGTCTATTTGTTACTACTGATCTGTTGATGTGGTGATGCCTTTTTCTATGCCACCATTATTTTTGTACTCCATCGTGCTTTTATTTATGACTGATATTGTTAAAAAATATTCTTCCTTCGATGGAAGGATGACCGTAACTCCTGAACTATAGAGGGCAGCGGAATATTAGCCACACCCACTGAATGTAAGAAGGAAAACAGATCTTGTTCCTACATGAGCCGCAGTGCTCCATAAGCCGCAGGTGCAGTGGTGCTGTCTGCTCCGTAGAAAGGCTTTAAAATGCATGAGGATCACTTCTAAACTAGTTTGGAAAACGGGCTCTAGCATGGAGACTGACTCATGAAACAAACTGGCCAATGTTCTGAACTGGAATCATCAACTCCTCACATCTTTAATTGACATTAACGCGCTGTTTTCACCTGCATGTCCCAAGTTCTGTGTAAAAATCCAGATATTAGCCGTGTCGGTGTATAAGCCGCAGGGTTCAGACCGTGAGAAAAAAGTCGCGGCTTATAGTCCGGACATTATGATAATTTAAACATTGTCTTATCCTTTGATTCTAATGATAGTATAAATGCATTTGTAATATTCTTAATATTAATATTTGCACTTTATAATATTGTTTCTTTTTAATATATTGTGATATGTTGTGTACAGAGCATGTTACAAACACAATTTCCCTTGGGATTAATGAAGTTTTTCTGATTGTAATTCCGTAAAATGTAAGTTTTTTTTTTTTTTTTTTTGTCGTCAGCTTTGTTTTGTGAAGCGTTTGTTTCTTGTTTTCATAGTGATTCGGGCCGAGGACGGCTTCAGTGATGCGTCACCACCATGGCACGGGCAATAATAACCAAAACAACACATTCATAACGCAGCGCTCCGCACACAGCAGCAGATAAATTAGTCATTTACAGCAAGTGAACCTTGAAATACGTTCATGAAAGCTCATGATATGTTCCTATCAAAAGGACAAATCTCATAAATATTCCCACCAGAGTGTCCTTCCTAGTTGGCTGAGATTTCCCCACAGTTCTCCATGTAAAACACTGGTTCTTCAGTAAACATTTTCCTAAACGTATAGGGACAGTAAAACCGTGGCACTCCCAAGATGGACTTTCCCTCCCACACACTTTACTTTGGCAACGACTGCCTCTCTCCTGAGAGGCAGCTGTTGTAAAGCGAGGGTCGCAGGAAAGACAAGGAACGGCCTCGCAGTGATTAAAACACTAAATAAACTGAAATGTGCCAGACTGCTTTTGTTGTCTTCTTTTGTCTGTCTATAACTTTTGTTTCCTACCAAGGGAAGCTATTATCACAAAGAGTCATCCCTTTCAGGCTGGAGCATTTGAAAACGTACCCTGAATTCATCTTGTCTTTTGCGTCGACGTTTTCTTTTATTTTTGACGAGTTTTTGTTTTGTTTTGTGTATATTTATGGTTGCACTTTTCATCATTGTTTATGTCAGGATTTATTTTTAACTCCAACAAAGAGTTTACTTACAAAAAAGAAATAAACAGAGGGCGACCACTAGTGATGGGGTTTCATGAAACAGTGTCATGATTTTCAGGGGCCACTAGATGGCCTTGACTTGAACAACTGATTCAGTGAAACCTCACATCATCTCTCAACCAAGAGCGCCATCTAGTGGCCTCTGAAAATGAGGACAGTGTTTCATCAACCCTTCAACACTGTTTCATGAAACCTCATCTACCCATCACTCGCCTGCATGATCTCCAAGTTGGTAAGTCGCGGAATCCTCACCTCAAAATCCAAGGTGAACAGGAAGTTGAAGTCTTGAATCATTGAAATACCCTGAAACACATTCTGCAAATTTGAGTTTGCTCTTCCGCTTGTGCTTTCTAGTTGCTAACGTCTGTGTTTATCAAGACGTTGCTTATATTTAGACAAGGCACCAGTGAGAGTAGCTTCCCTGGATCTTGCATTCTGTTTGCTATTACTGGGATGTGCTGGACTTGGCTTGACTTCCCACTTCTGAGGCAACTGGATCGGAGCGAAAGAGCTGGCGTGCTTTCTTCTTTCTTTGTACACTTTGTGTCATGCAGTGCTGTCAGTTAAAAGGGGCAGAAAATAAATGTTGGGAAATCGTATTGGGTAACAGAAAAAGCACGTAGATTTGCGTTTTCATGTTCTGGTCGACAAATCAATAACATGGCGCTTACAAAAGTTGACGCAAAACATGATGTTTCGTGAAACAGTGTCCTGATTTCCAGAGGCCACCAGATGGCGCTGTCTGCTGTTTGGCAGATGTTGGACTTGAACAACTGATTCAATGAAACTTGGCTTCATTTCTAAACCAAGACCGCATTCTAGTGGCGTCTGAATATAAGGACACTGTTTCCTCAACCCTGCAATGCTGTTTCATGATACCTCATCCACCCACACTAATGTTTGGCTCTAAATTCTTGAGATATAAACACAAAGAAACCAATGGACGCAAGCTTAGAAATGATGTGAATTTGTTGTTCAAGACGAAAACATTTTAAAGCGCCATCTGGTGGCCTCTGAAAATCAGGACACTGTTTCATGAAACCAACCCTTCAACACTGAGTCATGACGCCTCATCTACCCGTCACTATCAAACAGGCTTTGTCCTGAGTCGACATCCGTGGTGTGCAAGCTCCTAGGAGAAGTTGATCTACTCTCAACTATAAAAAAACAATTTGGATCTATGATCACTGTCTAAAACAGATGCCCAGGCTCAGTCAAGACATAAACTCCATATGATCCATGTGCAAAAGAAAACATGACGACTAAATAGGTCATGCAAATTCGACGATAAAAATCACATGTAATTGCAGAGACATTGCTTTGCATCAAGATGGTGAAATGAAATTCTCTTTTTAATGAAAAAAAAACAACAAGTCTCTAGCAACCATGTTAGTGGTAGTGCAATATTTAACATCATAGATGGGGAAGAAAGCAATGACACCTGGGACAGTTTGAACGACAGCAGTGGTTCTCACTCTGCCTCTCGCTACTGGAGGGAAAAAGAAACAAATGAAAGTTGTGTTTTCTTTACTCACGTGCTTCCATACTTTTGCTCTATGTATGAAGTCAAACAGCAGACAAATGGCTGTTTGCCATCACCGAAAAGAATGCAAACAAATTACTAATTTTTTTTCTATACATTTGAAAACATGATGTCATGATTCCGCTTTTATTTTGGTCACGTGAGTCCTGCACATGGCTGGAGCCAATAAAGCCCTGCTCACCTGAGTATAAAAACACCTGGACTCCAGCAACGTGTGCCAGATGGTCTCCTCTTGTTCCAGTGGTAAATTGGTTCTCCTGGTTCGTTCTTGCTTTCTGTGCGCTAGCTAGCTTATTTTGACTACTCTGTCTGAAACCCTGGTGCCTGAGTTAGTGTTTCGTTCCTTCCTCTGTTTCCACGTGTTTCCTGGTTTCTTTTGTGATTGACTCTCTCTGTTCATTGAGCTTTGTCTCTCTGTTTCCAGATTTAAGTTTGTTTCATTCACCTGGTTCGGTGATGCTTTCTGTTGGACCCTTTTTCATGTTTATGGACTTCTGCCAGTTTGGTGACTCTGTTTGGACATTCTGACTTGGCTTTGATTCTCCCGGTTCAGTGACGCGTTCTGTTGGACTCTTATTCGTGTTTATGGACTTCTGACAGTTTGGTGACTTCTGTTGTGGTTTTATTGTTGTTAAAGATTAAAATAGTGTATTTGACTCGCTCCTTCCTCCTGTGACTTTCACCACTGCACTTGGGTTCCACTCCACGTCTTGACCCGCAACACATGAAGTGAAAACAACAATTTTGAGTGGCTCTTTTGAAAGGTTGTAGAAGACAGATAATTTTGGAAATGGAACATTTCCAATCTGTTACTGGAAGCTGAGTTGTGGTGGGGCGTCTCACATGGTATTGCGAGTCCTAAGGAAGGGGATTTGTTGGGGGCCATGAGCGAACTCGAGGTCACACACAGGCCCTGTGTTATTCTCCGGTCTTGACTCTAAACCTTACATATTCAGCGTCTGGTTTCTAAATGTGCTCTGGCGGAGATGTCCCCGCCCGTATCAGCAGAGCCTGCAGCTTAGTCATACCTGCGATTTCCGGCTGAAGTCGTACA
The DNA here is from genome assembly GCF_027744825.2 of Synchiropus splendidus. Lineage (NCBI taxonomy): Eukaryota > Metazoa > Chordata > Actinopteri > Syngnathiformes > Callionymidae > Synchiropus > Synchiropus splendidus. The sequence goes on along the minus strand of NC_071334.1, from coordinate 3,916,922 downwards.
AATGAATCCATCCTGCCCGGTTTTAATAAAGGCCATTTGCCCAGTAAAACGTTGGTCTTAAATTTCTCAACCAGTAAATTGGAATTCCTCTTTCACGCAGCTGCAGTTCTGGTGGCACAAGTGCTTTCTGTGAGTTATGTGCCCAAATTATATGCTCCACAAGCCCGCTGGGCTCCGAGATATAGGGGAGTTAGACGCGTCTGCTCCCACATCACGGCAGAGAAAGCCTCCTTTAGCTTTGAAGCGCTGGCGTTCAAAGTGAATCCCCGCGTGCGCCGTGATCTGTCACCCAACGGTTCGTATCTTCCATCAGATCTGGTTCCCTCCTCCATTGTTCCTCACCACGACGGCTCTGGATTGGTGAGCAGATTTAATGCCCACATTGATCTCCGTGATTATCACATCAAAAATGAAATAATAATCGAACAACATGCAGATCTTTTAATCTAGAACATCATTTATCAGTGCCGACTTCAATCAGATCGCAATCTGGACTTTATTTCTTCACACCAGGATTAGACACGATCTGTGTTAAAAAAGGCATCTAAGATCGTATGATCGTCTTGTTTGATATTGACACTCCAGCTGAATCGTCGACTGACACATTTAAATCTGTTTTCATTTCCGCTCCAACATCCAAACAGAATGGAGCGCAGTTTTCTGCCAGTTCATTCGGTAACACACGCTCATGCATGTGCTCGTGCCCCACAGTTATAAACCGGAGCGGAGAGGAATGGAGCGCCAGTCAACACTTTCAAGTGTCAGTGACGCTACAGCATGTGGTTTTCACCCAAAGTGTCGGCTCCACCCAAAAGAAATGCTGCAGAAACGCTACAGAAAGACCGAGACTACTGTTGCACCACTGGACAAAAAAAAAATATTGAATTATTCTTCCCACATTTTACAGTCTAATGTTGACATTATGTGATGTATTTTTAAATGATTGAAGATTTTTTCTACTGCTACTCTGTGATCTTTGAGAAAAAACAAAACCATAATTCTATAAACTACACATAAGACAGGTGGTGTACAAAAACAAAAAGAATGAAAGCAATAATAAAAACATCCAAAAGAAGCAGAGACAGTCAAACTCACTTACTCACAGTTGTTGCATGGAAAAATGAAGGAAAATGGATCAATGTAATCCAAACAAACCAAGAGGCTGAACCAGTTAAATAACCGTTTGTTGGTTTATTGTGCCCTTAAATTCGCCCCAACTGTTGCGTGATGCTGGTATTCTTGCATGACAGAGGGAATTGGAGAATCTAGACAGTGACAAGAGGCACTTCGGTGGCGAGGCGTCGACTCTCTCGCTGGAAACCAGCGGTGAAGTGTCGATTCAAGGAGCAGTTGCTCTGGTGATCAACATTTTATGTCAGCCATTCCAAACCAAATCTCCATTTCACTGAGGGACTTGTTGAGGAACGACACAATTCTTTGCATCTCCTTCATAGAGATGATGGGTCCAAGGAAAATACTAGTGACGGGTAGATGAGGTATCATGAGACGGTAACAAACAAATCAAATATATCATATTTTTAGTCCATTTTCAACAATAAATTATGCATCATAGAGAAGTTTCCTCTGAATCTAAATGTCACATGTCTATATTGTTCGTACATATGTGAGGTAAACTTGGGAGGAATCACAATGATACTTGTAAATATCCTCCTACTTCTCAACTTCATTTGTGGTGTGTGCAGCAAAGAAACAACAAAATGACGATGAAGAAAGCAAGTCCAAAGTAAAATAAAAAACAATCATTGACACGGAAGAGGAGCATCTCTCAGTGACAATATGAGTATTATGAAATAAAGCTGTGACTGGAAGTTTGGGCACAACACAGTTTTGTTTGGAGAAGTGAGTTTGTCCTACCTATAGCCATGAAGTCCTCCTGGTCCCAGGCCTGCAGCTGGGCCAAGGGCCCGCTGTAGAGCAGCACTCCGTCAGGCACGTCCGTGATAAACTCCAGCGAAATGTGGCTCTGAAAGCAGGGCATCATGGGAGGGAACCAGGCATAGCCATTGCCATGGAAACTGTGCTTATTCTGCTGGCACTCTGGACCTTCAAATTGAGCCGGGCATTGGCACCTTTGGGAGAAATCGAGGAGCAATATTAAACAAATTACTGAAGCAAATAAATATCTGAGGCTTTGGTTGCCACTGCCTGACAATTTAATGAAAGTTCAGTCAGAGAAGCTGACCCCGGTACTGAGTGGAGTTTAATATTTCTCTCCTCTGTCTGACAGCCTATGGCTCTCTGCGCTACCACGGCGCATCTCTCCATCTGTTTCAATGATGCAGATGTTCTCATTAGCCGCCGCGCCGCCGGGAGTAGACTGGCGTCAGGAAAGCCTCTCTGTACATACTTCCGCACATTTATCTAGTCATTTGTCATACATATTTCATCTCAAACTTTTCTTGTATCCTCCTGTCTTCGGCAACGGCGTAAGTTTCCGTCTCATCTCAGACAGATGTAAAGCACATCAAACAAGGCGGAAATGTCAAACCGATCAAAGGCCCCTTTTAAATATTTAAATTGTGGATGTGTTGCGTCCTGCTGCGTCGACTCTGCTCGCGCTCCTCTGCGGAGCAAAGTGGGAAGGTATTGATTCGTATCCCATGCAACGGTTGCGATGTGACTGCACCGGTGAATTGGGGGGATTGAGGGGTGGAGTCTGCGTGCACCTGTGATCATAAATCGAATGTGTGACAATGTAGACATCCAATCTGCAGCACGGCGGCTGTCACTTCAGTAGTCCAACAACTCTAGAGACACACTCTAGAAAGACCACATGGAGTGTTTTCCCTTCGCTTCTGTCTGGAGCACCAAGTGATACCTCGGAATACGCAGGAAAACAAAACTGAAACTGAAGGCTATGAACACATCACAGGGCTTCGCCAGGTTTTTTAGGAACTGTAAAAAAACGGAACCAGTCAAGAAGCAGTAGAGACACTATGTAGCAGAGGAGAACGTTTTGACATTTACCGAAACGGTGACCATAAAAAGTTAGTGTTCGATGTTAACAACTAAATCTCTCTCAAACCAAAGCCATCCTCACGCTCTCTTCATACGGCCGGCCGGAATGTGCAGCTAAAGTTCCGCGAGCAACGAACTCCTGTCATTGAGGTGTTTATTTGGGGATTTTTCATTGAAAAACACGCAGAAAACCTTCATGTTAAACTCCACCTTCATGATGTGTTGTGTGTTAACATTTCTAGTCTGTTTTAACACATTTGATCACGTCAGAGTTCATCTTTAAAAATAAATTATTTTTCGTGGTGGATTTCACTTAAGACTTTTTTTCTGTTTCAAAATAGGATTTATCAGCCTGTGCTGTAAAAACAAATCAAACAAGCATCAGGATAATATGCTAGATATTCTGTATTCTGTGCAATGGAATTACCTTGTAATTCAACCATATTGTTATCAAATTGTATGTCTTGAGATGTGTTATTGAAATGGCTGTTATTTTGTGTCACTTCCGTTTTTGTCTCCTTCCTCTTCCCTGTTTGTTGGAGCTTCCTTTTTGGTGATGGCACGCGGCTGGTACTAAACTACAACACCTGCAGACCCTTCTTAAGCAACGTGTGCCAGATAGAACCAACTCGATTGGCTTCCATGTTTCATCCTCCTTGTCCACTGATCCTTTGGTTTTCCACTGAGTTAGTGTTCATTCTACTCTTTTGTCTGTTTCCAACTTCCGCATATTTTCCTGTTTCCTCTGATTTTAGTTTAACCCTTCGTGAGTAGGTTTTGACGGCCGTGTTCATGATTTTGTTTCTATTTTCAGATTCCCGTTCATTGATTTCCCATTTCGGTGACGTTTTCTGTTGGGACTCTTCGATCTGTTTGTTGGATTGTTGGGTATCTTTGTTGAAATTCAATATTATTGCTTGCATCCTGTGAGTCTTTCATGAAGGCATTTGGGTCCTGCTCCCCTCGAATCATTACAATGGCAGTGTGACAGGCTGAATAGTATTGAGTGACTTAGTACCGAGAGTACTTCATTTACACTCAAATGTAAAAATCAAAACCAATACTTGGCACTAAAATCATTGGATTTGATCCCCAATTCATTCCGTCCGCCACCGACTGAGCTCTGAAAATCAGAACACTTTTTTGATGAAGCCCTGTGAGCCACCGCTACCAACACAATCATTCGTCGCACAAACAAAACTCAGGAATAAACACCTTGCTCCAGTCATATCTGATGCAATCATGAAATAATTCTCACTCGGCTGTCTTAAACAATACAAACACTTTAGTCATAAATGGCAGAAACACTCCCAAGATGCTTTTCCATTCCTCTTTTTCTGTTCATCTGCTTTTCTTTTAATCCTTCCTCATTTAGTCTGAATAATAATGCGGCAAAAATGCTCAAAAGAAAACCCACAACCTTTTTTTTTACCTTCCCTGGTCTCAATCCACCTGTTGTTAGCAATTAAAAAACACACAAACACAGCCGTCCCATCTCTAAACACAGATCCGCAGCCAAAATGAGACATTTCTCAGGGGCAATTACGTTGCTGCTAATAAGCCAAGTTCTCGGCGGGTTTGTGTCATCCGTGCGAGCTATTCTGAGGCTTCGCCCTGTGGATCACACACAGATATGAGCGAACACACACACACACTCAGACGCACACATGCACATCTCGCCGGAGTTCTTTCGACAGCTCATTTCTCATCTAAATGTTCCTTCATGCTCCTGCTCCTGCTCTCATCCCGGAGTGGAAGACAAACAAACGCACGCGGAAAACAAACAGATCTTGGATAATACATGACACTTTTAGCAAATACATCAACGGAATGTCACCAAGCTGCCTCCAAGCTGCCTGCAGGTACAAGATTGTATTAAATCCTACAGCAGCAAGTGAAGTTTCCATGGATAACAGCGTTGTTTATGAAATGCTCAGGTGTATCTGCATGTCTCGGCACTACTCTGCCACTTGCTTGATCCTGGTCGGAGCCAGCATTAAATCCATATAGGTAGTTTAATGACGCCGGCAAGCGTATTGAAAACTGCACGTGAACTATGCCACAACGTTTATCACCCAATCACGTGAGTCGAACCCAGAGCCGACGGAAGCAGGCGGTCAGCATGTTGTGCGTGTCAGTCCATCAGTTTAAGACCACTTTTGTTTCACCATTTCACAACTCATTTTCTGAGTGCAGCAAGAGAGAAAACAAGAACAGTTGTTTTCTGTAAACCTGGTGAAGAGCGTGGTCTTGTCAAAGGGTGCGAACCATTTCCCGCCTTAACCCTCAACCCCAATCCTCAAAAAGGCACGTTCTTGCGAGGAGCAACGGCGGTCCCAATTCTCCGAAGTTAAATTGAGGAACAAGATTGAGGAACGTAGCTTCCTCAGTCTTGAGGAACTCTGCGAATACCCAGAATCCTTTGCATAGCATCAAAGATGCCGTCGAACGCAAAGAGACAGAGCTACAAATCCAAGTATTTTCTTTGTTGTCGCTGATCCTGTAAATGCTTCTTGCTCCCCTCTTTTTCTAGTTGGTGGAACCCCCACTGACCATGGCAATAAATTCTATTCTGATTCTGATTCTTTTCTTCTTCTACTTCTGAATTGACAGACGGAATGGCGACTTGGCGTCATGCTGACCCCAACAGGCTAAGGACGTACCTGCATTTCTAAGGAACAAAACCTTCCTTAACCCTTGGTTTTGAGGAATGAGGCTTAGGGTTAAAGATTGACGACTGAGGTTGAGGATTGAGACTGCGGATTAAGGAAGGAATTGGAATTCACCCCAATTTTCTAACTGATTCGATTCATTTCCCAGTCTCCAAGGATGGTTTTTAAAGGGATGTGTTTCAGTTTGTGCATGGTTCTGTTCGTAGGACTACGGTTTTACACTGATGGGGAAGGAAGCTGTGACTTCGTTTAAATTTCTTTGAAAAAATAACAGGTTTAATGTGAGGCGTGTGCAGAGGAACAGCTAAGTGAAATGGATTATAGCACGGCTTGGTCAGACACAGTATCTCTGAGTCATTTAGTACTGAGATGATGAGTTTCATAAAACAGTGCCCGGATTTTCACAGCTCAGTTGCTGGGACTCGTGTTCCAAAAGCTACGTCAATGTACATTGAAACAGCATATAAATCATCTTTTATTAGGCTAAAAAAACATATTATTGAAGGTAAATTAGATTTTTAAAAAAGTCAGTCTCACTCATATACATCATATTCAACCAATGGACAGTGTTTATTTACAAAAGTTGCAGTACAAAATGTCTCTGCTCCAGAAATATATTTATTTATTGGATGGAAATCCTGTCCACAATTTTATTGAGCTCATTCAACAAGTAATGTTTTCCATTTATCAATATAGATCTAGCCTCAGATAAACCTACTGTCGACCGAATCTTACGGAATTTAAATAAAGTTAATTCGCACAATAGCGCGTTTCAAAACAAACAAACGTTCCTCGCGCATCTTTTACACATGTATTTACATTGAAATCATGTGTCTAACTCTCCGAGAGGAAGCTGCCCGTGAAAGAGACTCATCGTTTTAGACGCATCAATCCTCCGAAGGCAGCTTTGTTTTGCTCATTCCACATCTGTCGGGAATTGTATTTGTTAACCGGCGGCGGTAATCCCACCGCAAAAAACCGCAACCGCCTCGTCGCCCAATCTTGTTATTAATCCCAGCGGCTCGATTATCTGCATGTTCCTCCTTCAATCTTTGCCGCTAATCTCAGTATACGCGTGTTTGTACGTGCTGCACCGGGGTTATATCTGTAAGCTCCTGAGCGGAGATCTCCAGGCAATTCTCTGTTGCCTTATCAACATGTATGATGATTCCAGCTCGACTGTTCCGCCACACCTGAAGAGCCCAGGTGCTGCAAACTGAACAGTTATGTATGGGTCACTACTTGGTATATTCAGTAGCAAGGATTCTTTTCCTTGATGCAGCAAGGCTGTTTTCTTTTCCAGTGGAATAGCAGAACAGCGTAAGCATCCACATTCATTTCAGTGTTTTCTGGTCCGAACAGAAGCAGCAGAGGAAATAATTCAATATGAAGACATACCGTCAGGATCCTTGTGAAAGATGAAAATAGATCTATTCGCAAAAGTCCGTCAAATCTTTGAGTGAGAGAGAACCAATAGTTGGGCCACACCAAGGAAAGGGAAGTTGGCTGTCGTGTGTGTGGGAGCCTCCACCGCTGATGTCCGCTTGAATGTCAAGTTATTCACAGGAATAAGCAGCATTTGTCATGTGAAAAGCGTTTTGAAGTCTGGTCTGCGAGAGCCCCATTGTCCGAAATGGAGCCAGCTTCCATGCTCAGCGTGAACGGTAAATAATATATCACTGAAAAGCGTTGAACATGGAGACTGCCAACAGCAGCCCTTTCTCCAGAATTCTTTCCCCACAGTTCTTTCATGTTAATCTGATCAAATAAATTGGTACATTTCCGGCTGCAAGCGATGTCTGTATTGCATCATTTATTTTTAATCTCTTTTAATCATGTTTCATTTGGCATGAACAAACAGACTGAAGAAATACGGGAATATATCCGGCGCGCTTATGGTGTTTTGAAAAAGACGGAGCAGTTGAAGACATACATCTCTTTTTTCAAAATAAACAATCGGCGACAGTGATGTGGCCCTGACTGCTCAGTTACCATAAGGTAGGAACAACAAGGGTTGGAATCCCTGAGGGCGGCGCGTGGACATGGGCATCACAGTGGGCGCCGCAAAGATGTAAAGACTTAAGAAGCTATTTTTCATAGACATAGAATTAAAAAAACTCAAGATGAATTTCTGGGGAAAAAAAATGAGCGAGCGGAAAAGGTAAGAGGACACAGTCGGCATGCTACTGAATTCTTCATGCTACTTTTGGGTGTTGCTTGTCACTATACATTAAAGGACACTTAGGCTAATTTGAGACAAGCGCTATTTCTGATCGTGTTGTGCTCAACTCCGCCGCTGGTTTTAGTCAGAGAAATGTGAGCAGCGCCACAGGAAACTCTCCTGAATTCGTATTCTTCCGTAACTTGCACTACAGCAGAGTTAAACTCCAGTTACTGTAAATAAGATCAAAGGTGTGTGTCCGACTTGGTCCATATATATATATATATATATATATATATATATATATATATATATATATATATATATATATATATATATATATATATATATATATACAGACAGCACACACACACAATGTCATCCAGTCTGCTGATTCATTTGAAAGCATGAGGGGAACAAAGCCTTCTTTGAAGTGACTGCATGTTTGTGTCTAATCCAGGGATTACCATTTTAGTTTTCTTTTTTTTTTTTTTTGTTTTGTGGACAGAGCCTGTAATTTTGCTGAAATCCACCAAGCAGTGAAGCATATTACACACACAAACAAGTTCTGCCTCTCACCCTCTTAGTGTTTAATTTAATGGAGCCGCAGGATATTCCCTCTCTCTCTCTCTCTTTCTCTCTCTCTCTCGCTGCTCCAGAGAAGGTTTTGTGTCACGTCTCTGCCTGGTTAGCAGACAATTTTCAGCATCACTCAGAGAAACTTTAACTCAGTGTGAGGGCATTTACAACCGTTTAAGGATTTTGAAAGAGAGGCACGTACAGTGCAATTTATTAGGTCGGTTAAATACACTACTCACAAAACGTTTGGGATATTGGTGGGTTTCATGCACACTGCGTTTGTCGCACTTTTTTGTGATGGGAGGAAATCGTGTTGGGGTGATAGACAGTTAGTGTGCACGTAATGGTCTCAGCGTATACAGTGCACCTCACATACCGGGGCTAATGCCAAACAATACATAAAGAATGTGACATCACTTCAACATTATGGGATCATAAAAATCTGATATTGACATTTCCTGTTCATCGCTCAAGCAGACGTGAACACATGGCATCACTTGATGGGTGAGCGGCGCCACCTGGCCATGGCATGCTTCCGTGTCGGCAGCAGGCAGGCAGATGTTGCCCGTGAACTTGGTGCGTGATCAGTCGACTCGTAGCAAGACACAGAACAATGGGCCGTGTTTGTGACAGACCCAGGAGTGGAGGCCCACAAGCCACCGCTATGTACTCAGACGCCGCTATGCAACTGCAGCACAGAACAAGAACCAGACAAGCCATTCACAGCACACTGAAGCACTTTGGCTGCCATGTAACAACGGGTCAATTGCTACTTGAAGCCCCTCAAATGTCCATGGCGGCAACGTTAGTAAGGAGGACACCCCTCTGCCTGGAATGCTATGGACTTCACGCTTGATGGCTTAGTGGCTGCTTTGGTATGACTCAGAATGTTCTTTTGTCATGGTGACATCCATGAAGAAGCCCAGTCACTCACGCAGCCGAGCAACAGGGCAACGTCATGCTAACACCACTGTACTTCTGACTGGAGACGACGTACTCTGCCTGCCAAGCTTCAGCCTTCTCGGCCTTCTAATTCATTGCTTGGTTGAACTTAAGCATTTTCAGCTGGACATTCCTGAAGTATTTTTCCAGCCGATCTTAAAAATAAATAAATAAATAAAACTGTGTGAGGCCTTGACAAGCCTTCAGGATGGAATGTCGATGTCAGTTGCCATGGCGTGGTTGTGCTGCAATAAGTGGAAGATGGTGGTGTCAGGATCTTGGGGTTGCAAGGAATGCACTAAAGCACTGGTGGGTCTAAGTGCTTGGATACCTGTGGACTATCTGCCTCTCTCCTTGGTCTGTGCCGTGGTTGTTTTAGTTGAGTCAGAGTAAGGAGTGCTTCTCTAGTCTTCACTTCATCACTCCTTTCTACAGGAGGATTCATTAGATCAGATTAGATTAGATTAGATTAGATTAGATTAGATTAGATTAGATTAGATTAGATTAGATTAGATTAGATTAGATTAGATTAGATTAGATTAGATTAGATTAGGTGGCCTTTATTAGACACACAGTGGTGAAATTCAACATGTCACAGCAGCCAGTGACACATATCAAAGGCATGAACTGGACACAACAGACATCAAAGACGTCCACAAAGCATCAGATCATACTAAAAGAAAAATAAATAAATAAATAAATTAGATAGTATCAGAATCAGAATGAGAATAGAATCTATTGCCATAGTCAGTGGGGGTTCACCAACTAGGAAAGTGCTTCGAAATAAAGTGCTGTTAATAAAAAAAAATATTATTAATAATAATAATAATAATAACCCACAAACAACAAAGGCTGGTCACAGATTTAACAGTCTGATGGCTGAGGGGAGGAAGCTGTTCCTGTGACATAGGGACGGGTGATAACTTATTGTGCACGATATACCGCCAAACACAATCTCCACCATGACAATTCTGCATCTCACAATAAACACACGGCTCACTCACTGACCTGGACCTGCACACGTGAACATGAGGTGACCGTGACGGCGCCACGCTCTCCAGCTCTGCGGCGTGTGACCAATGAGGAGAGTGTGGTGGACTTTGGTTCACCATCGTAGTTTTAAACTTATTTTGAATCCAGGGAACCTTTGATCATGACACTGGTCGACTCTGAGTCTCTGGATCCCTGTTTATTTGATGAGATGGAGTGGTCCTCATAGGTTCTCTGACGCGCTCGTCTGCCTTGGTTCACATCAACACATGCAGGTCTCCAGCTGAGCTGGTGAACATAGTTGGATATTGGATATTGGTGGCGGCAGTGTCCTCTTCCGTGTCCCCATTAGGGTTCACTGATGGAGGACACACTCTCACAGGCAGCGCTAACGCTACGAGCAGCCATCAGTTAGGGACCATCAACAAATTCTAAAGCCTCAAAGTATGAGTGAAATCTTCAATAAGGCCATGGAAAACAAGCATTTTAGGAGTGACACCAGCGGCTTCTACCAGAGACGTGAAACACTGAATTTCTCATCTCTACACTTAACTATTATTTTGAAACATCAACAAATCATGATGTTGGAGACAAACTCCACTAATATGTCTCATCATCAAACAGTTTCAAGAGACAATGTCATGTGTCCAACACATGGAAGAGAATGAAAATGTAATCGTGACAATTACCGCCAAAATTACAACATTTATCACGATCACTTTTTGGTCCAACTCTAATAGATCGATCAGATAGATTTTACAGAAAGGTTCATGTCACTGGTTACACTGACCTGAAGCGCTCTATCGACTGAAGTGGCAGATACTAGAAAGAACACGAGGGACACGTGAGGACAAACCTCCTCTGCTCCTGCAATCCAAAAAGATCAAATCTTTGAAATCCAGTCTGACGAACACGGCACTGAATCATCTCAGTGACAGGTGATCACAACTCCACAGGAGACTTCAATCATCGTTCACTTTTAATGTCTCATATCTTTTAGAGCAGGCGCCGGTGCTGTGCACCTCAAAGTGAACAATGGTTTTTAAACCACACCCAATGAGTTACTCCGCAAACATTTATGATGAGTTTCGCTGCCAGGTAGTAAGAGTCATTTTCTGACTCAGACAGAAGGACCAATAAGCTTCATTCAGTGGTAAGTGCAATGACATTTCCCATTCACAGGATTCACTGAGGTAAAGCCTGTACTGTCCTTGAGCTTTCTTGGATTCATATACACTGTAGTAACTACAGAATGTACAAAAAGTAGACAGTCTTCCACAAACCAAACTTTGAATAATCCACGGAGAGTAAATATTAAACTATATTCAAAAACCATAAATTTCAATGATCAAATGTTTTTTTCCTTTAGCAATAAGAAGTTTATTCAAGTGTACTACGAGATATTTTACACTAAAACTGAGGAAACATACTTGAAGTTTACTTTTCATATAATACATTTGAAATACTTAAAACAGTAAGTATACTTAATAAAATTAACTTCAAGTATAGTACTTCTTTTCTTAGGGATTTCAAGTATAGAGGCGATCCAGAAGCAAACTTTATTATTATATTTTATTACTTTTATTACTTTATTATATATATATATATATATATATATATATATATATATATATATATATATATATATATATATATATATATATATATATATATATATATATATATATATATATATATATATATATATATAGTAGTATAGTTGTTGAATAGTACATCCATTGAATGACGACAGTATTTCAGCATCAAGTGAGAGAAATGTTGCTACCAACACAAACAACTGAAATAATGCGGTTCAGAAGAGAAGAGCGGAAGAGCAGGCATCATGTGAGCGCCAGCAGTGAACTTTCACACCAGCCTGTTCAATGCGCTCCTTAAGGCTGAGAGGACGATGAGTGGAGGGAGTTTTCTGGTGGCCATTTCCAAGAACAAAGGGGGGCAGCAACTACGCAGGGATCAAGTTGATGAGTCACCTCATGTAGGTGTGGGAAATAGATGTTGAGTCCAGGTTTGTGGGAGTAGTCAGCATCAGTGAGCGGCAGTATGGATTCATGCCGAGAAAGAGCACAGCTCTGAGGATGTTGAAAGAGGAGTACAGAGGAGGTCAGAATGATGAGTTGCACTGTCTCTTTGTGGCTCTGGAGAAAGAGAGGAAGTGCGGTATGACAGGGTTTCCGGCAGGATTTTTTTAGAAAAAGTACGCAGCAGAATGCATGACTTTCCGCAGGCAACAGACTTTGGTTATTATGATGTTTCTTTCGGGATTTTTCCGTCAAAAACACGACAAAATGTTTCCACTTCATTTTAAGTTTCATCACCTGAGATTTCAACCTTAAAATGAGATCATTTTACCGTCTTTTCGATGGGCCAGGTCACAGTACCACAGAAAATCATGTCGTACTTCTCAAGGAACGGGTCTAAAAAAAACCCAAAACAATCGACGATCATCCCAATCAGTTTTTTTTTTCTTTCCCTTTTTCTCAAGCGCTTTATTTGTGAACTTTGAGACAATTTCAAGAGTGTGTTTACAACTTCTTTTAAAATTGTAATTCAATTACACTAGAACAAGTTCGTTTTCTCCGCACCTTACATGTCTGTGCCTTTACTTCTTCTTCTTCTTTTTCCTTCAGCTTCTCCCTTCAGTGGTGGCCACAGTGGATCATCCTCCTCCATCTCCCCCTGTCCTCTGCTTCCTCTTCTCTCAAACCTACAAACCTCATGTCCTCCTTCACCACCTCCATCAGTCTCCTCTGTGGCCTTCCTCTCCACCTTCTGCCTGGCAGTTCCAACATCTCAACATCTTCATCTACCAATGTACTGGCTCTCTCTCTCTCCTCTGTACATGTCTTTTCAACATCTTCACCTTCTTTTTCCTTCAACTTCTCCCTTCAGAGGTGGCCACAGCGGATCATCTTCCTCCATCTCCCCCTGTCCTCTGCTTCCTCTTCTCTCAAACCTACAAACCTCATGTCCTCCTTCACCACCTCCATCAGTCTCCTCTTTGGCCTTCCTCTCCACCTTCTGCCTGGCAGTTCCAACCTCAACATCTTCATCTACCAATGGACTGGCTCTCTCTCTCCTCTGTACATGTCCAAACCACAAAAACGAAGCCCTCCATTTGAGGTCATTACGACTCTAAAGTGCCCTCAACCTTAATAACTGATGCCTCTCTTCGCTGAACCAAACACTCCCTTTATTTAAATTTGAAACCCATCGCCTTGATGAAGGTGTAATAGCAGATAACAGCTGGAACTGAGCTTATAATTTGCCTCTGGCAGGGATAAAAATACCGTCTGTGATTCCGCTTTAATTCATGCTAATATTCATTTCTAATACACTGGTGACATTGCAGCAGTTAATGAGCAAAACCAGGAAGAAAGGACTTGGGAGGGAAAATGAAGCGCACGGCGGTTACGGGCTTATTAGCGCTCACGCTGCCAAGGGTTTAAATAAAGCTGATGTTTGCGCGCCTGGCAGGTTGTTTGTCCTAAGTCGATTTCCTTTTAATGTGTTAATCATCCGCAGTATTTCAGAGAGATCCTCGTCTCTTTTCAGACTCACGGTCAGAAGAACTTTTCATCCTGGACAGCAATATCATAGCAGATCTGCGGAGCGTCGTCGGCCGGAGGCATCCCCACCATTATCTTGTTGTTTTACCACTTGCATGCTCGACACCACAGGTGGTAGGAAATAGAACTAAACTTGTTTCTGATCCATTTTGACTCGGTATTTCTTAGTCATCCGCCAAAGCAAACCTGCTTGCTGCTGACGTAAGCTTGCAAAAGTGTGACTACATTCACATGCAAGTGGAGGCGGTTCTCAGTCTCCGTCTATGGGCCGAGAATTGGCCATAAGAAAAGTGAGTAAGAATGTATGGTTCAAATGCAATATCTGGCTTTAACCCATTATTTCAATAGTCGTTTTATGTGTCACGATACAGACACATGAAAAAGACAAATTGAAGCAATTGAAGTTTTCACCCCACAAACCTGTTAGTCACTGTGTTTCCTTGCCACTCACTCTGTGCAGATGATATCAATCATAAGCGAAATCTTTTTTTTTTCAGTGAGTGCTTGTCAGGGACACTTTTCATTGCTTTCGTTCCAGAATAGAAATAAATTACAGTGGTGCCTCGGTTTTCAAACGTCCCGGACTTTGAACAAATCAGAGTTCGAACAAAAATTTCTAGATTATTTTGCTTCGGATTTCAAACAAAAATCCAGAACTTGAACATCCCCGAAAAAAGCCGGAAAAAACATGACGTGCGCGGACCGACTAGCTGACCCACAACATGCTTTGTTATTGTGTATAACGCAGCCTCTGTATGCAGACGTGTCCCGTTAGCTACAGTTACTGACTGTTGTTTCTTCATATTGAGGTGTAAAACCTTTCCTGTCTCCACACTGGACCGTGGTAGAGTGTCACAGGGGAGGTGCTGGAGCGCTCACTCCAGGGTTTGATGTCCTGTTGTGGGCTGGAGCTGGGACAGGGATGAGGCCAGTCTGGGACAGAGCGTGACTTGGTTTATGACTTTGTCACAGCCAAACTGCACAGAAGCGCACATTCAGAGCTGGACACGCACCGGGCACCTCTTCACTTCTGGAGAGACCTCACTCACTCGGCAACCGCTCCCACATGCAGCGGCCACACACATAGAGGAACAGCCACCTGCAGCAGACACTCTACATTCACTCCTACAAAAGCCTGTTTTAAGGCTTGGAACGCATTAGTTCTTTTTCCATTCATTGTAATGGGAAAAATCCATTCAGATTTCGAACAAGTCGCTTCTCGAATGGACGTCTGGAACAGAGTGCGGTCGAGAACCCAGGTACCGCTGTATTTTGAGGATGTTCTTTCTGCTGGATTTCTTGGTGTTGGTAAATCAATTGACTGACCGTACTGAGTGTTCCTGTGATGTTAATGTGAGTTTCTCAAATGAATGTCTCACTGATGCAATCCTGCTGGACGGAATTAAGGACCTAAAAACGGAACATTGCGACTGTAGTTTGAGCCCAAAGCTACACTTATGCAGACCTACAAAATGGTTGATAATAAGTTTGTCGATTTATTGGTGATATTGACAAAGGCCCAAAGCAAAATTCAATGTATCTGTAATATAACGTCTCTGCTAGCGAACGTCATTGGTATGGCTGCTGACTTCAGGAGGTCTATGACCTGGAATGGAAAGTTCTCTCCCATATTTGTGTGTACTTCGAGTTTGAAAGTCCAATCTTTGATGGACTAAGGCAATAATTTGGTTTTCAGTCATGGTCATGGTCTACAGAATGCTCCCAGCTCTGCCCTAAAATGAGTTGTTATTTGCATCCCATCCTCACTCCCAAGGTGTAACATATTTACGATAGGAAAGTGGACTTTTGCGTCCTATCCTGACACCAAAGGCAGCCTTCTGCGATGCATGTTTGTGGAATGGCAAAGCGACACATAAAAAACAACAACAAAAAAACAGAGGTCCAGGTTAGGTAATGCATGGGACTGCGCTCCAAGAAAGCTGCTGTTTGTCTCCCCTTCCCTCACTCTTCCTTCCATCCCCAACCCCGCCCGACGCTTGATCGATACCCCCCACCTGGACCACTACATGGGAACGTTCTTTTAGTCCATTGAAACACCTGTGCATACGCGTCAACATGCAATGCTGAAGGCTACCTTTGGTGTCAGTATCGGACACAAAAGTCCACTTTCCCACCATCAAGGCTAGCAACCGACTTGCGACCTGCTCGACTTGCGTCCACCCGTACTCATGACCACGGTCAGCAGATGCTTTTTTTAAATTTAATTCACTATCTGGCAGCATGTAGCAGCCTGGCAATGCGTACAACAGCTACGGCAGCTCACACAGCCATCTACCACTACAGTAGCACCTATAACCCTCGCGTCGGCTACTTTTCCACTCACGTCCAACCGATCCTGGTTGTAAGTCGGATGTTACTTGTATACTGTATTACGCCATGGTAGTAAGGATGGGTTCTTATTAGTTACACAGACGCTGAACTAATATACATCAGTTGCTTCCGACAATGCTTTCTGCATGTTCCACGTCCGAGCTATTATGGAGGAAAAATACAGATTCAGGAGGACAGCTTTTTAGTCAAACACCTGAAATGTTCAAAGCTCAAATGTAATATAGACATAGAAAAGCAAACACATGATGTACTAGAACATACTTAGAGAGGTCAAAAAGGTCAATACATTACTTGTCCCGGACCATCCCAAATGTCTGACGTGTCATGAACAATCCAAGCCATGATACAACAAAGTATAAAAAACACTGATGACAATATACTGTAGTATTATGACCATCAAAAAAGGTTAACATAATTAAAATAAACAAGTATACACAACAAAAAATAACATCTATCCTCGGTCATACAGATGAAATTCTAGGCCACAAGCAATGCTTCATTGACACGTCAAATCCATACTTCAATGTGCAGCATTTGAAAAAGTTCTGCATCTTAATTGAAATCTTTCCACACTAATGCAGACACCATAAAAATCCCTCTATCTAAGACGGCGGTTACATAACAGTGAGTCCACTGTGTGGTGGAGTGAAGCACGTACAGCCAGAACACCTGAAACCTTTCCTAAATGTAGCCGCACTGTCTACAGGGCATCTCAGAATAAAACACCACCAACACAAAGAGACAAATGTTGACGCACTTATTTATAAAATCTGAACCTCAACAGCCAGGAGACACTAAACAAAGGCAGTGATAGTCAGGAAAAAGGGATGATCCAAAATAAAAGAATGTGCAGAAGAAACAGCCTCCGGTTAAAAAAAAAAAAAAAAAAAAAAAAAAATCAAAAGAACCGCCCGGAGTGAAGAATGAGTTTCTTACGTGATGAAAACTTTGATCTTCAAACCAGACACAGACGCGTCGATCGTTCTATAAATAGCTTCTCTAATCCACGACATAATTGCTTACTCAATGTCGACTCCCGAGGCGGCAGTTACGTCAGCAAGCCGCTAACCAGGTGAAATCCTTTGCTGAGGACCTGAAGTGCCTTCACTATAATTAAAAAAATACCTCAGACAGGACAGGGTCAATAAATAACTGAAGGTTTTGAATTATATTGCACAAACAAGTCATTAAAGATCCAAATGCTCGACGGAGTTCTTTAGAAAGTATTCAATAATTACTTGTATTATGGTATTTATATAGCAGTGACAGTTGTTACCGGCTGCAAAGTATGTATATCCAAAACACTGACTGCGGAGCAGAGCTAGCCAGCGGCATCAGAATTTAGGGACTGTCATAAAAAGGTCCATTGTAGAGTGGAACTTTAAACAAAGCGACAAAGCTCTTTCGGCTCAGAAGTCCGAGATGTGAACACTTTGTCTCGGGAAACTCAGCGGGGGGTGAGCTTCTGGCCTCAGGCGACTTAGTGCTAGAAGCCGGAAACTATGTGTACAGCACGACTCCACACAAACATGATAGATGCCGGGCAGTAAAGGGTCTGATCGCTGCCTGGCCGAATAATATTGTTCAAAAACAACTTCTCAAACTCCCAGAACACTGAGGTGTGCAGCCGGGAGCTGCAGGAAAATGGTGCTCGGGAACGGGAGCGCGGTGCAGCGGTCCGGGACTCGTGTGCAGGAGTTCCTGCTCCACTGATCCCACTGATGCACAAGACACGTGGCAGCGAGGATGAGAACAACAACAACAAACATGGAGGAATCATCCCTGAACCAAAGCAAACAAAAGCATCTGTTTGCTTCGGTTCAGGGAGGTTTTTCACTACACAATGACCAGGGTTTCCACGACTCTGAATGGACTTGACATTCTTATTCAAATATTTTCAAGACATGAAAAGAGCTTTAGTTTAAATAAGGTGATATAAGAACTTGAATGTAGCCACCATCGTGATGTATAGTGCTATTGTCAAACTGATGCAAAATAAACAATATTTTGTTGTTCTCAAGCAAAGAAACTACAGAAACAGCCAGGACTAAACAGCTTTCTTTTGTTTCTACTTCACTCCCAGAACTTGACTGACAACTCACCTATATCCGTGCTGAGTGTCCACACACACACCTCCATTCAGGCAGGGGTTTTTCGGATACCCTGAGCAGGGCTGATGGGACAGTTCTCGGCCCGGGCAGGAGCACACCGCGGTGGACACCACCATCAAGGACACCAGGCTCATGCTGCCACAGTCCACCACGGTGGGCGTGTCTCTCAGGGTCAAGGTGTTGGTGCAGCCACTGGCTCGGGCACATTCCGATCCAGGACACTCGTCCACCCGGATTTGCAACACGGCGATCTGCAGGAATGACTGGAGCTGCAAGACAATGAGAAGCCATTGGTTCATTTAAAAGCCCAACGAAAGAACAGTTTGTGAAACCTTTCTGTGTTTGAGGTCCCCAAAAGGGAACGTGTCCCTGACGACTCATTTATGACTCTGCTGGTATCGTTCACTCAGTCGGATTTGCATCAGTAGAACAATCCACAGACATGAAGGAAGCAGGATCCAGACTGGTGGACAACTTTTGAACTTCAGATGACATAAAGTCTCAAGTTTGGGGGGGCTGTGACACACAAACAACAATAACCGGCTTATTAGCATAAAAAGACTCGGGCTGGCTCGGGGGGACAACTGCTTTGAGAATACAGAGCTCTGTATTCTGACCGGGCTCCTTTTGAATTCAGTGCTAAAAATTGCTTTTTCATGCCCCGACACCAAACTCCATGTTGGCTGCTACTTATGCAGAGCAGTTTTTAATAATTTGGTATATTTTCTTGAGAGTCATATGAGCATTTGCAGGAAAACATATTGTCTTTGTAGCAACCCCTCCTCACTCCCATGGCGTGATACTGTTTCTTGACGTCGGGAAAAAGTTGACTTAAGTGTCCTATTCTGACGACAAAGGCAGCCTTCAGCGTCGCATGTTGACGCTTTAGGTTTTCAACTGAAGCACATGAAACACAAAGGCGGAGGTGGGGGTTTGGTAAACCATGGGATGATGCTCTTATATTCCTTTAATCTCAGTTCTCGTGAAAATGCCTATTGTAGTCCTGTTTCCTCTGTATTTGTGATTGTATGCTTCTTTTTATTGTTGTATGGAAAGTACTGTGGTGAGCACTCGCTGTGGCAGTGTGCAATAGAAATGAAATTGACCTTGACCTTGAGGTAAGCCATGGGATGGCGCTCCATTCGTTCTACGTTTATCAACAGAGGTGAGTTGAGTGAGAGGTGAGAGGTGAGTTGAGTGAGAAGCGTTTCAATGTGTCACTTGGTATTAACCCTCGTCTTATGCTGAGGCTCAATTTGACCCATTTCCGTTTTTGTGTTGAAAAAAGTAGTGGTCATCCTTACTTTTTCTTCATGAAATTTTGTGACTTTTCCTCATCAAAGGTCATGAACAGGTGTGTAAAATCTGGACCCTTTGATGTATAGTGACCTGTCTGTACAGATTTGTATATGAAGATGATGTTGCAGGTCATTTTGACCCGGACACTTTAAAGCCCGCCAAACGGCTGTGTGTTTTAGAGACAGTGACTTCACTACGTAGCACAAAAGGGGGTAATAAAAAGCAAGTAGCAATCCACACCCCCTTCTTTTTTTTTGGAAACACCAATGGGTCAACATTCAGCACCTTTGTTGTCAATACAGTCCACGTTCCGAACATCAATATATGACGCCATGGGAGTGAGGACGGGTTGTTCATGTGAAGAGAGAAAAGCAGAGTGGATGACCATTCACATCAGTGAAAGGAAAGGAAACTGACAGAAGCTTTCAATTCAGAAAATTATTTTTGTATCCAATTCTGGGGAAGATTATTTTTGATCCGGTCACACAGTTTATCCCATTACAGACATGTGTTCCGGTATGCAGATTAGGTTTAAAAAAAAATGTTTTTTTCTGCTCCGATTCCTGTGAAAGTGGGCTAAACACATGAAGGGAAAGTCGTTGGTGGAGCAGCTTGATCATAGCAGTTGGAGGAAAATGGAAATGGAGTTCATAGTGTGCAGGCGAGTAAAAGAGGCACAGGTCAAGTCAAATCTCGTGGAGCGTACGCCTGCACGCAGGTCACTCAGCCATACACACACATGCGTGATCCTGAAAGAAGGTCAGCTGAAGCTCAATGTTCTGGACTGATTGGACATTGTTCAGTGTGAGTGGATTACCACTTGCTCACCGTGCACGTCACATCCACCGCATTCATCCAGCCGGCTTGTCTTCGCCGCCTGCAGTCAAGATTTCCTGCTATTACCCATTAGGTCTGTCTATTACTTTCAGTGCGAAGCAAACACTGGTGAAATTGAGCTCCGCCGACTGCTTCTTTGCTTATTTACAAGACAGATAAATGCTCCTTCAACACAGCAAGACCACACGAACGTGGGTCTCCAACAAATAACTGAACCATGGTTAGGGCTGGACATTGATAGATCGAGTTCCAATTTCGAAGAAGCTCTCAAACTGGTTCCTTTGGAATCCAGTAGCACCAGACAGTAAGAGTCGATCAAAATTTGGATGGAGTTACAGTAGCAAACACTGGTATTCCTCAAAGCACGGCAGACTTGAGGAGGCTTCTGGTAGGACCGCCATGGCAAACAGGTCCAAGGTAAGGGACCTGTGCAACTGGGTTGTTAAAGAAAGAAAACTCAAGGATGATGTTGCAAATGCAAGGCTGAGTTCATGGGCTCAGGTCAGGCTCGGCAGAAAAGAGGAACCTCTCCATCTGTGACTGGGTTCTGCAAGGCTGTGTGTGTCCAGAGTCACTCCAACACCTAGATTCCTTCAGCGGACTTGGATCATGAAACAGTATCTCTTTGCTCCTGAGGAAGGAGTCCAGGCCGTTCTGATGGGTTAGATCCAGTGTTGGGAATAACGCGTTATGAAGTAACGCGTTATAGGAAATACGTTATCTTTTGTAATAACCAGTGCTATAACGCGTTCCTTTGCCAAAATGACCAACGCGCTTATTATTACACACAACATGCTTGTTACTTGTTACTTCACATTCAAAAAGTTAATTTAACAAGGTTAAAAAGCAGTGTCCATAACACGCTTGAAAAGCTTCCGAGGTGGACGTGAAGCCCGCGTTAGTCACGTGATGCAGCGCCGCGTCATTATGTTTCCATTTTAGCTGTAAAAGACCAGAGGAATGTTGTAGTGGTGGCAAGCTATGTGGAGGCTCGAAACCACGTCCAACCTGGCGAAACATCTTCAGAAAGTGCACGCGTTGATCGACCGAGCTGGTGGGAAAAGAGCCCAAAGCAGACGCTGCTAAGGTTCGCTGGTCTGACGCCACAGGAGAAGCCACTGCAGCCAGACAGCAGTAGCTTGACTTCTCAGAAGCAGTTGAACACACGAGTAGCAGCAAGGTGTGTTGCAGAAGACATGCTGCCTGTCGCAGCTGTGGAGGTGTCACTGCAGTTCGTGTTTCCAGGTGGTACAGTTGTGTTGCTGTTGACATGATCATCAGCATCGGTTTGGCGCTAGTGTCTGTTCCTGCTGTAAAAAGAGTTTTTGTACTGCGAAAAGTATAGTTTGTGATCTAAATGATGACAATAAATATGCCCATCAAAAGTTTCAATATTGTCATTCGTTCACCTGCCATGGCACCTTTAGGTCACTAAGTGGCGACTTTGTAATAGGATGGCACTAGAAGTGGGTTAGAGCTTATAAATGATAGATTTATTAGCTGACTATCTAGTTTAGCAGGCCTCACAAATGATAGTAATGGGTCTGATTCTGGCCCAGCGTCGCTGGTTCCCGACCCAGCCTGATGACCGTGACTGTTCTAAGAGGATTATGTTTGAGCTCCACTATAATATACAGTTTTTAAAAAGTTACTTTTGATAGTAACTAGTTACTTTGAAAGTAATGAGTAACTTGAAGTAACAAAGTTACTTTTGAACGAGGTAACTAGTAACTGTAACTAAGTTACTAAGTGAAAGTACCTTGCACAACACCGGTTAAATCTACCAACCTGGAAGACCCAGTGAGGGCTGCTGTCCAAAGCTGATCAAGAGGAATTTGACTGGCAACCACCAAGGTTTTGCCAGAGTGACATACAAGGAGCTGGTGTGAGAGACCCTTTACGTTGAGTTCACGCTGGTAGATCATTAGGTAACATGATCGGAACGGTCCAAACTGTTGCCTTTCCCGGATGCTGGAATTCCACTGCTCACATACCAGAAAAGCGGCGAGCCTGTGCTAAAGTTTGTCCATCGCACTTGTCACCTTGAACCCCGGGACCGATGATCTAGGTCTGAACGATTTATCGTAACCTGAATGAAATTGTGATTTCAAACAACATGATTGTTTTTTTTCGCTGAGCTATGGCTCAGCAGTTCCTTCCACAATGACACAACTCACCCTGAGACGTAAACAAAGAGAGCGCATTTCAAGATCGTGTAGCTGCCGGCCGCTCTGCGAGGCCATTCTCTTTTGCTTCACTTGTGGATTGTATAACTCGCTCCTGTTGCTGCTCAATTTCTGAAGTGGCATCAGCTGGACCAGAAGCGCACTTAGGGGATTAATCGCCACGCAGAGCAGCGTCGGCCACTTGGGAGTGGTGTGTGGCACCAGGAGCAGGGCACTCCCTCCCACTTCAGTCAGGTTTCCAGGAATGGTTTGCGCTGTTTGACTGAAGCCTCCGTTCTTTCGTTGTATAGAATGTGCATCCATGGTTGTCATAAATAAAATACAACTTGATTTTTGAGTCAAGTTTTCATTCTTGCCTTCGTAATGATGTGTCATATTTCAATGTGAAACGTGAATCCAGCACTGAGGCTCGATTGAAAGAAAACTGCTGGATGAAAGAGTGGCTTTGACTCTGAGACGTTATTAAACCCACAGACAGAGTCAGGGTCATGAAAACATCAGAGACACAGAGCTAAAGAAGAATTAGAACTAGACTATTGTAAATCCAAGTCGAGTGAAGCCTCAAACTCAAGGTTACAAACCGGCAGTTTGTTGTGTGACAGATCGATGCTTTTACATTTTATGAGAACCAAACGCCTAATTAGAGAACTTCTCATGGCTAAAGTATCCTGTCGTGAACTCTTTCATTGGAAATAAAAAAGAAATGAAGGTTGAAACAACCCTTGGTAATTAAGTGGCCTTGTTAAGACGATGTCAAACTTTGTTTCATCAACACTACAGTACAAACATAAGGCTTTTGTGTGTATTATAACAGTAATTCAAACTGGAAAACTTGAAATGATGGGCCAAGTATTTTTTATCTTAAATCAGTTGTTCGCCTATAAGCACCACAATTTCCGGACTATAAGCTGCCACTTTTTTCTTGAGGTCTGAACCCTGCAGCTTATAGTCGCAGTCGCAGCTAGTATATATTTTTCCAGGCTAAAGAGCCTCATGCTGCCAAAATGTTGAGCCTGATCTAAAAACCCATGACATCACAGGTGTGTTATTGACCTTAAAGCGCTCAAAATGTGCTGTTTTCGCCCGCGTGTCCTCAGCTCCGCCCACAGAGCCGATCTCCTGGAGGAGCGGAGACCAGAAGCAGCAGCTGAGACCAGCTGTGGTGTCGGAACTTGGGACACATTTTGAGCACTTTAATGTCAATAACAGATGTGAGGAGTTGATGATTCCAGTTCAGAACATATGCCAGTTTGTTTCATGAGTCAGTCTCCATGCTGGAGCCCGTTTTCCAAACTAGTTTAGAAGTGATCCTCATGCATTTTTAAGCCTTTCTACGGTGCAGACAGCACCACTGCACCCGCAGCTTATAGATGAACAAGATCTGTTTTCCTTCTTAGATTTAGTGGGTGGGGCCAATATTCTGGTGCGCTCTATAGTCTGGGATTTACTGTCAATATTTTTTGTGGATTGTTAATACAAATTACGAAACTACTTTTGTACTGTTAATGAGTATTTGTGATTCAAGTCTGAGAGACAATAAACTGGGAAGGTTCACACGTCAAAACCTGAGCTCGACTGCACTGGTTTTTCCAGCATCTAAAGCTCATCCTGGGCTGATTCCAAGCTTTGAACTGAGGGAGACAGAACTTATCCATCAGTTGCACTCAATTTTAAACAACCCCACAAAGAGCACATCCACCTCTTAATCACCATTTCCGCCTCATCGACTGCTATTTTGCAAATGCACGTTTCTGTTTTGTCTCCGACAGCTATTGTTGCAGTCTTTCATGAACCCATTGTATGCGTTTGAAAAGGATCACAAATCCCCAGCACCACATACCCTTGTCGTACCATTTGTAATTACCAGCAAGGACTATTCTCGTTCCTTGTTGTCTTTATTTACCCATGACTTTGTGGGAGGAAACTGCAGCCTATGAGCGAAGCCACTCAGCACTGAAAGCATTCCAGCTCTCACTGTGTTTGTCGCCCGTGTTTTTGCATATGTTTCGTCCAGAATCTGTCAAACAAAAACCTAAAAATCCTTGAAAACATCCCACTGTTTGTTCTGTAAAATCTCTCGACAAACAGCACACGCTTTCCTCAATGAATTTGTCAGTGCACGTGCAAGTTAAAATTATTGTCGCCGTTGTTTCATCTTCACTTCAGCTTATATTTTGCTGAAGGGAGCAGGCTTATATAATGAGTACAAACATCTTGGTATTCCAGGAACATGCGAATGCCTTTCAAGTCAAAAACCCATACATGCTGATCAAAAACATTCTCCAGTTCCATCCGCTTCTCTGCTTTCACTTTTGCTTTCCGCCAACCTCTCCCGCTCAAGCTCCTCCATCTCGTCCAGCCTGAGAGGAGGAAACCGCTCTGCCACGCTTCACATGCCATTCCGATCAATGTCTTCGACGGACAACCTGGCTGAATTCAGATGAAAGGCTGGGCGCCCACTCCTTACAAATCACACCTGAGCCTCAGCTTGCTTCTGCGAGCAGCCTTGCTTGTTTATTCCTTCATTCCCACAAGGTTCATTTCGAAGTCAATACATATTTTCCGAGCAGAGAGAATCCGAGGAGCCACCACTGCAGACACGTTTTTTTTTCTCCATTGCTTAGGAACGGCTGCCAAACATTTCTTTTTAAAAGGGCTCATATTGAGCTTGATTGACTGATGTAACAATAAATGTTTTGTGATCACAGACACAGTTTGATTCCAGATGAAGCAAAAACGCCTGTTTTTTCAAACATTGCAGGATTGAATGGCTCCGTACTAAGTCACTTAGAAGAGCGACGGGTATATGAGGTATCATGAAACAGTGTGTGAGATATATACATACATCTTCAGTGAACCACTGCTGAGTCCTGCTCAGGGATGGTGGCGTGCTGGAGCCTATCCCACCAGTCATTGGACCAGAGGCAGGAACACACCCTGGACTGGTCACCAGTGCATCGCAGGACACACACACCATTCACACACACCTAAGAGCAATTTTAGAGTCCCATGTGACCTAGTGAACATGTCTTTAGACTATGGGAGGAAACTGGAGTACCCGGAGAAAACCCATGCAGGCGCAGAAAGAACATGCAAACTCCACCCAGTAAGGTCCAGAGCGTGACATGAACCTGGAACCATGTTGCTGGTCGCAGTGCAAACCATTGTGCCACTAATGTATTTATTTATTCAACCTTCATTACGTAAGTCTTCACATGCCCTGACTTAAGAGAATAGTGGAGGTGAGTGACAACATTCCCACCAGTGTAGAAACCCCACTCTGAGCAGGCGCTCGTGGCTGGAATGCAAAGATATTTCAGGTTCTGATGTATTAAGCTGTGATATACACAATCCATTTTTAATTTTTTTTTTTTTTTTTTTTTTTCGTGAGACATTTTGGAGAAGAACTTACTCTTTTCTGTACTGGTCTCGGCAGCGTGATGAAAGACAAGGAGCGCTTGGTTTGACCACCACGACAAGCGGAAGCCATTATTTCTCATGCACTTATCCACGTCCAAATAATCAATGGTTTTCGAAACATTTCCAACAAAGAGTCAACACTGCTGTTGGGACTCAGAAGGATACGTGAGCGTCTGCTCCCGCTGAAAACACGTCGGCACGAGATGTTGGCTAATGCTAGCGTCCGCCACTCTGCGTAAACAGAAGGTCCAGCGCTCACTGAGCGGCAGACGTACACGTTCACGCGCGTGTCATGAAGCATCAGTCCTCATATACAGTTCATTCCTAAACTGGCACCTCTTGAAAAGGTGTCTTCCTCCACAATTGGTGGGAGCTCTCTGCTTCATCTGTTACCCCCAGTGATGTCACAGTCTGATGTGATCTACTTTGATTTGATCGAGTCTATGTGATGAATAAAACAAATCCTTCAAAGTCCCTTTGATTCATTATTTATAAGATTAATTTAAATGGGGCAGATTTTTTTTTTAAACTTCAATTCCTTTGATGCCTCAATTTCGCCCTCGAGTGTGTGGGTAAACATCACTGCGTTAAAGCCGCCTCCGTCCAGTGGCCGGCCGTTCAGACCGGGGGAACTTCCTGCATTCAAATGTTAGACGCTTGACAGTGAAGGGATTCAAGGGACATTTATTGTCATTCCAGTCAGCACGAAGGGAGTGGCTTTTGTTTTCAATGGGCTAAAGCCGCGTACTCTGACTGTAAAGCGCCGATTTAAAATGCCAGTGTGGACTTTTGACAAAAAAACAAAACTCAAATTTAACACTGTTCACACTTATTTTTAGTTCCGACACACCAGTAGCTAGCGACTAGACAAAAGCAGGATTAGCCTAATTTTCACAAATATTTAACTATGTGTTTTAGTTACAAATACCTCATCCAGCGAATCATCTTGCAAGAAAACAACCCGTTTTTGGGTCATGAGCATAAACAATGGTACATGTCTGAGGAAGGTACATCCGGTCTTCTTCTCTCATTGCACACACATGTAACTCACGGTGCAACGACCAAACAACAGACCATTATACACTGAAATGGTCCTTCAAGAACAAAAGCAAAATGACAACATTATATTGGTCCCGACAGCCGATGCCTGGTTCCCCACAAACCAGATAATGTTTTAATGTTCTGTGTTTATTATACTTTTGTTATTGTCATAACTCAATTTGATATTCTTTTTGTTTTCTTTTTTTAGAGTTACTGTATTCGAATTGTAGGCTACGTTTGTAAGTGAGCTCAATTTGCATAAGGCAACCAGACCAGGTGTTTGTTGAAGAAAATGTTTCGCCTTCTCTCTGGGCTTCTTTAGTTTGACTCAGCTGGTTTAACTACAGCTAGTTTCAGATAGTAGACAAGACTAGGAACGGATATATCAGAGGGACAGCTCAAACATTTGGAGACAAAGTTCGGGAGACCAGACTCAGTTGGCTTGGAGACATGTAGCATGCTGGATTTTTTTTTTGTGACAATATTAAGCATTGATAATTCTGCCAAGAATCAATTATTTCCCCAAATTATGTCACGGCAGGCGCGACGTCATATCCGTTTCCTGGCTCGGAAAGTCGAGGCCAAGCGTGTCTCCTGTTCAACAGAGCGGCCGATAAAGCACAGCAGTTTAATACTCGTGACAAGCTTTTCTTTTCAAACACCAACTATTGTCAAATGCAGATCAAGGGCTGGTTGCTGGATTCATGTAGGTGATGCTAGCATCGGGCGGCCAACTGTTACTCCACAGCGCCATCTGGCGAGCGCACCACGGACTGCATTTATAATATAGATCCATACGAAGTCACTTGGCTAGAAAGGCCAGACACATGGTAAGTGCGGCCTGACAAAAGCCTCTTTTGCCAGAGTTTCACGCTGGTTAGCCATGTGCTAACATGTTAGCACTCTCTGCTAACTGCTCAGTATGGCTCTGGAGGATTGTAGCAACTGGAATAACACCAGCTGTGCCATGGATGGTGTCCTGGGCTGCAATAGTCGGGAAAGGGAAAGTAGTTCAAGTCTACTCATTCATCGAAGAGGGTATCGCTGGGCACTAGAGAAAGGCTGCCTCGCACTCTATGCTTATATATTTTATATTCCAAAACCCAAGACAAGATTCTCTAGCTGGATAAGTTGGTGAGAGAACCGACTTACACTTGGACTCATTGGATATACATGGAAAAGCTCAAAGCTCAAAAACAGAGCGCTTGAAACAGAGGATCCAGCCGTGTCTCCTGTAGCGCCTCAATATTTCCTTAGCTATGTTCCTTTCATGTAAATATGCATTCATCTCATCTGCTCTGTTCTACCTCAAAAAAGCAATCCACTAATGAAACCACGTGGAGAACCCTACTGGTCTGGTCTTGGTGCAGGAAAAGCAGCTTGTCACTTGATTCATTTCCTTTCATTTCCCATTATCACCCGACCGGGAACGCCGACCAAAACTGGTGAATCCCACCTTTCGCGCCGTCTCCACTGACGGCAGACAGGATTTCCAAAGACACACTTCTCATTTCCTATCTGCAGACCGATATTTCCCCAGGCCTAAATGTTCTCCGTGGGACGGACGATTTGATTTTTCTTTGGAAACCAATCTAACCAAACACCGGAGACCAGACAATCCGCCTGAATCGGAAGTCATTGGGGGCCCACTCGCGTTCACTGCCATGGCAACTTTGCTTGCAGCTCCGAAGTGGAGGGGAATCAGCAATAAATAACATTAGGAATAAACAAAGCGACGGGTGCAGCACAGCTTGACTCATTAGAACAGTGCAGATGAGCTGATTGTTGGAAGCCTCCCACACAGTCATCGTCATTTGACACGTAACCATCGGCTGCTTGCCGTCATTTTTGAGGGGATATGCTGTTACTTAAGTGCTGGTGGGTCACGCAGGAAATATGACGGAGCCCAATTATACACTCTGTTCCGTGGATACTTGTGCGATGCTGGTTCTGGAACAGGACGGATTTCCCAGACCAGCCACAAAAGGAGTAGGTGGCGGGGACAGGCGTCAGAGCCTTCTGCAGCTCTACAGACCTCACAAACCAAATTCAAGTGCTCCAGTCATCCGTTGGCGGAGTTTAGTAGTAGTACCATCAAAGTATTTAACTACCAGGAATTCAAGGAAACAGGACAGCAGTGATCGAGTGCAGAGAGCTACGACTCGTGCGCAACCCGATCATGATCAGTAGGAACACTGTAAATCATCAGTGTTTTTTTTTTTTACCTTATATCTGCTTTTTTTCTTCCAGAGCAACCTTTGGTGTCATCACAATATTGTTATTTCTTTTTTTTTTCAATTTTGCTTTATAATGTTTGGCATTTATTCTGTATATTGAGAATACCAATGTCTATGGAAGCACATTTCCATCAGGTAATTTTATTTATTTATTTATTTATTTATAATTTTTTTTTTTTTTTTTGTGCTTGGTGATTTTTTTTCTCCCACGTGGTGAGAATGGGCTTCAAGTGGTGATTAAAAAAAAAAAAAGGGTTTAAGTAATGTGGGGAAAAAAACAAACTATTTGTAAAACGTTCATTGCTGTCACTAGTGCTGTGTTCAAAAAATAGATTTTCGGATTCTGAATTGATTTGTACATTAATTCCATAAAATAGATTCGTAGGCCCAAAGATCGGAGGTCCAACCCCTTTGACGCCCCTGTAACACCAAAATCAAAACAACATGCCTCCTCACACTGGGAACACTTGCAACGTGCCGGGTTTGAAAACCCCAGAAATGCAAATGAAAGTAACAGAGCCACACTATGTTATGGTGACTCGCAAACATCTGTCTGAAGAAGTTATCCCAAACATCACTATATTGAAGAGGAGTGGAACCTCTTGTCGTACGTATTACAGACCACAGAGGTTGAAACAGTTTACACACTGTACCACGACGTCAGGTTGCTGTGAAGTCAGTCACCAGCACTCTGTTTACATTTTCACTGGCTGAGAATATCTTTCTTTCATTTTGATAATAAAATAAAAATGCATTAGTATTAAACAGCAGCATCTTTTGGGTGAATTTTGAATGTCATATTTCTAATAATGCACCAGTCCCATGAGCAGTCCATCGCAGCAGGTATAGACACATCTGGTGATCCTGCCAGCATGTTTGTGAAAGCAACATTACGATCTGGGAGGAGATTGAACCTTCCTATTTTCACCAGTCTTACAGCCATCACTTACTACCAATCCTTCATTAACTTCCTGTGGAATGTCAATATGATACTAGTATTAATATGTGGCATACCTTGTCATGTGATTATGGCAACAGCTCAGAAAATGGTTTTAATACTAACCTGAATTGAGGTCGGATCGAATCGAATTGAATTGTGATAATCGATTCTAAGTCATGAGAATTGGAATCTGTCATGGCTCCGCTTCCAGGCTCCGAGTCCTGGTTTTGCTTTTTCCCCCTCTGTTCCTTTGGCACACGGCTGGAGCCGATTAATCTGATGACTTGTCTACAAGAACACCTGGGCTCCAGCAACGTGTGCCAGACCGCTATAGCCGCCGCCGCCGCATCCCGACGACTCTAGCGGGGCTCCCAAGCCGCGGCCTCCCGACGACTCCAGCGTGGCTCCCAAGCCGCCGCCTGGCCTCCCGAAGATCCCAGCGTGGCTCCCAAGCCGCCGCCGCGGCCTCCCGAAGATCCCAGCAGCCGCGGCTTCCCAAAGACCACAGCGCGGCTTCCCACCCACCGCCTCCCCAGGACCCCATTGTGTCTTCCGGCTCACTGCAGCCCGGCTCTTCCAGTCGCTCCAGTGGGCCTCCTCCTCCCCTCGTCTACGATGACTGTCCATCCATGACTGGTTGAACACCAAGAGGTGTTCTTTAAGGGGGGGGGGGTACTGTCATGGCTCCGCTTCCAGGCTCCGAGTCCTGGTTTTGCTTTTTTCCCCACTGTTCCTTTGGCACACGGCTGGAGCCGATGAACCTGATGACTTGTCTACAAGAACACCTGGGCTCCAGCAACGTGTGCCAGACCGTTATATTTATTCCCATGGTTTGTTCCCAGTGTTGTTTGTTTCCATGTTCCCGGTGATGTGTCCACTCGCTCCTGTGTTTTTTGGACTTCTCGTTCCCCTTTGGTAACTCCTTGTTTTGTGTGCTAGCTAGCTCATTTAACTCCCGGTTCTCATTGTTTCGGTCTCTCATGCTAGCTAGCGCTTAACTCCCGGTTCTCATTGTTTCGGTCTCTCATGCTAGCCAGCTCATTTAACTCCTGGTTCTCATTGTTTCGGTCTCTCATGCTAGCCAGCTCATTTAACTCCCGGTTGTCATTGTTTCGATCTCTTATGCTAGCTAGCTCATTTAACTCCCGGTTCGGTGATGCTTTCAGTTGTTTTCTTGTTTTAATTATTAAATATTTATAATTCCCTCCTGCCTCCTGTACCTATCACCACTCGCACTTGGGTCCTACACCACGTCCTCTGTACGTGGCTTTAGCTCCCTCGTTCCTTCGTACCCCGACTGAATCGATTATTGAAAGCAGAATCGATACCCAGCCCTAGCTGTCACTTGTATCTTGTTATTCATGTCAAATTACTCCAAACATTCGTGTGATTAACTAAATAATTTTCGAATTTCAACTGCTTTGACAATATATAAGCAATGAGCGTTTGTTTTTCCTACAGCAACTGAATGCAACTGTCTTTTTTTGTCACCTGGCGGAACGGATGCATGGAATGCGGAAGAAAAAAAGTGTTCAAATGCTGTGGGGGAAACTTCATTGCTGTGACTTATACATTGTCAATAGTGTCAAAGCACTCGAAACATCTATGTGATTTGTAAACTGTGAATGCACCTCGGGCGCAAAGCTTGCTGCTCCCGGTCAACAAACAGGGTGTTTCATTCCTCTAGACATGCTAACATGAAGCATTTTTATTCACCATCACCAAGTGGTTTGTATCACCCTGTTGACAACAGCAACGCTCTGCGATACGTTCACGGATATGTGCATTTCTTCTCGTAGATAGTCTTGTTTTTGTTTTCTGGCTGAAATTCACTAGATTTCAGGTGAAATCTTTTATATTTAGTTTAAAAATGTTTTACTTGGTTTTCTCCCAGTGTCTTTTTTTTGTTTTACCTGGTAGAAAATGACTTCTATAGATGTCCACCTCCCTGCTTGAGTGATGAAACAGGGCTTGTGCTAAAAGAACCGATTACAGTTACGATTGACCAAAAAGAGAAAGTAACTAACAGAGTACAAGTGCTACATATCATGCCAGTCGATCGGGCCCAGAGATTCACCCGTGAGTTGTTGAGCCTTCACCTCACAATGACCACGTCCACATGCACAGAATAGTCAGGCAAAAGCAATGGGTCGATGAAGGCCCTGAGTTCGCCTGCAGCTGTTGTCCGAATATAGATGCAGCGTGGAGCCAATTGAATTATTGAGCAGTATCTCCTCCATTATGTCAGGTGGTCGAGAAGAAACAGAATTTTGACGGTGTAACAAAAGAAAGATCCAAGCAGACAGAGCAAGAAAATATAGGAATTCAAGTGTTGGAGACATCACCAATCCCTGTGTAAAACTGCTTGAAGATTTGCATTTTTTTTCTTTTTAAACAGCTGTGTATTTTTGTGCAATGAAACAGTCCAGGGGCTGAAAGTTAATTCATATTTAATGCCTCCCAAAATGACGCAGGGGACATGAAGAATACTAACTCACTCAACCTCTACAAACCGGTTTTAGAACAGCAGTGACGCTGATCATTTTGGAAGGGCAACGTTGACATATGCTTCACAAATCACTCAGTGTCTAATGAGCCGCGTCGTCCATTGATGGTTCCGATGCTGCGCAGGCAGCTGAGTTCTGTCAAAGTCCAGTCAGTACAAAGTGGTGCAAAATGGTTTGGAAGCGATGTCGGGACAAATGAAAGTCAGGGTACTTGGAAACGGATACTCTGGGGGTTATTTTTCCAGTCTAATCGGCAGCCTGATGGGCAGAGATGATATTATCGCTTCATGCGACGTCAGATTAAAGAGCTGAACCTGACTCGGTGGGAATTCTGATGAGCAGGGGATCAGTGCACGCCAGCGAAATACCACACTTTGTTTCAATACAGCACGCGACAGACTTGGATGTAGATATACGCCATATCACCAAAAGCATTTGCTCAACTGCCTTGACCCCCACATGAACTTAAGCACGTCCCATTCCTCACTCCATCGCGTTCAAAACCTTTTGAAGCCATTACAGCTTCAGCTCTTCTGGGAAGTGTGTTTATAGGGAAGGTTTGACCATTCTCCCAAAAGCGTATTGGTGAGGTCACACGCTGATGTTGGTGGAGAAGGCCTGACTCTCAGTCTCCGCTATGATTCATCCCAAATGCGTCCGTGTCTATCGGCTCGAGGTCAGGACACTGTGCAGGCCAGTCAAATTCATCCACACCAGACTCCATCTTCCATGTCTGCATGGACCTTGCTTTGGTGCACAGTCACGTTGGAAGAGGAAGGAGCCGCTCCAAACTGTTCCCACAAGGTTGGGAGCGTGGAATTGTCCCAAATGTTTTGGTATCCTGAGGCAAAGTTCCCTTCACTGGACCTAAGGGGCCAAGGCTGACTCATGAAAAACAGCCCCACACCACAACTCCTCCTCCACCAAACATCACACTTGAAACAATGCAGTCCTTAATGTGCCGTTCTCCTGGCAACCTCCGAACCCAGACTTGTCCATCAGATTGCCAGATGGAAAAGCATGATTCATCACTCCAGAGGCGTCTCCACTGCTCTATAGTCCAGTGGCGGCGTCGGCGGCGGCTTTACACCACTTGGATGCAGCTGCTCCGCCATGGAAAAAATAATATAATATAGTGCATGTACAAAAGGGGAACTACGTCAAAGAAGCTTAAAAGAATGGCTAAAGCCATTTGAAAGTTTTAAGGCTGATACATTGGACTATATTAAACCATAATTTATGTTTGAAAAAATGTTTGAAATTGGTAAAATTGCCACGCTCTGATGGATACTTTATTGATCTACTCCCATCAGGGATTTCGCTGCCGATCACCTGGATTGACTATCAATTTGTAAACAAAATGTAGTTATGAAGAGACCTTCTGTGCTCATGTGCGCTCATGATGTGCTCATGATGTGAGCAATTCAGACATGTTTTTATGTACCTCTTCGAGGAGGAAAAAAAAAATAGACAAACCTCGCAGAGTGCAGCAACTATTCTGTCAAGGACAATTGAAAAACCTTTAATTCGATGTGAGACTCCACAACATGGTGAAGCTCTCGCAGACTTTGCTGTGTCTGTGAAATATTTACACACTGGCTGCTTGTGGAGAGAGAGAGAAAGAGGGAGAGAGAGAGAGAGAGGGGAGGACTCGTCTTCCATCACCGTGTTTGTGAAAGTTCTCACTCCAGACGTTTCCAAAGGTTTCAGACTCGGGTGCAAAAAACGCTGCACCCGACATAAAATGGCGACGGATTCGGCTGTTTCCATCTCGACATAATGGACACCTGAGAAAGGCTGCGGCCAGAGGGCTCTGCGGAATTCATAATTATTTTCTGGACAATTTGTCAACCTTTCCGAATGTCACGCTCGGACCAGTGGGCGTTAGCGATGCTAGTTTCACTTGTTCTGCCGTGAGCCCCGAAAACTCTCCGTGCTCCGTGAAGTGCTGGGGCTTTAAATGACAAACTTAATCCGTAGCATTGAAGCCTTTTGACGTGTGTCGCGGCAGTCTCCCGCGCATGAGCTGCAGGATGCAAACTTTACATGACTGACATGTTTTCAGATTGACAGTTTTGGTGAAAGAAAGCGAGCAGATGAAAGGAAAGTTTCAAGACTTTTAAAAAAACTGACTTCACAAGAGTCACTACATCAGCTCAACTCAAGCCAGAACACATTTTGGAGAGACACAGTGGATGCTGGCTGCCAGAATTTGGTCTGGGAACCTTGAACAATGTGAATTAAGAATGAAAAAGAAAGCGCTTTGAGACGGTGGATGACAGACAGCTTTGTTCGCAACATTTACGCTTCAGCATTTGTTTCCTGTCCAATGTCTTCCGCAGCTTTCTCTTCTGAAAAGCAACTACACAGTTTTCTTACCATCCAATAAAGTCCACTAGAAAGCGAACTGCTACCAACCAGCTGTCCCATAACTTTGACTGACATATTTTGAATTTGTCAAATCGAAGCCCTTGCTTCAGCCTATACATTGCCAGCGGCAAAAAGTGCTGGCTACGAAAAAGAAAAAGTTGGGGAGGAAAAAGATTGATGAAACTTCTCCTTTGATTGATTTTCAGCCCGTAATCGTGTTGCCATGTTGGACTTAGTGATGCTACCAACGCATCAGGCGAGACGGATGTAGTTGCACTTGAGAAACAAACAAACAAACAAATCTAAATGTATTTAATGTGGAACACTCACAATCTCTCGATTCAGTGAATACGGTACTGGAGAGTATAAGAAGAATACGATTGTTCATCTTAAGCGCTGCATCTTCACCTTCAAATAAAAAGAAAAGATGAGCAGTTGTGACCCAGGCGTTTCCGGCTTTTCTCCCATGGTCTTTTCTATGTTTCATTGTAAACTTGTCCATGACCATTTGAAAGGTGCTCTGTCACGTATTGGATCCAAGGTCTACAGGATTTCAAAGATGCTGCCGAACCAACCGCTCCATGTGCTTGTGCTGCCGTTTTTTTTTCCCATTGACAGACATTATAGTTTGAATAGAGGATTGGCAGATGTTTATAATGAGAATTTCAGTTAGAGAAGAACCGAGCCTGGACTAAAATATAGTCATGTCGCATCTCTTATTTACACTTTATGTTTAATCCAACAACTGAAGAAGTTTTCGTGTGTTTTAGTTTAAGTTCATGAGCCTCTTTTGAACTCACCCTGCTACACAGAAAGACTCACTCAATCTCTTGTTTAACAAGGTTCGACACTAAGTTTTGCCGTTGTTTTAGATTCCAGTCTTCGTAAATTGGACAAGAAAATAAGCCCACGTCATTTTGCAAATGGCTGTATTTGTTTTTGTCGATATTTGGGTGAGATAAGGAACAAGGCTGTTATATCTGGGTGCAATAGCCACCATCCATCCATCCATCCATCCATCCTCATCTGCTTATCCGTTGCCAGGTCGCGGGGGCAGCTGATTTAAAAGTTCGTTCCAAACCCCCTTCACCCAGGCAACAGCCACCAGCTCTGACTGGGGATCCCGAGACGCTCCCTGGTGAAGAGATATAATCCCTCCATCTGGTCCTGGGTCAAATCCTGGGTCTCCTCCCAGCTGGGCGTGACCGCGTCCACATGAGATGCCCCAACCACCTCAACTGACTCCTCTCAACGGTGCTCCCGAGTCTCTCCCAAGTGACTCTCCCGAGCTCCTCACCCTATCGCTTAGGGAGACGCTGCCACCCGCCAGAGAAAACTAATTTCAGCCGCTTGTATCTGGGATCTCCTTCTTTCGGTCATGACCCACAGCAGGTGTGGGTCGGAATGAAGACTGGGTAAATAGAGAGAGCTTTGCCTTTTGGCTCAGCTCTCTCTTACACACAACAGTGCGGTAGAGCCACCGCAATGCCGCCCCCTGCTGCACCAATTCGCCGACCAATCTCCAACTCACTTGAGATCCTTAGATCCTTGAGGCAGGAACTCATTCCTCAACGGAGAGGGCCATCCATCATTTTCCGGTCGAGAACCGCTATATCGTAACAAGAATTAGAAGCAGATCACAGCTACACACCGTGAACGTGAACGTCCCATGCGTTACAGTACTAATTCCTACAGGTATTTCGCAATGCAACAAATCATGCTGTGAATGTGTGCACTTCAAGACACTGAAGCAGTTACTTTCAGAGCGTTTGGTTTAAAAATAATGTGAGATTTCATTGAAATGAAAATGAGGATACTGTTTCAATAAACCATGTTATTAAAGCCCATTCAAACTGTGCAAATAAATAAATAAATAAAAGGCCGACCTTCTGTTTGTGCGCCGCCAGATAGCCGTGGATCTTCTCTGGCTGGATGTAAGAGGCGCCACCGTGCACTGCGAAGCGGACGTCCAGCATCCGATCCTTCACGTCCATTAGACTGAATATGTTCACGTCATTGGGAGGAACAGACAGCATCTCCGACAGAAAGTCCACCAGCAAGTCGTAGCGGCTCCGCTGCTTCCCTCTGATGTCAATGAATTCTTTGGCTGTAACATCTGCAGGAAAATAAAAAAAATACACAATTGAAAATAAGGACTTGATCGAAGTCGACGAATGAATCATTTCAAATCAAAGTGCGGTGAATTTTGAGAAATATTTCACCAGCGTTACGACAATGTGTTGTGGGAACACCTGGTGGTGAAAACCATAACTGGGAGTTGGAGTTGACCCTGGCTGTTAAAGGTAATTACATTCGCTATGAGTCAGGGCTCAATTTCTAATCACAGACAGAAGCAGACTCCGAGGAAGCAAAGAAAGCTTGCTCATGTTTTATTCACCGTTAATCCAGCACCTGCACTCAAGCATGTCAGAGTTGTATTGCCACGGGAGAGATTTGGCAGGCATCACCATACGAACAATTACAGCACAGGATCACATTTGAATTGAATCAATGAAGCACCAGCCTTGGCGGGATCAGGGGCTGAAGAGCTTGTCAGAACCTTGGCTGGAATACGCGACATACCTGGGGCAGACGGATCAGCCTCTCATGGCAGATCTGCCAGTGTTTGGCCATCACCAACCAAAGGGCCACTCGGACATGTTGCGAATGAGGAAGCCCTTCTTGTACACCAGCAGACAAGGATCAGAAAGACACGCTGTGCACTTGGATTGAACACCAGAAGTCCCGGGAAGTTTGACAGCCCCCCTAAAGTCCCGCAGAAGGGTTTGCCTCCTGCCCTTTCAAGACCCTTAGTCCAAACTGACTCTAATGGCAACAATGAACTCACCAATAGCCTTGAAGGGTGTTTTTGCAGTGTCACATTACAATACAATTCAAATATAGAATGAGATGCAAAATATTTATCTTCTTTGCAACACAGCTGGGTGGATAAAAACAATATAAACCACCTCAAAGTTAGTGCAAACAAAAAAAGCAATGCACATCACTTATTGTGTAGCCAAAAAAATACTATAAAAATAACTCCAAAGTGCGTCTCTTACTTTGTAGGTGAAACAAATATAAGTGAATATAACACTGTGCACCTCTTACATTTAGCTAAACGTGCCAAAGACAAATAAAAACAATATGTACAAGTTGTAGTGCATAGATTAAAAGAATGCAAAATATGCACTAAAATATACAAAAAACTAAAATAAAACCAGTTGATAAAAGCATGATTTAAATGTGTTTGTTCAATGACAAATGTAATAATTTATTATACTTATAGTATTTAATTTTTTTATTTTTATTTTTTATTAAGTCCCACCACTAAAATGTGTACTTGTATACTTCAAACCTCGATAGCACCTCAGCTTCTCCTGCTTGCCTGGATTGACCACAAGGCCATACTTGATGAGAAGAATGAGAAGGAGCAGCAGCAAACCATGTTGAGGGCACTAAAACTGCTCAAATATTTGGGTGATTTAGCGGTATAGTTGCAGTACACTGTCTCCATGGTCATGAGGACCTTGCATCTCCCAGCAGATGGGAGACGACTGGAGTGGACGAGACGTTTTTCTCTGGGATCGTGATGGTTTTCCTGACAATGTCTCTTGTAAAGAACTAATATTGAGGTGAACAATTTCCTATCTGGGTCTAAAAGACTTGACTTTCCCATTTACCTTTGCAAGAGTTGAGCCAAGATGCAAAGAAGGCATTCACTCAGTGAATCCTTCCTGAGAAGGGGCAGATGCTGCAGCCCTTTCTTATTGACCGTGTGGAATGTGAACACAAAGTTAAGCAGTTCTCTGCTGTGTCTCCCTGACACACTTTTTCTACACAGCACATACCTCCTTCGATCAGTCCAGCTCTCCATGCTTTGCTTTCAATGATCTTAGCTCATTACGGCTTCCCATCCGGTTGAATCGGGTTGAAACTGAAATGATTCCGTCAATTCTGCGCCTCAGTCTCCCATTTGTTGTTTTCAGAGTGACACATTCCAGACCCAATGTCATTAAAATACCTGTTAGTCAATGATCGATGGTCACATATTTTCAGGATCAAAAGAACAATTGAAAAATAAGACTGACGTCTGATGGAATAAAGCATCACTGAGGCCATGGGTCGCTCAGCACATCAGTTTCTCATGTCGCCAAATGGCAGACAACTCACGTGTAAGCCCATCCATCAAGGTAAAGGATGCTATTTTTGGTTTCCAAGGACCATTTCATTTCCCATTCAAGCACCAAGCTGAAATGAAGTTTGTGCTTTGGTGGAGCCAAAGATAGAATCGAACGCAACGCAGTGTGTATCGTGCATCCAAATGCTACTCATGACCTTTTAGTTATGAACAACTAGACTTCTTTAAATGTTTAGCAAGTCACCAAAAGGCATTCAAAATATGGATTTATTATCATAAAATTATATTATTTATCGTAATTTCTGGACGATAAGCTACTTCGTTTTCCTCGCGGTCTGAATCCAGCGGCTTATACCGCGACACAGCGTCATGCTGCCAAATTATTGAGCGTGATCTAAAAACCCATGACATCACAGGCGTTTTATTGACCTTAAAGCGCTCAAAATGCCCTGTTTTCACCCGCGTGTCCACAGCTCCGCCCACAGAGTCGATCTCCTGGAGGAGCGGAGATGAGAAGCAGCAGCTGAGACCGGCTGTGGTGTCGGAACTTGGGACACATTTTGAGAGCTTTAATGTCAATAAAAGATGTGAGGAGTTGATGATTCCAGTTCAGAACATTGGCCAGTTTGTTTCATGAGTCAGTCTCCATGCTGGAGCCCGTTTTCCAAACTAGTATAGAAGTGATCCTCATGCATTTTTAAGCCTTTCTACGGTGCAGACAGCACCGCTGCACCCGCGGCTTATAGACCACTATGGTTGTAGGAACACAATCTGTTTTCCTTCTTAGATTTAGTGGGTGTGGCTAAATAATACGGTGCCCTCTACAGTCCAGAAATTGGCAAATAATTTCTAAAAAAAACAAAACAAAGTGATGTGTACGCATTCTTTTAGAACTTTCCTACCTCATATTACAGCAACAACTTCTACAATCTGGTGTTGGTATCCAGTATTTGAGAAACCTAACTATGGCAGACCACTAACCTATGATGGTTTCAGCACGTTCACAAAAAATGTAATGCCTGGGAAAAGTCAAAAAGAGCCGGGGCAAGCTGAGCCAGAAGCGCCTCAGCCTTAAGAGACAAGGCAGGATTTCAGATACAGCGTGAGGAATACAGGCTCATGTCAGCTTCCATCAGTCAGTCTGGCAGGAGAAACAAGGACACAGGCAGACAGAGAGACAGTCAGGAGGGATAAGGGGGCTGGAGGGGAGACTGTTGTAACTCCTAATGCACTGTGACAGCATTTGCACCTGGCTTTGATCCAACCACCCAATTCACTACAACAGCCTCCTCTTCCCCAGAGGCTCGGCGGGAGCTGGCTACAGAGGCGCTCCTGCCTTGAAGCTTAAAAATTTCAGATGGAAAGGATATCTTAATATCTACCTCATAAAATAATCATGAACCTGTCAGACAAAGTATTGTGCTCTTTTCGCAGGAACTTGCACGGCAGCTGTCGACAACAGATTAGCAATTAAAATCATTTGGTCCCGCAATAAATATATAAATAAAATGAGGCCCTATGGGTTTTAAGAAGTTGTCTTCATAAAGTTTTCAAAGCTTCCAAAGTAACCACGCGTTGCCTTGGTACAGTGTTTGTAAAGCAAAAGTAAATGTCCGCTAATCTGCGGACAAGCGCACCAGCACTAAAATTTCCCCAAATTTCTCGTGGAATTACTTAGTTAGATGCTTTACATCGAACATTGGTCCATGACCGCCCCACATGTCTTGGCTTTTCAAGTTGTTCATTTGCTGTTGTCGTAGTGTGTAGCTGTTGCATGAGCCGAAATGTACAGTGATACAGTCGTGATGCAATGCAACAGAGGCGTCAAATGTGAAACCACATGTGTGAAATTCCTTGTATCTGCAAGTCATAAGTCGATGCGGTATCATGAAACAGTATTGCAAGGTTATTTTGAGAGGCCACACCTTTATTGATTTAGTTGTTCAACTCCAAACATTTTATAGCAGACAGCGCCATCTGGTGGCCTCTGAAAATCAGGACACTGTTTCATGAAACCTCATCAACCCTTCAATACTGTGTCATGAAACCTCATCAACCCTTCAATACTGTTTCATAAAACCTCATCTACCCTTCACTACTGTGTCATGAAACCTCATCAACCCTTCAATACTGTTTCATGAAACCTCATCTACCCTTCACTACTGTGTCATGAAACCTCATCAACCCTTCAATACTGTGTCATGAAACTTCATCTACCCTTCACTACTGTGTCATGAAACCTCATCAACCCTTCAATACTGTTTCATGAAACCTCATTTACCCTTCACTACTGTGTCATGAAACCTCATCAACCCTTCAATACTGTTTCATGAAACCTCATCTACCCTTCACTACTGTGTCATGAAACCTCATCAACCCTTCAATACTGTTTCATGAAACCTTATCAACACTTCAATACTGTGCCATGAAGCCTCATCTACCCTTCACTAGGTAACGCACAACGCAGGGCCGCAGAAGGAAACGTGGGTCAAGTGAAAGTCTTAACAAGTCCACCAGCGACGTGGAAGGATAACTTCAGCGTTTCTCTTTTAGTCAGTCAGACCGCGGTATTCTATTTACTCCACGCGGAAACAATTCTGTTGAGAGCCAAATGGACCTTCAAGGACTTTCTGTTTACCACATCAACCAGTAAGAGCAAGCAAGCGCAAGAGAGAAAGGCAGAGGCCGACTTAATCTCAAAGAGGTAGGATTAAATGGTATTGCATTGGACATTTGTTCTGGAAAAGGGATTTGAAATGTCAAAGAGGGTGTAAGTAATGCCATAAGTAGGATATTTCCATAATCCTTGAGACAGAGAATCGACAAAATTGTTTACTGCAAAGCCCCGTAAGGCAAGAAGATGGACATTAAACCTGGGTTTCTTCAACAACAAGTCACGGTTCACCTCCAAGAACTTCAGAATATTCTATGCAAAATCTTTCATGGCTGTTAAATGACAACATTTCACTTGATAACCACCGAGAGAAAGCAGTGAAAAACATTGACGGTACGACGATACTATTCATACGCGATGGGTAAATTGTTTATGGCAACGCAGAGAAGACAATGCAAAACAGTTGCGTAAAATCACACGGCTTGTTGTGATGCTGCCAGCTGACAGCTAGATGATGTTCATATGGCTACACTTTTCTGTCAAGGAAAATGACGGCCAAACTGCAGTTTACAAAATGTGCACCCACCAAGTTAGCCACAGAGGGAAAACACCCAATACCTTCAACACCATGTATTTTATGAGACACCAACATGCTCAGTGAGCGAAAGCTAGCTGGAGAGAACCACCGGTGAAACCACTGCTAATGGAGTTTTGGCACCTACTAGCGCATCCTCCATCACCTGGACATGCATCCAGGGGGTCAATGTGGGTACGGTCGAGGTCTATAAATATATTGTGGTCCTCCTGGACTTTACAAAAAAAGGACAGATTGGTCTCTACTTCTTGAGGAGGCTCAGGTCCTTCAACGTCTATGGGACAATGCTGTGGATGCTTTATGAGTCGTTGGTGTCCAGTGCTGCTGGGGCAGCAGATTAACAGTGGCGGAGACTAACAGACACAACAGACTCATCCACGAAGGAGACGGTTATGGAGAGAAGGATGCTCCTGAAACTAAGGAGCATGCTGGACAACATCACCCACCCCCTCCATCCGCTCCTGGTCCAATACAGTAGCACACGGACCAACAGACTGAGACGACCCAACTCAAAGACCGAGCGCCACAGGAGCTCCTTTTTTCCTGTGTCAATAAAAACATACAATTCAACTCTGAAAAAATCTCACTGGAGGATTCTTCTTGAACTGCATTTTCTTGCACATTGGTCACATGGTTTCTAAGCTCTTTAGTACAGCTTTTTTTTTGCACTTTATAAGATTATTTCTTTTTTTATTTATTGTGATATGTCGATTAAAGAGCATGTTACGAACATAATTTCCCTTGGGATTAATAACGTTTTTCTGATTCTGATTCTAATGCAGTTTTACGCCTCAACAACCGACCTGTGGACAAACCGAAAGATGGACCGGTACGCCATACTTGATGATCGTACGCACTACCTGCTGGGTTATCCTGTTACCCAAGCTATTTATTTGGCACTTTTCAATGTTTTAAGTAAAAAAGGGAAGTTGGTTTAAATAGATATTTCAAAAGTTGATTTATTTGTACAAGCATTTCATTTTTGGTCCTCAATTTTTCTTTTGTTTGTGTATTCATTTTGCCATTTTTCTGGATATTTATGGTGTCGTCTTATCATGATATTTATCGGTATTTTTGCCGATATCGCCCAGGCCGACATTGCGTATCATTTTTACATCCCTCTGAACTACTGCAACAAGGTATAGAATTAAAACCGTCCCTCGATGTTTTCCACAGTGTTTTAAACTCATCTTACTCATCGCTCTCTGCCACTATCGTGGAAACAGAGGAGAAATAATTGTACTGCCAAAAATCACACGGCTTGTTGTGATGCTGCTAGCTGACAGCTAGTTAGCCAGCCACAATGATGTTCATATGGCTACACTTTTCTGACAAGGAAAATGACGACCAAACTGCAGTTTACAAAATGTGCAGCCACAGAGGGAAAACACCCAAAACCTTCAACACCATGTGTTTTATGAGTCACTCGGCACAACCAAGTGAGCGAAAGCTAGCTGGAGTGAACCACAGGTGAAACCAATGCTAATGGAGTTTTAGTACCTATTAGCGCGTCTTCCATTACCTGGATATCCATGAAAAGAAGAGCTTTCTGTCAGTTATTGAGGCGTTGTGGAGAAAAACATGCCGGTAATCACCAAGTGATGAGTGAAATTGTCATTGAGGGTTTGATCTTTTCATTGTTTATTTAAAAGGTTAGGTAAACACTATTACAATGTTATTTATTTTAGATTGAAATTTGCATTTTGTATTTTTTTTTAAATTTTCCTTTCATTGTTTTTTGATACATTTCAACATGAGTATAAAATATAATGTTTTGTATGTACTTTAGTTGCCCATAAAAAAAGTATATTTCTATATATATGCATTTTTTCTATATCAAGTATATTTCATATCATTATTAATACTGCAAGAGCAGACTGCTCCCTCCTTCATAAGTCGCACGGATCCTTTTGGTTCCTGAAAGCTTCTCCTATCAGCAGCTGGAAAATCTATTTGTGACATCTGACGCTTTCGAGAGTGTTTTGACCCGAAACGGTCACACGCCAGATGTAGCCCTAATTCAACGCTTTTGTTATAGCTGGAGAAAACATGTGACAGTTGACGCAAACAAATGCCAAACAATG
The DNA here is from genome assembly GCF_027744825.2 of Synchiropus splendidus. Lineage (NCBI taxonomy): Eukaryota > Metazoa > Chordata > Actinopteri > Syngnathiformes > Callionymidae > Synchiropus > Synchiropus splendidus. Next base: position 3,872,278 of record NC_071334.1, on the reverse strand, counting down.
GAACAAACAGCCTTTTTGGGTTGAGGATAAACGTGTTTGGAGCCCGTGCTGCTATACTTAGAAGGGGCTCCGTAATTGCAGTGGACATGTGGGCATCTGAAATGGAGCGCAGCAAAATTGAGGCAGGAAGGTTTGATGATGAGACTCACTGGCCTACAGCTGTGCTGCACCATACACAACAGCATCTGATGCATTGTTTGTTATGGAGTCTGTTTTGAAGCAGGAGATGGAGGTCAGTATTTATTTATCCATTTATTTATAGTTTGACCAAAGCTGTGGAAAATTTGTCGCCTTGTAAGTAGATGTCAGTCTCATAAAACGTTTCCTACATTGTAAAAAGAAAAAAAATATACAAATGGATATCAACCACCAGCAGGGTTTCTATTCAGTCTAGCGTCTTCACAAATCTCAAGAAACAGACACACTTTAAAGTGAAAAGCCACCACACATTTCTGTTAGTAAAAGTTGGATGACAGCACATATGTGCGAGTTCATCACAACACGCAGAAACTTTAATGTCATTTATCGGACACGATATATCGGCAAAACCAGTTGTGACGATGAGGATTTGACATCTCGTGATAAATTCGATAAGCGGAAGTATGTCACTTACATGTTCACGTCACATGGAAGCACAACCTGAAAGTACGATGGAGAGTGGAGCCGACACAAGCGGATCAGTGGTTCGTCGTCCGTTACATGGAAGTGGTTTGGCTTCACTGCGAGATAGTTTGACCAAACTCGTCCAACATGCAAGGTTTGCCACAAATATATACCAGCGAAGGATGGGAACCAATCACAAGCCAGCAGAAGCGCCGTCAAAGATCTGCAGCAATGGCTGCCACTGAGAGGAAAACAGCTCAGCCAACAATTGCAATATCTTTACACCAGTCTTTGCCGTATGAAAAAACTAGCATGCGGTGGAAGCGTATTACGGACGCGGTTGTGTGGCAAATGATATGCTGCACACTGTAGAGAAGACGGACCTCCAGCGCCTGGTGAAAGAGCTGGATCCACGATACCACCTTCCTACGCGGGAATATTTTTCGAAGGTCGCCCTGCCAGCGCTGTATGCGCAGGTTTGTGAGAGACTCAGAGAGACGCTGCCGACTAAGTGTTACACCTCAACAACCGACCTGTGGACAAGCTGAAAGATGGGCCCGTACGCACTACCTGCTGGGTTATCCTGTTACCCAAGCTATTTATTTGGCACTTTTCAATGTTTTGAGTAAAAAGGGGAAGTTGGTTTAAATAGTTTTCAAAGGTATTTCAAATGTTGATTTGTTGAAGCATTTCATTTTTGGTCAACCTACTGTTCTCAATTTTTCTTTTGTTCGTATCCTCATTTTGCCACTTGTTAATATTTTAAATAAACATTGGAGTTGTTTTGAAATCACACACTGTTTTATTTTTCACTACAGCTACAACTCACTAACTTATCTGGATATATATGATGTGTGTCTTATCATGATATTTATTGTTATCGCCTAAATCTCCCAAGCCTACATTGCGTATTATTTTTACTTCCCTCTAAACTGCTCCAACAGAATATATAATATATATTAATAAATAATACAAATATATAAAAGTAATAATAATATAAAATAATAAATAAAAATAATAAAAACTATATATATATAATAATAATATATATAATAATAATAATAATAATAACAATAATAATAATAATAATAATAATAATATATATCAATAAATATATAATATAATATAGAACTAAAACCATCCACTAGAGGTTTTCATCAGTGTTTTAAACTCATCTTACTCGTCGCACTGTGCTACTATCGTGGAAACAGAGATGAAATAATTGGACCGCCAAAAAGCATTGTGCTTAAACCTGAAAACAAAGAGCATAGAACTATTTGATGACTTGATAAAATAAATACTGGCGCACGTCCCTTGAGGACAATCCTGCCCTCCTTGCTGCGCTCCTTAGAAAACAAGCCGGGTGTGCATTTTTAATTTACACAACTATAAAAGGAGACAGCGGCGTCCTTCGTTTACCTCATCCGTGCTGAGGAGGAGATGAAAATCCTTTTATCTACCTATATATGAGGCTTCAGCCGGCTCTCCTCTCTTCCTTCCGCTCCCTCTGCTCACATCCTGCTCTTCTGAGCCTCACCCGCTGCTTCTATTTCAATATCTGTGAAATCATAAAAATCCTTCAGCCATGTCCCATTTCTCTAAAGCAAATTTAATTCGAAGCAGGGAGCCGACGTGTTGTACATCAGGTAATGATGAACGCGCTCGCAGGAGAGGAGCAAAATGCTTGCTGAGCAAAAAAAGAAAAAAAAAAACACTAATTATTTTCCCCAAACTGGCTGAAGGAAACAGGGCTTTCCGGGCGCATGCAGACACCCAAAATATTCCACGTATTAGGAGCGAAAAACTGCGATGAGTGTCATCTTTAACCTCCAACTGGAAGCCTGACAGTGCCTTGAACAATCGCCAACAGCTCCAGGAACAATAATCTGCATTACTTTATTCGGGGTGTCGCAGCACGTCTTCGACTGGTGGCTATGAATCCTGACAGCAGCATGTGACTATTTGGCAGGTGTAGAAAGCCTTCCTCTCAGGCTATCTCATGCAAAGTGCTAGCTTCCTGAGGAGGCATTGTAGAAAGAAAAAGCTTCAAACTGAAATGCATTTTGCGCTGAAACAGAAGGCAGAAAATGAAGGAGAAAAAGCAGGGTTGCTACAGTATGAAATATGTATTTTCTCTGTCCGTCCGTCTGTCTCCCAGACACGGTTATGGCCTGCCGCTCACATGGAGAGCTCATTCACCTGCATGTTTCGGCAAGAAAAGCCGTAAAATTTAGAGCTGGGGAAAAAAGTCCATTCTCAAATATATCACGATTTTCTTACTAACAATATTTAATATTGATACAACTGCCCAGAATCAATTTCCCCCGCATTATGACGGCGGCAAGACACAACGTCATATCTGTTTCCTGGTAAACAGCTGGGAAGCCGAGCTCCTGCTCAACAGAGCGGCCGATCAAACACGGCAGTTTAATACTTCACGTAGCTGATGACTGTCACTCCACAGCGCCATCTGGCGAGCGCACCACAGACTGCATTCATGATATAGATCCATATGAAGTCACTTGGCTAGAAAGGCACATGGGAAGTGCGGCCTGACAAAAGCCTCTTTTGCCAGAGTTTCACGCTGGTTAGCCATATGCTAACATGTTAGCGCTCTATGCTAACTGCTCAGTATGGCTCTGGAGGATTGTTGCTCCTGGAATAACACCAGCTATGCCATGGATGGTCGTCCTGGGCTGTAAAACTGCAGGGTAGGTAGTTGGATATCGGTTACTTAACCCAGCTGCCCCAGCGTCTCTCTCCTGCATCTGTGTCACATTCAAGATATAATTCAAATCGGCATCCAAGTATTGGGAAAATATCAAATCGAGTTAAATGCATATCGTACCAGCCCTACCTTCACCAAAGCCTTGTCAAAAATAGCATATAATTTTGCTTGACTCTGATTTTGAGTGACACTGAAACCGTATTTTTCCACTACAAAATGAGTCAGAAAAAAGAGCAGTTGCTGCCTCCAACTGACTACAGACGTCTGCAGTGTAGATGAACACTTACAGTTTCCTCAGTTTCTCGTGGCCTTGTCACCGTGGTCCTATGATTGAAAATTACTTGTGTTTTTGTTTCTGACAAGAGAAGCTGCATAGCCAAAACATGACCTTACGATACTCCACCAAACCGAGTTTTGTCCAGCTTTATATCAAAGCGAAGGACCAACTGCCAGGATCAGACATTGATGTGGATGGACGGACGAAGCTGCATAAAAATACACTGAGACCAGGACGATGACCTGAAGCACGAGACCAAGTGTCCTTACCTGCCAGACGGAGAGACCCCGAATTGTAGATGGCCTCTTCTCGCAGCTCTCTCACGTGCACAACCACAGTGGAGATGGCGTCCGGCCACACACCATCCGAAACCCGAACTTGAAACTGGTAAGTCCCAGGCGGAGCGTTCTCCTTGATGATCAGGAAGCCAGTCCTCTTATTCAGGATGAAGTAGCTACGGAGGCGAGGAATACAAGCAAAGCACGTTTTTAGAGTTGAGTCACAGTTTCATTTCGAGGCGCCTTCTTCGGCGCCTGGTGGTGATAATTCCAGTTGCAGCCAGTGGAGAAGACTTTGCAGCGTGCGTGATCACATTGAAGAACCAGGCATCGGGATGATCTGGGAATACGCAGCCTGCTCGCTGCCAACAGTGCGGCCGCTCGTGGCTATCTGCTAATGGATTAGAGGTTTGACAGGGTCAGTCTGCTGAATCCATAAAACCCACCCCTCCCCCGGCACTAATTAGTCATCCGGCTATTAGAAGATATCTCAAAGCGTCTACAAAGACCAGTCACGTCACTTCTTTTTTGGCCCATCAAAGGCTGGTCGTGCTAAGTGCTTAGCATGATATCACAGTTATTGGCCATTAGGGCACATTCAACCAGACCCAACATGCAAGTGGACGCCAGCACTTACTTTCACCAGCTGCAACTCATAATGCCTCCCTCTGAGTCACAACATCACAGCAGGACGCGTGAGCTTGGCACTAAAATGGAGAGCGAAACAGCAGCCTGTGCTGCTGTGCGTTCTGCGGTGGAGGCCGTGAATGTCTGCATACAGTACGTCTGTGGCATGATGGACAAACCTCCCTGACTGGTAGGTGCACTGTCTATTGTTTAGGTCAAAAAGTTGTTCAAATGTCATGTGGTTCAACTTGAAAACTCTTGGTCTGCATGATGTTTGCTGCAATACTTAAGCATTTAAGATGAAGAGTGCAGACAGCTATTTTTTAATGTGCGTAATTGAAGCTTATTATACTGCTCCACTGGGGTCCGGTATTATGAAGTATTATTTATACAGCACTTTTTCAAACGCTGCTTACAAAGTGCTGGTGAAACAACGAAGACAGTTCGCACCTACTCGACCGCTAAGGGGCTTTTCACACTGCGGGTTCTGTCTCAGGTGGTCTGAGTTCGATTCGCCGCCTGCTGTGCAGCCTCACACCTCTGCACCTCAGGCGATGTCCTTTTGTTTCTCCTCATTTGCCGGCGCTACCTGCTAAATAGCGGGTTTGTGACCCACGACGAAGCACGTCTCAAGGAAGTCGTCATGAGCCGTGCGACAAGCTATTTTCCACCATCGGCTTGACCTCCTTATTTCTCAGTCACTTCTTAACATTACATTACAACACGACATGACGGAGCTCTGCCACGGCTGTAAAAGAATATGGCGTTTCACAGTCAAAACTAAACATGTTGTCATAGCAGAAACAAGCTGCGTAATACGGAGCGTCTTGACTGATCCACGCTGCTCTCACAACACGTTGAACACAGTGAGAGAGATGACGATCGAGAAGGTTTTAGTCAGTCAAGTTCAGATCTCGACGTCAGAAATGATCAATGAATAGTCTGGTGATCTTCAGTAACTTAGGGAAAATCTTCCCATGTTGCTGTTCGCCTCAAGCAGACAGCTGCGCTGCAGTGAGACCACAGCAGTGCAAATAGTCACTGGAGAGCACGGCATTATACGTTTAAGCAAATCTGTCTGTCAATAAAATCAGATGTTTCTCAAGACGTGAGTTATCAAACATCTGCACACATCGCTGGTCCCAGACCGCAGCGCTGCGCTCCCGTTCCTGAGCACCATTTTCCTGCAGCTCCCGGCTGCACACCTCAGTGTTCTGGGAGTTTGAGAAGTTGTTTGTGAACCATGCTGTGCGCGCAGACAGCGATCAGACCCTTTACTGCCCGGCATCTATCATGTTTGTGTGGAGTCGCGCTGTACACGCAGTTTCCGGCATCTAGCACTGAGTCGCCTCACCACCCGCTGAGAGCAAGAACTACAGAAATGTGAGGAGGATCTAATGTAAATGCAAATAAATGTGAGTGTTTAGTGAGTCGGGTGCTGTCTCCGCTGAAGTGGGGGACTGGAGCGACAGGAGTTACGTATTAGCATAATATTTATAGTGCCACGGAAATGATCGGCCAGATCACCTTCACATGTTTTACTGTGTTACATTTCATAACACAGAGCTAAAAAAAAAAAAAAAAAGCGACAAAAATGATCAAGTGAAAAGTTTTGATTCCCAGAGGAAATAAGCTTGTCGCTGCTTGTTGAGAGTGACATGTGACATACTGCTTGAGGGTTAAATCACAGGCTGTCTCTCTTCCTCTGCTCACTTGCTAACAACACTCAATCCAAAAGCGTAAAACTGCTTCTATTATTTCAACCGTGCCTCATATTCATAAGCAATTACTGTATTTTGGATTCCGATTCCGCCCTCTGGGTGCAGGAAACAAACACAAAAACACAGGGAGGTGGGTGGCAAGTTTGACAAAGATGTCACTAAGCAATTGTATTCCTCTGCAAGCTGTTGTTCATGGTAAACAAGATAAATGAGGATGAAAATCTACGGCAAAATGTGCTTGCAGCGATGGCAACACTGTCTCACAGTCGTATGGCGATCGCATCTAACAATCCATCTCTTAAATCTGAAGCTGTAGCCAATGACACGGTTCAAAACATATTTTTTTCTTAGCCGTTTCTTAGCTAAAGCTACGTTTAGCGGTTGGCGTTTGATTTAAAAAACACTAGATTTGCAAGATAAGTGGGCGCGGAATGAGCTCTGCCAGACTCCGGGTTGTGAGCTAGTCAAGGCAGCGGTAATGGAACAATACTTGACTGAAACGCCGTGATGCCAGAGCCGTCATGAAATGTTAATGTGTTACATTACGCTGAGCCCCCAAAGAGGCTGAACTTTCCGACAGAGAGAAGAAAACTTTGTCATTTCCATTTCTGCTCAGTCTGGCACGAGGGAACAAAAGGTGTCGTGCGGGGCTGAGGTGTCACTGTACGTGAGCGTGTATGATTTGGGGAAATCTGCCACTTTTGACAGATAGGCGGGGAAGCGTTTTCAGATAGGAACACCTCAGGGAATCAAATCTCTTGAGGGCAACGGGAAGAATGAAATATGAGGAAAGGGGGTCTTGTGACACAGAAACAAAAAAAAATTGACGAAAAATCTGACAGAGGTAGAATCGAATCAAGGCAGATTGAAAGAAGATTGGGTGGGAAATGTGGTGAATAAAGAAAAAAGGATGTAAAAAAAAAAGTGGAGGCACCTGTTTGCATCCGATTTCAGCAGTCAACCTCCACGTACTACTATTGTCATCATCCTCCCTAGTCACGACTAGCAAGTGATGGGTGGATGAGGCTTCATGAAACAGGGTTGAAGAAACAGTGTCCTCATTTTCAGAGGCCACTAGATGGCGCTCTTGGTTTAGAAATGATGTGAGGTTTCATTGAATGACTTGTTGTAGTCCAAACATTTTGTAGCAGACGCCCAAAATTTTTTTCTACCACTGTAGCTTTGTTTAAGATGATTGAAATGGTTCGGAGATTGACATATTGTGATCATTTAAAACCGGAACAGAATCGTCCTTTTTGTCTCACAATGGCCCCTTTATACACATTAAGTTTTGAAAATAATACAAAACAGAAAGACTGTTGATAAAGTCAATCACGGAATAGGTCCAACTCGTCTGAGCTTCATGGACTGTGCGAACTGTACGTACAGTCATTTTCGCGGCAAAGTCTTTATGTATCAGGAGTGAAATGAACATGGAAATGTGGACTGCCTCGCAGCAAAATAATCTGGATGCATGTGTTCTCAGTCTCATTCATGTGGATATGTTTGTGCGTAAACAACATCCTCATCCGCTTATCCGTTGCCAGGTCAAGGGGGCAGCAGCTTCAAAAGGTCGCCCCAAAGCTTCTTCTCCCGGGCAACATCCAGCAGCTCTGACTGGGGGATCCTGAGACGCTCCCAGGCCAGTGAAGAGATCTCATCCCTCCAGCTGGTCCTGGGTCCACCCCTGGGTCTCCTCCCAGCTGGCCGTGCCTGAAACACCTCCAAAGTGAGGCCTCCAGGGGGCGTCCTCATGAGAGGCCTGAACCACCTCAACTGACTCCGCGCAACACAGGGAAGCAGCGGCTCTACTCTGAGTCTCTCCCGAGTGGCAGAACTGTGCGCCACGCGGATGTTTGTATGGGATTCCCCAAGTCCCTGCTGCCCACATTGGACTCAAAGGCACTGTGTTTGTGACCTCCGGAGAAAAACAAATAATAGTGAAGCTGAGCCACAACTTCGGGTTCATATTCACTACTGCATTACGTGTTTCTACTTGAACCATATATGAGTTCAGAGCCAGATGATGGTTGTATCGAACTGTAAATGGGATCATTAACATTAAGCTGAGGAAGAAGAATCGACTGAATGTGTGGAAGTGGATGTACCTCGGCGCATGTCCTTCAAACACATAGGTCTTGTTGTCCCAGTCATCGGGGTCCGGAGCGTACACCTTCCCAAGCACTGTGGTGGGCAAGCGGCCTGAAGAAAGAAAGACAATTGTCACGAGATGCACGGTAAAATGAAACAGTTGGGAGGCGTTTCGGTGTGTGACAGAAATTCAGAGTATGATGCCGAAAATGTGGATCGCAAAAAGAGGTTGCCATATCTTACTAAGCTGTAAGTGATGCTACGCAAATGTGTTTGGGATTTTCGAGTCTAAAAACAAGCAGGGTGAAGTGGTGAGTTGGTGTGTCGTAGTTGCGACGGATTAGTGACCTGGACCGTGTCACTCACATCATCGGCCTTTACGATCCTCACCTCTGTGACTGTTGATGAAAACCCTCTTTTCCCCGGCTCCGTGAGCGTGATCGTTTTGGTCACCGATGGTGACTGTCAGCGTATTGGTGACAGTTTTGGCTGGGTGGCCGCTGTCGCTCATGACGATTGGGATCAGGAACTCTTTTTGCCGCTCTCGATCGAACATCCTCAGGGCCGTCAGCGTCGCCGTGCCATTCAAGTTGTCCTGCAGGTAGAAGTCGTTGCTGTGCCGATAGTCGGGTGGCACCGTGAAATGGAAAGGCGGACCGTTCTCCGGAGAGTCTTTGTCCACTGCGTGGAGGAGAGTGGAGCTCAGGTTCATAGCTACTACCTGGAAGAAAAAAGAGTCGTTGGCGTCATCAGACAATAGACTGTGATGTATTGGTTTATGACTCCGGTAACAGCAGGTTTATCCACCTGTGGTCCAGCTACATTCTCGAAAAGAATCGGGGAATAAGCGGCTTCAAACTCCGGTCCATTATCGTTGACATCCAGCAGCGGCAGTTGGACGGTGGCGCTGCTTGCTAATGGCGGGACCCCGCGGTCGGTGGCTATGATCACCAGGTGGTGCTGGGGCATTCTTTCACGATCAAGAGGCTGAACAACAGAAAGCACTCCAGACTGGTCGATGGAGAAAAGCCCTTCTGGGTCCGACTCCTCCAGCAAGCTGTAAACGATCTCACGGTTCTGGCCAGAGTCTGAGTCGCTGGCAATTAAATGAGCCACACTGGTTCCCACACTGATGTCTTCGGGTAATGGAGAGAGAGACAGAAAGTGTGGAATGAAGACCGGAGCGTGGTCGTTGAAGTCTTCCACCTCAACCACGCAGTGCAGGAAACTGGAGAAGTCGAGATCTTCCACCTGAAACACACAACGCGTTTATGAATAAGCATGAAACGAAACATTTTGTTGTCAAAGGACCGAAAGTATGAAGCATGTACAAACATCCACAAATGTGGTTTCTGAGGCCTGATGCCAAAACATTTTAGGCTGAATTTATCCACCTACTTTCATGCATTTTCTGATTCACATAGAAATGTAAATGTTTGCATTTGACTTACGATGAGTTAAAGAACAAAAACATGGTTTGGAACAAAGGTTTCATGACACAATATTGAAGGGTCGATGAGGTTTCATGACACAGTGACCTGTTTTTCACAGGCCACCAGATGGCGCTGTCTGCTGTAAAATGTTTTTGTACAACAAACTAAATGAAACCTCACATCATTTCTAAAAAAAAGAGCGCCATCTAGTGGCCTCTGAAAATCATGACACTGTTTCATCAACCCTGCAGTACTGTTTCATGATGCCTCATCTGCCCACCACGAGTTGCAACAGTAAATTCTGTCCTAAACCAATCTACAAAGTCAGTAGAGATGTCTGTCCTGTTACAACCAATGAAAATATTCATTTCCACAGACAGTGAAGCTTTGAATGCAACACATTTTTACTCCTAAGGTGTCAAACATGGTCAATTCTCAAGTTGTGCATGCAACGCAGACGTCAGCTATCTGTTGACACAGCGTTCAGTCAAAGCAGATGTTTCACCTTCTGCCTCCTGACACTGAAGGAGCCAACGACAGTTAGTCGGTTAGGGTTTTGCCATGACGTGGCACTCCTTTCACTCTGAATATGAATTCATATCACATATGTATAGCATCACACAGTGAGCACCATTTGGCACTGTGAGTGAAACGCATGGCCACCAGCACCAAGAACCAATTCTACTCTGCATGGCCTGAGGTTGATCCATGCCCAAGTCATTTTTTTTCCTACCATGTGTCGTGTGGCTTGTCGTGTGAACCAGAATGTGAACATTTGTATTTTTAATAAAGCACCAAATTAGAGGGCTCTTCTTCCAGTTCTCTGAGAATCTCCTCCACATTCAAGCAAAACCGGCGGAAAACCGGACATATAATTTGAAAGTAAAGAGCATTTGACGTTAGATATATGATCAAAACTAAACAGAAGCCACAAATAATAGAGCAATTTAGAGCAAAACAGAGTGAATGTCCGCCATGTTTTGAGCTCAGGCAGTGGCGGAGCCTGTCACTCAATGTGCCATTCAGAAAGCTATTGAGTCAGGCCCTTGTGAAACTGAGTCAATCCATAGTGCCACATAATGCTCAAGTATAAGAACGCATATATGATATGCTTATCCCGGGCAGCACATCACCTATCCCATGATGCATTGCATGCACAACTCACACACAACTGGTACTGGAAACATCACTTCAGACCATAGTCGGAGCAGATTCGTCACAGTCCTATTTGTTGAACGTCATTCATCTACTTTCAAATATTCGTTCAGAACACGTTCCCTCTTGCCAACACTGGCGTTAACTCGTAACGAATAAGTCCACGTACCATCGCTGTGGGACGGAAAAGGAACAACTAAACAAACCTTTAAATTCGGAAAGGAGCACTCCAGAAATAAAAGGCATAAAGGACAAATAAGCAACGGCTACAGATAGAAATGTGTTACAGACAGCCATAGAGTGCTGTGGCTGGTCTCCAGTGCAAGTACTGACTTAAGACACGAGCGATCCTGGGTGGAAACATGAGGGAGGCCGGGCAAGTGGATCCAAATCAAACCTGGCTTTCTTTTTACAATGTGGCCTGAGTCTCAGGCAGACATGCCGCAAGACTTTCTTGTTTTACATCAGCCCCATCCCCCTCAGCAATGCAGACGAGGCCCGAGAGTCATAGCAAGTGTGTGGCGCTTTAAAGCAAAGTCAAGCTTGTTAAAAAGCCCTTTTACACTGCCGAGCCATTAAAAGCTCAGCTTTCCTCCTACAGAGGTTTCTCTTCTGCCAACACTTTTACGGTACGCCGCATGTAGATGCTGACATTGATGCATGCACAAACCTGCTCTAGAAAGTAATGCTGTTGAGCAGCTTCAGAGCGGCTTCATCGACATTAAAGGACTGAAAACAGAGGCTTCTTTTCTAAAGTAAAGTCTGCCCCCGGTCTCCCTTAAAGCGTGGATATATAATGATGCATGTCAGAAATGGTATCATTCTCAAGGATTCAAACAATGTTAAAAACTCTCCAGTTGCTTTTTGTGACCCACCTTCAGTGTCAGATTGAACCTTTGCTCACTGTGTCTCTCGTAGTCGAGGCGCTTCTTCAGTCTCAGTGTCCCCCTTTGCTCCTGCTTGTGACTGATCATGTAAAACTTCTGTTCCTGGTCTCCAGCCACGACACTAAAGGTGAGCAGGGCGTTTTCCCCCGTGTCCCTGTCCTCCGCCCTGAGCTCCAGAACCTGGCGATAAAAAGACACACAATGACGACGCAGAATTGTGGGATTATTAAAACACGGTTGTTAAAAAAAAACTAATCCACTTTTGGTTGAGTCGGAGTCGATGAAAAGTCACCACAGATGTAAAAGTGCAGTTCATTGTACTGTCTGGAAAAGACCTGGCCCTGTCTGCTTCTAATAAGGCAGGCAACAGAGGTGACAGGCAAATGGATGGTGCCATCGCAGTGAGAGGAGCCTTATCTCGGCCCCTTGTTTGCTCTGGTGTTAACATTCTGATAGAGTTCGCTGCAGCAGATAAAGGTGAGTCTTACTGAAGAAACATACCAGTTGTGGCCACATTTTGCCTGTTACATTGTGCTGTCCGTCCAATATTTCGACCTTCACTGTGGATGAATTTCTTCTCACACACCACAGGAGCAGTTATTACGAAATATTTTACTCCAAATTCGGTTGCCTTTTGTCTAGTCAAGGGTTGATGAGGTTTCATGATACAGTGTCCTGATTTTCACTGGCCACCAGATGGCACAGTATTCAATGAAACCTCACGTGATTTTCTAAACCAAGAGCGCCATCTAGTGGCCTCTGAAAATTAGGTCACTGGTTCATCGACACTGCAGTACTGTTTCATGATGCTTCATCTACCCATCACGGCTGTTGTCTCGATCATCACTTATGACCCGAGTTGTGTGGTCACGTCAGTGGAGTGGATCAGAAAAATTCTGAACCTATGATCTGAAATTAAACATTATTAGTTACTAATTGATAATAATGAATTCGTAGAATGGTCATGTGTTTGTGTCAAAAAAATGTTTAAAAATAAATGCAACTTAAAACATTCACCAGCAGCTATTTGAGCTATTTGTTTGCACAAATGCAAACAGCGTCCAAGTGGACACACCCGACTGTGACTGGCAACAATGAAAAAGAGACTCAAACTTTTTGCTGCTTCTTCAACATGGTATTTGAACTTGGAAACACGGCAGTTATAAGGCGACCACAGAACACTTTGTGTGGTAAAACCTGCTTGTGTTGTTGCATGGTTTTTGAAAGTGGTCGTTCCAGTTCTGAACACAAACAGTAGGTGGCGGTACACATGGCCCGGAGGCACCTCCAGAAGCAGGGGGTCTATGGGTGAGGGTCGGAACCTTGTAAGACAGCTTCAAGTCGAACTTTTATTACTGCACTTCAGTCAATCCCATCCATCTGTGCTGCAAACCATGGAAACCTCAACCTCTGATTTCCAACAGCGTTGGCACTTTGAGCCTGTTTTAATTGATTTGCATGATCCTATGAAATTGCGTTGGTGTGCATAAAACATTAGAACACACTGTATACATTGAGAGTAAAGAGGGGGCGAGAAGGAGCAAACTGCAGTGGGTAGAAATGTCTGATTCAATTGCTGGATTCTGGTTGGTACATCCAGTTGAAACAGGTACCATACACAGTATTAGATATGTAATACTTGGAGGGTCGTGTGTGTGAGCTTCTGCACTGTTGAGGTATGTACTCATAACAGTGGGAAAGCGTTGTGAAGGCATTCGAATACATTGGAATGAGACACGGACCAAAGAAGTGGGAGGCAATAGTTGAGACAGCTGTTTCAACTCACCTCAGCATTTGGCTCCGCGTTTTCTGAGATTCTCGCCATGCAAGAATGATCGGTGAACCGCGGCGCATGGTCATTCATGTCTTTGATTTTAATAGTGGCAGTTCCAGTCCCAGTCATTCCGCCTCCATCCCGGGCCTCCACCACGAGCAGGTATGACTCCACCTGCTCTCGGTCCAGTCCATTCATGGCAACTGTAATGGTCCCGGTGGTCGGGTTGATGGCAAACATTTCCGAGAAGGTCGGCCCTCTTCCCTCATCCACGTCTGAGGTGTCTAGAATCCCCAGAACCCTGTAGGAGAGAACCGCGTTCTGCCCCACCGCTGTGTCGTCCAGGTCCGTGGCGGTCATTTCCATCACGGACGTGCCGATGACGGAGTTTTCGTCCACCTCGCCATGGCAGCTGGGAGTGCAGGTGAAGGCCGGTATGTTGTCATTGATGTCCCAGACGTTGATGATGACATCGGTGAAGCCAGTCAGACCTTCCCCGCCCTCATCGGTGGCCAGGACGACAAACCGCCAAACGGCCCGCTCCTCCCTGTTGAGGGTCCGCTGGGCATAAATCTTACCCGTGACCTCATCGATGATGAATTCGCTCTCTGCCCCTTGACCATGGAGGGAGTAGCGCAGGGCCTCCTGGTCCGCATCCTTATCCGGGTCGGACGCTGTTACCTGGAAGATCAAAAAGTGTTGAACGCACATTCAAATATTTCTCTCACCGATTCTGCTGGCGAGATAAGTGCAGCGCTCCATCATAGTAAGCTCTCGCAGGGATACACTCAGCGATCCAGTCCCTTCATTTCCCAGCCGCCCGTCTCTCGGTGTCAGGCTTGTCTTTCTCACGCATCCTCAACACATCAGCAGCAATTACACTGCGGGCAGGCCAGAGATGTTTCAATTTAGCACGGTAATTGCACTGTGATGTCAAGTCCAAATTAACTCCTGTTCTGTTCAAGAAGGGAAAAAAAAGCCATGTGACAAGCATTAAGAAGGATGCGGAGCGGTGTTTTTATTGCTAACTGCAAGCCTTGTTAATCCACAAATGTGCCAAGTAAATAGGCGACTATTCAAGACCCTCTTAAACAGCTTTTCTTGTGGTGAAGGGAGACGTCTGCGCTACCATTTGTATGAGATTTTAAGGGCCATTTATGCTCCCATCGTTTTCAAACACTACCGTCACTGATCACATGCCTTCATGCGTTCTTTACGTTGATGTTGCTGTACACAAATCACTCCACTAGGGCCCAGGATCAATAACTTTTGACAACAACGAACTTGAAATTTCGAACGAAAATCCAGAACTCGAACGCCCCTGAAAAAAGACAGAAAACAACATAACGTGTGTGGACCGATCAGCTGACCCACGAGGTGCTTTGTTATTGTGTATAACGCAGCCTCTGTATGCAGACGTGTCCCGTTAGCTCCATTTACTGACTGTTTTTTCTTCATATTGAGGTGTAAAACCTTTCCTGTCTCCACACTGGACCGTGGTAGAGTGTCACAGGGGAGGTGCTGGAGCGCTCACTCCAGGGTTTGATGTCCTGTTGTGGGCTGGAGCTGGGACAGGGATGAGGCCAGTCTGGGACAGAGCGTGACTTGGTTTATGACTTTGTCACAGCCAAACTGCACAGAAGCGCACATTCAGAGCTGGACACGCACTGGGCACCTCTTCACTTCTGGAGAGACCTCACTCACTCGGCAACCCCTCCCACATGCAGCGGCCACACACATAGAGGAACAGCCACCTGCAGCAGACACTCGACATTCACTCCTACAAAAGACTAGTTTAAGGCTTGGAACGCATTAGTTCTTTTTCCATTCATTGTCATGGGAAAAATCGATTCAGATTCCAAACAATTCGCTTCTTGAACGGCCGTCTGGAACGGATTGTGGTCAAGAACCGAGGCACCACTGTATATCGCGACAGGAGGACGGAGAGTTTCTGCCATTGTTATGTATGTATGTATCTATATGTGTATCAGGTAGTAACAGCAACACTGCCCCCCCATGGTTTCCAGTGGTACTGCTCTGTTTGGTCCGTATCCGTAAACTTTGTGGATGAAACGAATACAGAGCACGGACAGAAGGCTCCCTCTGTACCCGGATCCGTATGGAATGCTGAGTATAAACAGGCTTTTATACACACAAGAGTGCAACCCAAAACCACTCCAAAGTTTTATTCAAACTTCAGGTACTTTTTATCCAAACCTCAGGTACTTTGAGGTCAGGATGGAGGCCAGCAGAACAGAAAACCTGCCGCTCTTATATGCATGTTTTTCAAACCCAACAAGCCAGGAGAGCCAGTTCTGCAAACCTCGAGTCAGAGGGCCATGTGAACCAGTGACACAGCCTCCACAAAAAAAAAGGACATCAAAATGCTGGACACCTTCTTGAGTCACCTTCCGACTTCTCACATTGACCTGTTCCACCAGTTCTCACCTTCCCAGTCAAACAGCAAATCTCAGAAAGGGTCGAAAGAGGAATGAAATCCAAAAGTCAGTGGAGCATTTTGGCTGCGCCTTGCATCATTATAACATACTGGAATCATGGACAGGGTATGTTTTGAGAGAAAGGCGAGCTGAAGAAGCCCACACTCACAGGGGTGAACAGCACTGCAGCAGACAGTCGCCAAACCGTTCTCAGATTTAATTGCAAAAACTCAACTTCTGACGTGCGTATACCCTAAAATCCCATATAAATAAAAATCTGCTTTAAGCTCCTCAGAGCGCAGACAGGCTTTTGGCTTGATACTATCTTATAATTACAGAAATCTTATCAAGGCGGTAAAGGATTATAAGGTACCTGCAGGACGAAAACAGGCGACCCATTCAGCTCCTCCGTTACGCTGCCGTAGTACTCATTCACGGTGAACACCGGGGCTTCGTCGTTCTTGTTCACCACATTCACAGTCACGGTGGTGTAATCCTCCCACTTGCCATCCGAGGAGAGGACGTGGAGCTTGTACCTGAGGAAAAGTCATTTGTGAGGTGGCTCCGAGATGAAGCGCCAACACACGGAAACTATGGGAGGACAACGTTACCTTTTGTTCTGCTCATAATCCAAAGGCTGCGCGATAAAGATGGTGCCCACCTCCGGTTCAACATCAAACACACCTCCGGTGTTCCCCGACGTGATCTGGTAGCGCAGTTTTGCATTTCCACCTGCGGACCAGCGCAAGTTAGACATCGAGTGAAGACTCTGTGAGAGGGAATTGCTGTTCAGTTTCACCCTGTTGAGGTCCAAAGCTTTGATTTTATTTTTTGAAACTCCAGAGTCCCAGTGTGGTCATTTATCTTTCCATGGAGTGTAAAGCGGAATAAAGGAGCGTGAACCCACCTTCTGGCCGTGCTTGTCTTCCATTTGGTTTCCTGCACTCACAGTATTCCTACCGCCCTTCTTTGTATCGCACGCCGTCCACTACCATTCAGGTACGGCCTCTCCATCGAATGCCTCTCCTCTCACACACCAATGGTGACCTGACTGTTACCTGGGGCTGTGACCTATCATTTTCTGGTGGGGTTTGGAGCCTGACAGTGTCTAGTGATGGGTAAATGTGGTTCCATGACGCAGTATTGAAGGGTCGATGAGGTTTCATGAATCAGTGGCCTTATTTTTAGAGGCCACCAGATGGCGCTGTCTGCTGCAAAATGTTTGGACTCCAGTAATTCAGAGAAACCCCAGGGCCATATGCCTTTATTTATTCAGCCCTCATGAAGTCACAGCAAAAACTGAGAAAATATATCGTATATTTTTGCATCATTCATTACTAACTAAATGTAACACATCAGTTATTTTAATCTCTCTCAAAATAAAGACGTGCAGTATAATAACTCCTCTCAAAGCAATTAATAATTGTATTAAACATTTTTAAATAGCTTATTTCATTGAGCAATGAACATTTTAACAGAATACTTGTCTCATATAAAACGTTTAATGCATTTAAAATGCGTCATTATTGACAAGTTTTACGCACAGTTTTGCAGCCAGAATATTCAAGATGTTCGAGTGTCTATGATCCATATTTGACAAAATTCAGAACATTGGCCAGTTGGTTTCATGAGTCAGTCTCCATGCTGGAGCCCGTTTTCCAAACTAGTTTAGAAGTGATCCTCATGCATTTTTAAGCCTTTCTACAGTGCAGACAGCACCACTGCACCTGCGGCTCATAGACTGCTGTGGCTCATGTAGGAACAAGATCTGTTTTCCTTCTTAGATTGAGCGGGTGGGTGCTTTCTATTGTCTGGGATTTATGGTGATATCTAAACTAGGGAGTCCATTTGTTTGTTGTATTTAAATATGTCGTGAATATTAGACGCCTTTTTCATTACATTTTGGAAACAACTGCTCTGAATGCATTTACAGATTAAACATACGTATCTGCATTTAAATCAGGGCTGTTTGCTTATATCACAGGGACTTAATACACAGTGGGATTCACATCTTATTAGTAAGAAGAACAAGAAAGAGAAGTGAATCCTCTGATCCACATCGTTTTGTACTGTCTGCCTTTTGGCGTTTTAAATGAGTCATTAGGGAATAGACGCAATTCAATCCCATTCCTTTCTTCCAGTTGCATTTTCGCTTTCCCCCCATTTGGGACGGCTCAATCACTTTAGTCGTCCGATAACGCCGGCGACCCAAAGGACAAAAGGAAGCGGAGAAGGGAGTGAAATCGCGGTTAAGGCAAACAAAGAAATGGTAGGAAAATAAGTGGGGGTTTCCCTGTTGTGCCAGTTTTTAAAAGTCTTTTCATTTCCCTCTGTGTTTTACCAGGTTGAAATACCAGCGTAGAGAAAGCAAGCACGATAAATTGGGAGAAACAGACGAACAGGCTACAGCAGAGGGTCGAGGGATGAACGTGATCGGAACAATACAACGCATTAAAGTGAAGCTGGAATAAAAACTGTTTTTTTTTTTAATCTTCTGAGATACCTCTGTCATGCACCTGTCGAAATGTATTTTCTAGGAAGTTGGACTAGAGTACTACACAAAACATAAAAAAGATTACGCGCACACATTGCATTTTTTTTTTTTTTTTTCAACCTTTTTGTGGTTTCATGACACAATTTTCACAGCAAAATAGGTGGCGCTCTCGGTATAAAATTTTGTACAAAGCTTCATCAGACAGTGCCACCTAGTGGCTCGCATCTGAAAACTGTTTCATGAAACCTCATCAATACTGTTTAAAAATTCAAAGGTCAAACAACATGTCTTATTATTATTATCATTGTTATTACTACCACTACTATTACTACTAATATTTTCATAAACATCTTTGGGGCATCTGTGATGAGCAACTTTGGTTTGGTTCCACCTCTGTCACCATAAAACAATGGACTGTAATTCCAGTATAACAGGGCTGTAAAGTAGTTGTACAGACCAGATGCTCTCCGTCTTGCACAGTTTAGGATGGCTCATAATTTTGAGAAGGTTTTGACAGCTGCATTTTGGAGAGTCAAAGACGAAGCGGTGAGAGTAATCCCATATTTATCACAGTGGCATAGTGTTTCACACCTCACATTTTCTGGGATACATATAAGCCTGGACGTATACGTAAACACACTCGGGTGCACACATGCTTTGAACACAAGCTTTCAGAAAATAGACTTCACTTCATTTTACATTGCATTTGCTTGAAAACAGACTGAGGACTGATGTTTGTGTTGCATTGTGCATCTAAGGATCTAACATTGAGGAAGCACTGGGTTTCAGCAGGCAAAAACAACACACTGATTCATACCGTACTCATCGCATTTCCGCTCTCGTGTTCGGATGCACTTCACGAGTGCTGCGTTGGAACTAGTGTTTCGAGCGTTAATGCCTGTTACGATTGTGCTCTTGCAATTAATCACTCCCATCGCTCCAAGCAAGGTCAAACTGAAGAGCTTTTAAAGAAGCAAAAATAGACGGATAAGTAAATAACAGTCCTCATTCCATTGCGCCAGTCAGTTCACTACGTTTATCCAGGAGTGTGTTCTGTGCTTTGTCAAGGCAACGTCACACTTCAGATGAGGTAGCGGTTACGACCCAATGAAAACTACTTATATACGTGTGTATTTGCAGCTTATGATAAAGTATTTCAGCCTTCTAGTAATAGGTAGTTGAGGTTTCATGACATAGTATTGAGGTGTAGATGAGGTTTCATGAAACAGTGTCCTGGTTTTCAGAGGCCACCAGACTGTTCAACTCATTCAATGAAACCTCACATCATTTCTAAACCAAGAGCGCCATCTAGTGGCCTCTGAAAATGAGGACACTGTTTCATCAACCCTGCAGTACTGTTTCATGATACCTCGTCTACCTCATCACTAGCATCTTGCTAAAACAGACTAGATTGCACCTTGGAACAGTGAGAGTAAGTTCACTCTAAACAACACCGTAATTACCAAGTATGAACCGTTGAAAAGCAAGTCTTTCGTGTATTTATAGATTGACAATATTACATGTTATGTTTTCCACCCCACCCACCTTCGTCCCCATCATTAGCATGGTGTCTTCATCCACTTCATTCATTTTTTTTTTTTTTTTTTTCTTTTGAGATACCTCTGTCATGCAGCTGTCAAAAAGTACTTTCTAGGAAGTTGGCAATTTTTTTTTTTTTTTCAACCGTTTTGTGGTTTCATGACGCAATTTTCACAGCACAATAGGTGGCGCTCTCGGTATAAAATGTCAGCTTTTGTACAAAGCTAAAGGTGATACATCAGACAGTGCCACCTAGTGGCTTGTATCTGAAAACTGTTTCATGAAACCTCATCAATACTGTTTAAAAATTCAAAGGTCAAACAACGTGTCTTATTAATATCATTGTTATTATTACTACTACTACTACTACTACTACTACTAATATTTTCATAAACATCCTTGGCAGTATTACATGTTATGTTTTCCACACCACCCACCTTCGTCCCCATCATTGGCACTAACAGTCAGGATGGCAAAGCCGACGTCGGCGTCTTCATCCACATCCACTTCATAGGAAGCCTTGGCGAACGCTGGCTTGTTGTCGTTGACGTCACTGATGAAAACGCGAACGTACGCCGTGTCTGGAAAGGAACAAGAGAGAGAGGAGAAGGGGATTAGAATGAGACATTTCCTTTTTTCAAATCAAAAACAGAGGAAGATAATGCATCTTTTTTTTTTTCGATTACAGATAAGAAATGGTACCATGGGTGTATGACCCCATTTTGCCAGACGTGAAGGGCTTTCATCTCCCGTCTCCATCGATGTGTAGGCTTGCATCAAAAAGAACACTTTATTTTTACATTTAAACACGGAACTAAAGCCGAGTACCAAGTGCCCCGGAGGCATTTGCGGTGGGCTCTGCAGATGAGCAACCCAACACACTGATGTTACTTTGATATCAGCACCAAGCACTGGCGTGATCTTGCAGCACGCGCTCGCAGATAAATTATTGAAACCAGGGTGTGAAAGATGGCGCGCTCTTCATGGCACTTATAGTCACCTAATACAACAGCTTTGGGAAACAAGCGCGCGACACCAAACAGAGTAAACCATTTTGTGGCACTTATAGTCACCTAATACAACAGCTTTGTGAAACAAGCGCGCGACACCAAACAGAGTAAACCATTTGTCAGCTCAAACTCCTGTGTGGAGAAGCTCTTGTTTTGTCTTGACTTATGCTTAAAAGACCAATCTGGAAATGAGGTAAAGCGGTGGATCGTGGTGGAGACGCTGGCTTGAGAGGTACGGTCCTACAAGAATGGTGTTTGTTTCAAGCATTTTCTATTGTTCTCAGATGGGTGGACAGATCATGAAGGAGGCAGGATCCTCGTTTCTACACTTGTCAAACATGGTGGACATCGGTGGTGGCTGCTATTGTCCTACAATATGTCCAATAAAGCTGGACATATAACTGAAACAAGCTTGAGCTCTGTTTGTTTGGACTTGTGATGGAATTATTTCAGCTGAATACCAAGGCAAGAGAAATATTTTTGGCGATATATCAAAGATAGCAACATGGAAATGTCATGTCAAGTGAAATCAGTCACTGCGGTGTAAACCAAGACGTCACCTCGCAAGGAGAAAGAGGCTTTCCTCTCCTTACTGTGCAGGCTTTACATTGAAATGTCATTGAAAGGACACTCATTCATTCCACCCTGAGTAACAAATGTGTGCAGGTAGATTACCAGCAGTTCTGCTCATCTATTCCGGTCCATCACTGAGAAAAAAATCATTTGAAAAATGTGCAATACCAGCATGTCATTAGAAACGCCGTCTATCCACGAATCCTGTCGGACACTTTGAAATCCGCTCGCACTCAAAAAAAGCTGCTTTAGTTCCGCTAATGAATTGCAAAGCAACGTTTAATGGGTAATGTATTGATTGTCCGCAGGAGACGCTCCGATGCAAAGAAGGCAAACAAGAGGATTTGTTCTTGAAAGGACTTGTTTGTCACATTAGAGGCAAATTAAATGTCACCTTTAATTCCAGCGTGTTTTGGTTCCCCCTAAAAGGCTTGTACATACAGGTGTCTTGCAGGGAATGGGATCGATGCGTCTGAAGGAGCCGCGGTAAAATGACTTTTCCAGCCATTTAATTGGAAGCAACGGATTGAGCTGATGAAATGAAATCACCAAATTGTCAGTCAACGCTCTTTTTTACACTGAAAATATGTATAGTATAGTTGTAGAGAGAACAGACTGGTCATCAGAAACAAGGGGGGGTGTGGTTTTATTTTCATGCTGGTTCATGATTCTCATGGCCATCATGACACAGTGTTGCAGGGTTGATGAAACAGCGTCCTGAGTTTCAGAGGCCACTAGATGGCGCTCTTGGTTTAGAAATGATGTGGTTTATGTATTTTTCCGGCCAGACCGGAGACATCATCTCTCCAGCGAGTCCTGGGTCTACTCCAGGGTCTCCTCCCGGTAGGACATGCCCGGAACACCTCCCCAGGGAGGCGTCCAGGGGGCATCCGGATCAGATGCCCGAGCCACCTCAGCTGGTTCCTCTCCATGTGGAGGAGCAGCGGCTCCACCCCGAGCTCCTCCCGGATGACCGAACTCCTCACCCTATCTCTAAGGGTGCGCCCAGCCACCATGCGGAGGAAACTCATCTCAGCCGCTTGTATCCGCGATCTCATCCTTTCGGTCACTACCCAAAGCTCGTGACCATAGGTGAGGGTGGGAACGTAGATCGATCGGTAAATCCAGAGCTTCGTCTTGTTCCCTCTTCACCACGGCGGTCCGATACAGCGACCGCATCACTGCTGCCGCTGCACCAACCCGTCTATCAATCTCACACTCCCCTTTTCCCTCACTTGAGAGCAAGACCCCGAGATACCTAAACTGCACCAGTTGGGGCAAGAACTCTCCACCGACCCGGAGAGAGCAAACCACCTTATTCCTTATTCCGAAGATCCTTTATTTGGATATTGAATTGGTTCAAGATATGCTCATTCACTGATCTGAAACTTGTCATATTCATTCCTTAATTTGACTTTCAGATGTATTTTTTCCTGATATTTCTGTCCCCAACAGCCCAACCTCAACCATTGTAGGTTATAAAAAAAAAAGAAAACCAAATTGTAGATTATACAACTCTTAAAACTGTTATAATTTTTTTTTTCTTCAAAGTGACACACCTCTGGAATGTATACTGTAAATATTCAGTATGAAATGATCATATATCCTTTCCAAAGTTGGGCGCCGCACGCCTTCATAGAACTGGAGTTACATCCAGGTAACTGGTAATTCTGCTGAATTATTGAGAACGACATCACAATCTCAATGTATGGAAATGAAATTCTGATGTAGATGTTGGTGAGACTTAAACAACTGCTTCAGCACGTCTCCGTCTGCGTAAAGAAAAGCGAATGACTATCCATTCCATTCTGTGTGAAATTGAAGGAACAAGTGGTGCAGGATCAGCGCTAACCTCCGAAATATATTTCATTTGTTCTGATATACCAAACGAGTTTTTCTCCAGCTTCAGAGTGATTGGCACTACAGGCCTCCTCGATGCATCAAATCCCAAGATCAGCTATTTGTCTATGACCCTGTTTATTAAAAAATATGTTTTGGAGTGTCATGCTCATCTACTCCGACGCCCTCCCTCTCTCCACCCATCTGTGCAAGCAGCTGTTGTTTTCTTCCCCGCTTCACTGTTCTAGCATGTCGAGAACGTATGCATTCCATTTGGCATGGAATGAGAGGCGAGGAAGAGAGTAAAGGAAGGGGACGGAGTGAAAGCGAGATTGCCACTGGCGCCTCAGATTAGAGGGATGAGTCAATGCCGGGAGGAGATGATCGGAGCTTTAATTCAAATGCAAACGGTGGCGCTCAACTTTCGACCAGAAAAATGGGATCACAAAGCCAAGCAAAGTGTTTATAGAGGAGGAAAGGGATTTGGCCATTATTATTTCCAGTGGATTCTCATATGCCTCATGGTTATCTACTCAAACGTACGACGGAAGATGATTCACATTTCAACGTAAATCACTGCTCGACATGACTTTCCTTTGAACGTTCAATTGGAACCAATAAATTGAACAATGAATTGAATGACATGCTCATATCGTTGCGTTGGCTGTGTTGTAGGTGAGCCACTATGAAGTGCCTCCGACGACCAAGTGAGAAGTGACTGACGTCCCTTAGAATTGGGACGGCACGTCATGACGTTAGGCGTCAAGACAACGTTAGCATCATGGGCTGCCGTGGTGCGTTTTGTTCACTGTATATCGGGTGTTGGAGGCGTTTTGGAAACGGCTGCTCCAACTGTTTTTGCAACTGTTTTGCAATTGTTTTGAGCTCACTTGGTTTGGTGAACCAGCCGAGGAGAAATGGGCGGAGCTGAAGCTATTTTGCGGTGATGCGTCTGTACATCTGAGGAATGTCGACGGTAACGTTAGCCTGGATGTTAGCCGACTGTTAAGAAGAAATGACATAAGGTTGTGTTGTTCATTTTGTCGGACACGGTCGACTCGTGTGACACGAGGAGAAAGTAAACAAACAGAAGAGTCGTCCGTGTTACTACAATGTCCCAAGTCATGTTATTCACTTCACATTTTGGCGACCTGGGAATCTACATCTTCATATTCCCACTTGGGTTCAAGTCAGACTCGGAGCTCCCTGGGTTTGAAGGGATCATTTCAAGTGGTGAACGGTGAGTGGACTCAGTTTCGGGAGTATTGGGACACGCTACACTCAAACGTGATGCACAGTGTTAGGGCCAAAAACCAGAGTTAGGGTGAGGATTTGGACAGACGCTAAAGCTTTGAGGAGAAAAGACAGACTCAAGAACAGTGATGGGTAGATGGGGCTTCATGAAACAGTACTGCAGGGTTAATGAAACAATGTCCTAATTTCCAGAGGCCACTAGATGTCGCTCTTGGTATAGAGATGATTTGAGGTTTCATTGAATGAGTTGTTCAAGTCCAAACAGCAGACAATGGTGTACATGTCTCTGGATATGTTTGGATGGTTCAAAATAAACAAAAGCGTCTGCTTTCACTACCTAGTTGGCTGTGTTCGCGGAAAACACAGTGATGTTATTTATCTGATCGACCTGGATGAACTAATCCTCGAGACTTGAATTATTTACGATTATTTATTTCATTCCTGTCCGAGCCCAAAATGAGAGTAATGCGATGAACTGAACACACTGAATTGAGCAACAGGGGAATGATATAAATAAATAAAATGTCACCAATGTTGCTCTGAATATTTGTGAATGAAAAATACATGACATTTTTTGGTGAGAAAAAAAAAAGTAAGAATATTGCACAACAATAAGAAATTAGATTTGTTTTTGAGCTGCCTGAGTGTTGACATTTATTCGCTGTCTTCATTGTGGCAGATGAAAACACAGCAATGACTCGTACCAGAGTTTGGCTGCCCATGTTTGCCTGGCCGCGATGACTCCCAGCTGTCCACGGACTGGACCTCCAGCAGGTATGAACTTTTCGTCTCACGGTCAAACACGGCCTCACTGTAGATGTAGCCCAACTCTGGATCGATGCGGAAATATTGGTGGTCGCCGCTGCGATCCTCGAGCAGCGAGTAGGTGATCTGGAATGATGAGTCAGCAGAGTCAGGTCTGAGAAACTCTTATTTTCACCACTTGTCGGTACCTTGCCGTTCAGTCCCAGGTCCAGGTCATTGGCGGAGACCTGGAACACCAAGGCTCCCGAAGCAGCACCTTCCGTGACTGACGCCTCGTAGATGGAGGATGTGAAAAATGGCACGTTGTCATTGACATCTGTATAAAGCAGGAGGACAGTGGTGAGAAAAGTGTGTCAGTCTTAAACTTACACCGAAAATACATGTGAAAAAATATATGTTGAATTGCAAAAGCATGTTGACTGTCAAACTTTAACAGTCCATCAAACAAACTATGACATGAAACGACTGTAGTTTACACGACCAATGAGGAAGCAGTTTGTGTGCAAAGCTCTTTATTGAGGAAGCGACAAATAATCCAAGAGACAATCGATCCGTAACTATGTCTCACAAAAAACAGGCTCAAACCAGAGGCCACATCATGAAGGTGTTTGTCGAATGTAACTTTTAAAATGCGGTCAGTTCGGCGGAAAAGTGTGTTTTTGAAGTTTCATGACAGATTATTGAGGTGTAGATGAGGTTTCATGAAACAGTGTCCTGATTTCCAGTGCCCACCAGATGGCACTGTACTCTGGATGCAAGCGTTTGCTAGAACATGTGGCTCCTGACTGGATGTGAGTTCCTCTACTTTTGTTTCCACTCTTTCATCAGTCACTTCAGCTTCCGTCAGACCTGACGGCAGGAACAAACATGTTCTTTGACTGCATTCGA
This sequence comes from Synchiropus splendidus, assembly GCF_027744825.2. Lineage (NCBI taxonomy): Eukaryota > Metazoa > Chordata > Actinopteri > Syngnathiformes > Callionymidae > Synchiropus > Synchiropus splendidus. The sequence goes on along the minus strand of NC_071334.1, from coordinate 3,845,904 downwards.
GCAAGTGCCACGTCTGAGCTGACGTCGCGGTCTCAGATGGAATCGGAACACTTGTATCACACTGGAAATACTGTTCCATCTTGAGGTGTCTGTGATGTCCAAGCTACGGCTTGATGCAGCCGCATCTTCTAACTTCAGTCAGGAGAAAAATATCACGTGGGGTCGCGAGAAAAAACAACTGCCTCAAAGAGAGAAGATTTAAAAATACCTTAATAACTAAGAGCATTTTTATGTCACGATGTTAAAGTACGAATGAGGTCGAGACAGCAACTACGTTGAGTGGAAGTGGCTGCACATACAGTATTATGTTAGATAAACACAGTTATATTCCATGACAATCTCTGAGCACAATGGACAAATCCATGACATGAACTCAATGGATCGATTCATCATAGAATTATGACTGCCAGGCACACTGTTTCAAAAGAATTGATTTTTTATTCTTCAAATGTTATTTGAGGGACCATATGTTTTTACAAAAAAAAAGGGTTTATTGACGGAAAAGCACATCATTTATTCAACCAGCCGTGGGGAATTCAATTCCTTCTGCAGCCCTGCCACATGTTCTCACTCCTGGAAGTCATTTGTTAACAGTTGGACAGAACTGCTTCAAGTCTGACTTGGAGCCTGGTCACAATGCGACTCGGAGCTGTTCTGCCCAAACGTCAACACGTGACTTACAAGGAGTGAGACTGTGGAGCAATAGACCACGATATATACTGAGACCAGTGTGAGGGGCTGTCAAGCCAAAAGACAGTCGAAAATGCACGTCAAATGTTATTTTATTTGTATTTATTTGTCTTAGAGTAGATTATATTAGATGGCCTTTAAGTGTAACCATGCCACATTATATTGTAAAAACACATTAGATAGATAGATGGATAGATGGATAGATGGATGGACGGACGGACGGACGGACGGACAGACAGACAGACAGACACAGATAGAGGGATAGATAGATAGATAGATAGATAGATAAATAGATAGATAGACAGACAGATAGATAGATAGATAGATAGACAGATAGATAGATAGATAGACAGACAGACAGACACACAGATAGATAGACGGACGGACGGACAGACAGACAGAGACACAGATAGATAGATAGATAGATAGATAGATAGATAGATAGATAGATAGACGGACAGACACACAGATAGATAGACGGACGGACGGACAGACAGACAGAGACACAGATAGATAGATAGATAGATAGATAGATAGATAGATAGATAGATAGATAGATAGATAGATAGATAGATGATAGATAGATAGATAGATAGATAGATAGATAGATAGATAGATAGATAGATAGATAGACGGACAGACACACAGATAGATAGATAGATAGATAGATGATAGATAGATAGATAGATAGATAGATAGAGAGATAGATAGATAGATAGACGGACGGACGGACGGACGGACGGACGGACAGACAGACAGACAGAGCATTCACTCAGTCACCGACTGAACACTGATGCTAGAATAGATTTAGGTGTGCAACTAGTTAAACATCTGATGTAAAAACATGTTTAATATCTGTCTTAAAAACCACTCATTACCCATGTTTCTTTTAGCATTTTTAGGATTGAAGCCCGCACTGCAGGTGAAGAAACTGCCTTTCTAGTATATTGTATTATTTATCTGCCAGTGACAATTAGATTAGAAAATTCGCTGAGCACGACTGCGTGGGTTGAGCGTCTTTTGTGCCGTCTTCCCTGTGGCGACAGTGTGGTGTTTCAAACCAAAGAACGATAATTTGTAGCAATGTGGGAAGTCAAACTTCATCTAAAACTCCTTAGATCGAAGGGCGTAAGGTAAAATAAATATTGTCTGATCTCACTTCTCTGTGTGTTTGTGTAAAATCTAACAACTGAGATTGGAGTCACACAAAGAGACACATGTTCAATTGTGTTGCTTTGACTTAGATCCCAGTTTGCTCCCCTTCCTCTTTCTGTCTTAGAAAGAACTCCGACTCTGTGACGGCCTGTTAAGTTGGCATTTTTAATTCATTGAACCATTTAACCAGGGGAGACAAAGGAAAGATGAAAATGAGCAGGCAAAACCTTCATCCATCCATCCATCCATCCATCCATCCATCCATCCATTAAAGCGTTCAAAACGCATTGTTTTCACCCACGTCTCAAATTCCGACACTACAGCCGGTCTCCTTTTGATCGACCTTGACTACACACCAGAGGTCGCCGAATTCAGAATCTGACTGATGACAGCGAAGACAGGAGAATATTCCAGGTCAAAATACAGCGCGTACATGCTGTTGTCTGAGGAGTGGGCTCTGTCTATCTCTATAGATCTCTATATCTGACAGTAGAATTATTTGCTTTATTGTTAAATAGTGCACTGTTATACTGGAATGTATACTATACTATTTTTTGTGTTTGTTGAGAGGAGATTGTTCTTGTGCTCTTTGTATTCTATGTACAATTTTTAAAGTCTAACTTGCTTTGTTGTTTGTTTAATGTTCAACCAACTTCTTTAAAAAATGTAAATAATGAAGATTGAATAATATGGATTTAAATAAGGAATACAATTATTTTAAATTATCGCCGATCCCTGAGCTTCGTAACCCAGTTTCAATGAGTAAAAATACCAAAAGCTGTGACATCAATTTCTTTGTTAATTTCTTCATTGGAGAGACACTGTTGAGATTCACAACATGGCTGATGTCAAGCCGAAGTATTCAATCCAGACATTGACTAAGACACGGAGACCCCAGTTTTTGAACGTCTCGGAAATTGTAATTGTAATTAGTATTTTGAATGAAAATCGAGAACTCGAACGCCCGTGAAAAAAGCCGAAGTCCGCGAGAGCGCGGACTGACCAGCTGACCCACAACGCGCTTTGTTATTGTGTATAACGCAGCCTCTGTATGCAGACGTGTCCCGTTAGCTACATTTACTGACTGTTTTTTCTTCATATTGAGGTGTAAAACCTTTCCTGTCTCCACACTGGACCGTGGTAGAGTGTCACAGGGGAGGTGCTGGAGCGCTCACTCCAGGGTTTGATGTCCTGTTGTGGGCTGGAGCTGGGACAGGGATGAGGCCAGTCTGGGACAGAGCGTGACTTGGTTGATGACTTTGTCACAGCCAAACTGCACAGAAGCGCACATTCAGAGCTGGACACGCACCGGGCACCTCTTCACTTCTGGAGAGACCTCACTCACTCGGCAACCCCTCCCACATGCAGCGGCCACACACATAGAGGAACAGCCACCTGCAGCAGACGCTCTACATTCACTCCTACAAAAGACTGTTTTAAGGCTTGGAACGCATTAGTTCTTTTTCCATTCATTGTAATGGGAAAAATCCATTCAGATTTCAAACAAATTGCTTCTTGAACGGCCGTCTGGAACGGATTGTGGTCCAGAACCTAGGTACCACTGTATTTCCATTGATACTTCCTACTGACATGACAATAATGACAGGACAGAACTATGGTGAACCAAACACCCAGGACATCTACATACACATTTCTCATTCAGATACAAATAAACAGAAGGCTACTGTCAAAACATGATAACATGATGACAGGACAACCAGGCAAAAGTTAGGTGTGATAAATTGTGAGAAATTTTTCATTAATACTTTTGCAAAAAAGAGGGGAAAAATGGTCACTTACCTGTGACATTGATGAAGACCGTCGAAAAGGCTGCTAGCGGAACGGCTGCCACATTCTGGGCTCTGACTCGAAGCATGAAATTCTGAGTCGTCTCGTAGTCCAAAGGTTCCGCCACCAAGATTGAGGCTGAGCCGTCTTCCCGGTTGGGGGTCAGATAGAATCGGACCGGCATGTTGGTCTCAGGTACCATTCCGTCTTCCAGGTTGTAGGTCACTCTCGGGTCCCCCAGGGGTGAGGTGGCTTTAATGGTCTGTTCGGAGGCATAAAGAGATATAATATATTGTTCATCCTCGTAACAAAACGTAGGAGGTATAAACTGTCATTCACTCCTTGGTTTAAAAACATATTAATCTGCATATTCCAGAAGAGAGAAGCTCCTTATTTTGACAGGTTAATGTTTACAGATATTTTTCAAAAATATCCAGTAAAACAAAGACAGTTTATGTTTTTTTGTTTTTCCCCAAAACAAGATTGATCAGGGGATTGGAGCAGCAGGGGTTTTCTATTTTGATAATTGTGGAACTGGATCCCTGCGTCGCTGAAACAGGCTGCGCACCTTAAATACGCTCCTTCAAGAGCCATTCAGCCTATCAGCAGCCTTTCTGCAGCCTGACTGCTTATTTATTCTGCAGCAGTCTTCGTCGCTGGCCGTATTCTAAGAGAAAGAGTGTGGGGGGGTGAGGGGCATGAAACCTTTAGCGTTGTGAAATGACGGGTTGGAAATAAAAAGTAACTTGGCTCCAGTCTTTGGTCAGAAAACAAGCGCAAGTTTAAAAAAAAAAATGGGCCGCAACGTGCCTTCGGAGCATAAAACGCCACTGTATTTTACACAGCCTGCATTATTAAAGGACAGAGGCAGATAAACTGCTGGTGGAAAAGCAAGGCAAGTGAATGGCATTACAAATCTTCTTCAGACTAAAATGGATGAGAGTGGAGCTGTCGGGGTTCCCGTGCTGCTTATACACTGCAGCGGCCTGCGAGTGCCTTCAGAGACAGTGTTTTGATGGAGCAACACCTTTGGGTGACCCCGGTGTAAAGCAAGCAGCTGCTGAGTCTGCCTGATGTTAACAGTGTGTTAAACATGCTGAGGCAGAGCCAGCACCGAGCAAAGCAGAGACACCGTCCGCCTGTAAGAGGTGAGGCCTCTGGAGGAAAGGAAAAGTCAAGAAATAACATGGAGAAAAGAGGAGGGCTGCGTTGATGCCTCGATTCCCATTTGGAAATATTGACTGACCTTCCACTGTTGTGTGGGAGTTCATATGATGATGCTGATCTGATAGACATGTAAATGTCCCATGAATACACGGCATGACAAATTCGCTGTTTCACGGCGGAAGATTTAGCGCGTGGTCTTTTTTTTTTACCAGTAAATGGTGCGATAAGGAAAGGCGCAACATGCACTGTGCGCCATTGAACTTCTGAACACAGTTGTACGGACCTCGACCCACCGGTCCACGGAGGAAACATTGCGGTGCATTATAGAAGCCATGCTAACAAGTTGTTAGCAGTCTCCATAACTCCATGTCAGCGACTCTTTAGTCAGGTTTCATGACGCCTACGTGGCTTGTGAGTAGCCATCACTCTGAACAATGAACTCAGTTACGGTGAGTTGACATGAAGAGGAGCAATTCTCATGATGCTTTGCAGCCCATCAACCAATCGTAGTGCTGATGACTCACAGGCAAACATCTCCATCTTGCCAAGATTCTGCCTCTTCATGTCAGACCAAGGAAACTCCAGGCATTTTATTGAGCGGTCAGAGGTATTGTTTTCGTCCGTGTGTTCCCGCTTCTCCAGTTCAGCTGCACCACTGTTGCCAGCTGAGCGGCTCAGCGCACAGGAGCTGATCGACCACTGCGAGGACGTCACAGTTCGCAAGCGCGGGAACCAGAAACGGAGAGATGTGATTGGTCGACAGGGCTGCAGAGCATCACGGGAACCATTCAGTTTCATTTCACGTCACCTTAACTGAGTTTATCATTGAGAGTGATGCCACCTCACATGCCGCAGCTATTATAGGGAGCCTAAGTCTGCGCCCCTTCCGTAAGATAAAAATAAAGGAAGTCTACTGGGGGATCAAAGTCATTTTTTGGTCCACTTTGCCGCATGCCTTGGATCACACAAAATAATGATGTGAGTTTTGATGACGTTAAAATACGTCATTATTTGGACTACAAATCAAACGTTGCACGTGTGACGTCACAGCAGAATCCGACTTCTCCGGCGCTAAAGGTACTAAGCTTTCAAAGGTAGAAGCTAGCAAACATTTGGTGACATCAGCAAATGGAGCTCTGACGCCACCATTTATCGAGTGAGAACCGGCGACAAGCATTGTAGTTCAGTACGGCATATTGCACAAAACCAAAAGTAACTTTTGATGGTAGAAAAACAGCGGTCACACGACATTAAAATGTGTCGTATTTCAATGTATTTCAAGCTAGAAAACAACTTTCATCTCTCCAATGACTCTCGTTCATATTTCATTCATATAGTTATATAGTTATATAGGTCCCAAAAGGCGGGGGTAGATGGGCGGGACTTATGCTCTACATCCCACAGTAACTATGTCATGTTTCTGTATTCTATGGTTTTATTCTGGCATTTCCCGGTTGTGTGTTGTTCTATTTCCTGTCCTCCCTGGTCACACCCCCTCCAGCTTTACAACAACACACCTGGCACCAATACTCCAATCAAACCATGTGGATTTCTACACCTTGGTGTCAGACTGTGTTGCCAGATGGTTACTTCGCGTCCACCGGTAAAGATCTTTGTTCCCTTGTGACTGATAGTTTTGAATTGTGCCTGCATGTTTATTATCTGCCGCATTCTTAGTTTTTTCCTCGTTTTGTTTTCTGCCTTTCGCTGTTAGCTGTGTGCTTCGTGTGAGTGTTCCTGCTACTCACCATTTGTTTTTCTCTGATTAGTTTTCTTCCTCAAGAGTGTGAGTCAATTCCACCGACGAGCGCTTTTTGTTATTTGGGCCTTGTGAGTTTATACCAAGTGTGTTTTTGTTGTCCCCATTATTTAGGCTTGAGTTTTGATTCACCGATTTTCAGAGGTTTTTCCCCCGCTCCCTACGTGTTGTCTGTGTTGCATTTTGGTGTCGTCTTCCTTCGTTCTTGTTCGTGTTTGATTTTTGTGTATTTGTGTTAAATCTCTTGCTTGATCTACTCCCGTTGTTTCGAGTCGTCTGTACACCATGACAACTATTCCGCTATGTCCTTGTATTATTAGACACGGCCTGTGAGAATACTGTCTGACATTGAAACTGACCTTGGAGCTAAGACCACTGATACAGACCACTGATAAATATGACGTGGAAAGAACCAGGTGCATCAAAAGTGTGTCGCTCACACTTGAGATGGCCTGAGCGGCTCGCGCATGCGGGGAGAGTGACCAGGCAGAGCTGTGGAACTCCTAAACACAGTCTATGCAGATGAGTTTTGACATGCACAGGTTTACGGACCACTCGGCGAGTCGGCAGACACATGTCTCGGAGGCACTTGTGCCATGAATTATAACGTTCCCACACCACTGCCCAGGAAATGGGGATTGAGGTGAGCACATCGTGGGTGAGTCAGTCGTTGCAACATCGCGGGGTCAGTGGGGGATGGAGACAGTTACTTAGGGAAGGGGTCAACGGCCACATATAGATGAGCAACACCTTCGCTCCTAAGAACAATCGGATGCTTCTGGACGGCTGGAGAGAACCAAAGCGCCTGGAGGAAACGCACTCGGAGAACATGCAAATGCCACACAAGAAGGACATGGGTTCACCCTGAGCGTTTCCTCACTGCAGGATTATTGCTTGAGGCTCTACCTCGACGCCATTGTTCTGCCCTCGGCGTGAACCCAAGACCAAGGAATGTAATATTAAAATGGAAGCCTTGCTTACTGTTTTCAATAGCATCACAAAGACTGCACCAGCTGCTGCTCGTCTTTTTTCAAACCAGCCTCCTCAGGTGTAAATTGGAATCCATAAGCGGAGCTAATGAATATTCAATGAATCGCAGTAGTTTGCTGTCTTCGCTCCCAAAAATATTTTCATCATGCATCAACATGAAAACAATTCTTTTGAAATAGATATTTCTGGCAACGTGGGGATGATTTGAGAAGTAGGTTGAAAAGAGAGTGAAAAAATGGATATACTGTATTATGGATTATGAATCTGCAATTCAAAATGAAAAGAGCATTTCTCAGTGGGCAAAGAAATATGGACACACATAAAACATTCATTTGCTACATTTGCTCGTTCATTTTGTCTCGCAGAAAAAATGGGATTTTTAAATCAGCCTGTTTCGAAGTATCAGTTTCCGAATCATAAGGCTCTACTTTTTTCTTGCAGTCTGAACCCCGCGGCTTATACAACAATGCAGCTAATATATAGATGTTTCCAGGCTAAAGAGCCTAATGCAGCCAAAATACTGAGCCTCCTCACATCAAACCCATGACATCACAGGTGTTTTATTGACCTTAAAGCGCTCAAAATGCGCTGTTTTCGCCCGCGTATCCGCAGCTCCGCCCACAGAGCCGATCTCCTGGAGGAGCGGAGACGAGAAGCAGCAGCTGAGACCGGCTGTGGTGTCGGAACTTGGGACACATTTTGAGCGCTTTAATGTCAATAAAAGATGTGAGGAGTTGATGATTCCAGTTCAGAACATTGGCCAGTTTGTTTCATGAGTCAGTCTCCATGCTGGAGCCCGTTTTCCAAACTAGTTTAGAAGCATTTTTAAGCCTTTCTACGGTGCAGACAGCACCACTACACCCGCAGCTTATAGACCTCTGCGGCTCATGTAGGAACAAGATCTGTTTTCCTTCTTAAAGTTAGTGGGTGCCAATATTCCATTGGGCCACATAGTCCGGTATTTACAGTTAATGAATGGACCAGTTAATGTTGGAATGGAAGACACTCAGATTTTAACTGACGTTAAGAATGTCAACAGTAATAAAAATACAACATAAAATGGACTGAAACATGAGCAATTTTCTTCATGTTGTTTACATGAAAGGAAAGCGGAGTGTAAAGCAGGAATACAAGGGGCGCTATTTTTCCAGTTGGGTGAGAAGTTTTCATCCACAAACCATGTCACAGCCGGGGTTGTGACCACTCCAACACCTTCAGGCTGGACTCTTCTGTTTATATGGCTTATGTTGTCATCGCTTCTTGTTCCATCAAACTTGGCCTACTCCTCCTATACCACACAAATACGCTCTTCCTCGGACACTATGGCCGCCCGTGGTTTCCAGTAGCACTGCACTGTTTCCATCCATATAGGAAAGCTTTGTGGAAACAAGCAGAAATATGGACAAAAGGATCCGTCCGTACCCGTACGAAGCGTTAAGTGTGAATGGGCCTTTCGTCAGATCCTGAAAAGCTGTGTGAAAACTTTGGCTGGGACGATGACAGAAAATTTCAAGCAAAAAAGTAGGACTGTTGGAACTGACGATTAACCCAATATTGGGATTCAGTTCGTCTTCCTCTGCTACCCCCAAAGTATCTATGGAGGCGTTGGACAGCAGCGATCATAAGCAAGCACCACAAGAGGATGTCAATGTAGTGCGCTGTGATTCCGCCCCAAACTCTTGTGTCGTTCTCACAGTTTTCACCAAAGTTTAGAGGCTGACAGAGAGAAACTTTAGCACCACAACGCACCAGCAGATTGTGCTCCTCACACACTTCAGTCCAGTTTTAGATTAGCATTTATTCTCTGCTAACTTTGCAGCCAAAAAGTTCCCCGACAACTTTTCAAACGTTAAGTTGCTGTACTTGAGTGGCGACAACGCCGCTGGCATGTAAATGGCTGAGGCATCCAGTAGAAAACTATTGTGGATTAAAGCAGTGCGCTCTACTTAAAAAAAGCCTCTGTCAACCTGAGTGCTTTTTCTTCATTCTTAACATTTTGAGGAAAAGGTTACCCTAATCAATTCCACCCAAATATAGTTTGGTATGGTAATATATTTTTAGTTGTGTGACAGTCGTCCACCGACCTGCAGCGCGGTGCGAACAATCCCCTCCCACTCCTCCTCATGCCACACAGAGTGTTTTGAGCTTGTAAGTGATGCAACCTTCCGCCATGTGCCCTGGCCACTAAACCACAGCGCTAATACACCTGGCTCCATGAGGTTTCGTGAAACAGTGTCCTGGTTTTCAGAGGCCACCAGATGGCGCTGTCTGCTGTAAAATGTTTGGACTTGAACAAGTGATTCAATGGAACCTCACATCATTTCTAAACCGAGAGCGTCATCTCGAGGCCTCTGAAAGTTAGGACACTGTTTCACGACACCTCACCTGCCCGTCACAACTGTTCAGTGAAGGGGTGTGAGAATTGCAGGTGGCAGAGCGGTTGTGAAAACATGAAGGAGAATGTTCTTCCAAACACATGGACGAGTCTATTTTGCGGTATACGTTGTGACGGCACGATTGAAGTACGTACCACGATGGGCGTGTCTCGAACTGTGTTTTCAGGAATGACCACACTGTAGCTATCCTTTTCCCATTGTGGAGGCTGATTCTTCACATTGGTGATGGTGACTGCCAGTTCCACTGAGCTGCTCCGGTTTCCTCCGTCTGTAGCGATGATTTCCCTGGTGATGTATGTCCTCTGTGGCAGAAGAGGAATAAGGGGAGAAGCACAGCTGTCACTAGAACTCAGACAGTGATCAGGAAAGGTTTTCACAGAGCAGCGAAAATTTAAAAAAATTTGGTAAAAAAAAAAAAAAAAAAAAATGGTGAATGGTGAAATGAACTCTGGCAACTCAGTCCACCATTCTGGGAGATGTTGTTGTAAGAATCTGGCAACACAATCCTCCACTCTCAGCAATAACAGCACCGACTCTGCGGCTCTCTGCCGGTCAGCTGGTGACCGAACAGGAGCGGTTCAACACAAGTGGAAATGATTATGAGTTTCCAACCCATGTGTCGCATGTTCCCTCTTTATTTGATCATTTCTTTGTTGTCCATGGTGTCAAGTATTAAGTATTAAGCTAAAGCGCAAAGTGTGATTCAAAGTCTGTATATGGTGTTGAACTTTTTGGTTCTACTAAAGTGTTGGAGAGTGCGATTAGAATTGCAGTTCGCGATGAGTGTTCAACCAATGTCTAGAAGCTTCTGCGTACACTACTAGTTTATTTTTTCTTTTTGATTTCAAAAGCAATTAATTTCTTTGAAAAACATGGATAAAAATGTGTACTAATGATGCAAAACGACTTTAGAAAAATTGACCACATTTGATATTCTGTGTTATTTGACTCCGGGCCACACATTTTCATTCCCCCAAAATAAATAAATAAAGATTTAGATTTGTTTTTTTCCTCTTCCAAATTGTATTGTGGACTGAACTTCTTGTATTCACGTAACTTTTGAGCACAGAATCAACAAACAAAACCGTTCAGAAACAGAAGTAGAAACAGAGTTGAAAGAACTACGTAACTCTGCAAGAAAGTTGGAAAGCGAGTCAAAGCCAGTTGTTCAGAACCTGGTCATGTGATTGTCTGAGAAAGTAGTGTTCACTGTCAGCAACCTCTGTGAAACTTGACTCAGGCACATCTCTTCACTTGGGCTTTTCCACCTCCAAGCAGTTCCACATTGGTTAACAAGCGGTTTTGGAAAAAAAAAAGGTCGACATTTAGTGCTTAAGGCGCAATGGCAAACGCACAAAAAATGTTTAGCAAAAGTTACGTTTTGCTCATTAGTTTGAAAAAAAAAGTTTGGAATACAATTAATTTCTTCTCGGAGGCACAGAAACCGGCGTGAGCCAGGGTTAGCGGTGGAAACAAGGAATTGGTATCTGGCAACATCTCCTCTTCCTTATCAGCGCAGCTTATTCCGAGACACAGACCTGTTTGCTGCACTCTGCGTGGCAATTTTCACTCCCCCTGCTTCATGTTCCTATCTGAGATTGTTATTCTTTTATGCGCGTATGGCGAGACGTCAGCGGCTGCGAGAGGAGAGTAATTTGCTTATGTTCACGTCCGCATGTCCGGATTCTGGGCTTCTGCCTCCACATGATGCCAGAGAGTCCCGTCGAACAACAAGCTGTAAGCTGATTTTCATCTTGCCGAGATAAAAGATCAGGAAACTGAAGGTGGTTTTGCTTGGGTTTCTAAAATATGAACAGCCGATTCAATTGACAAAACTGCCTAGTCATGAGTGATGGGTCGATGAAGTTTCATGACACAGTGTCCTGATTTTCAGAGGCCACTCGGTGGCGCTGTCAGCTGTTAAATGGTTGGACTTGAACCGATTCAATGAAGCCTCCCATCATTTCTAAACCAAGAGCGCCACCTAGTGGCCTCTGAAAATGAGGACGTTGTTTCATCAAAGCTGCAATACTGTTTCACGATACCTCATCGACCCATCACTAGTTCAGGCGAGGAAATCAGTTGTTACACTTCGAACTGCGAGTTCCTTTAGAGACCATGTTTCACTTGAAAGGTTTCATTCATGCTCCCAGCGTGAACATTAACTTGTTCCCCAATAACAAGTCCTTCATTTCCTTCATGGATGTGAAGGGTAAAGAGATACACACCTGGGAGATGGGCTGGTTGACATACACCCAGCCAGTCATGGGGTTGACTCTGAGGTACTCGGGCTGCTCAGTGGACATAGAATACGTGACTGCAGCGTTTGTCCCAAAGTCGTCGTCATGAGCTGCGACACGCAGAAAGCTGGTCCCAATCATCGTGTCCTCGCGGAGATAATCTGCAGGAAGAATTTCAGCGTGAGCAACTTGTGCGTGTTCTTCAGTTGGTTAGCGATGACTGTAGAGCACCATGCTGGTCTTCACACAAAAAGGTTGGCAGTTGGGTGGATGAGGTTTCACGAAGCACTGTCCTGGTTGTCAGAGGCCACCAGATGGTGCTGTCTGCTGTAAAACTCAGTCAATGAAACCTCACATCAGTTCTAAACCAAGAGCGCCATCTAGTGGCCTCCGACAATTAGAACACTGTTTCATCAACCCCTCAATACTGTTTCATGACACCTCATCCACCCATCAGTCGTAGACAGGAAGCAGCAATGAATAAAAGTGTCACGTCTCATTGCTGATCACTTACACTCGTATCTGATGTTCTCAAATTTAGGACTGTTGTCGTTCTGATCCAGGATGAGGATGGTCAGTTGACAAATGCCGATCAGCGGGTCAGCAGCCTGGTCGGTGGCCGTCACCGTCACGGCGTACTCTCGCTGGCGTTCACGGTCAAATTTCCTGGCAGTGAGTATGACGCCTGCAAACCCAGGAAGAACAACCAGATACTGTATATAACGCACTGCACACCAGTTACATGCATTTTCTCCGGCTGTGTCCCATGTCTCCCCCTTGGTTCTGAGCTCCCTCCACTATGAAGTGGGATGACCAAGTTAAGTGACTGACATCCCTAAGAATTGGAACAACACTTGATGACGTCACGTGTAAAGACAGCGTGTCATTGGCTGCCGTGCTGTGTCTTGTTTCCTGCATATCCAGTGTTGGAGACAACGTTTTGGAAATGACAGCTCCAACGTTTCTGCCACCTCTAGCATCGGTGCTGATCATCTCACTTGGTTTGGTGAACCAACGGAGAAGAAATGGGCGGAGCCTATGTTGCGGTGATAGATGTGTCAGAGGTATGAGGATGCTAACGTTAGCCTGGATGCTAGCCCACCGTTGTTTGTTCAGAAGAAATCCAAACCTACTGTTGAACATCCATGTTGTATTGTTCATGTTGTGGGACACGGTCGAGCATTTGGCTCGCTAACGTGTGACGCCAGAGAAAGTCAACAAAGGGAAGAGTAGTTCTGGCTACTAACGTGTCCCTGTTGTCCTGTCCAACAGTGTTTTGAAATCAGGTCCTTTGGTCTCCTGGAAATCTCTCCACACTTCATCTTCCCACTTGGTTTCAAGTCAGCTCCGGACATGAACGCGCAAAACCCAGTGTTATAGGGTGAGAAATGGGACACAGCCTTCACTGAATACTATTTCAAATGATGGCTTGGTAAAGGCAAAAAGTTCTACCTACAACAGGAACGCGAGATAGTGAAACTGAAACTACAAATCTTTATGTAATCTCATTTTTAAGTTACCAAAATATATGTGAAAAAGGGATTCCATTAAACTTTTAGTAAATTATTAATAAGGAAGCCCCTCAATTCAATTGAAAAAAAAAAATATATTTATTTATATATATATACATATATATATATATATATATATTTATTGAGAATATCCTGTTTATTTTTAACAACTCGTAATGTAGTTCTTTGAATGCAACTGATCACGTCAAGAAACAAAATCCGATGCCTCACACGAGCAGAGAATGCAACACCACGGGGCTGACTTCGTGAGACAGGACCCCTGGTGTGTCCCCACAGCTCCCTGCAGGGGTGTGTTTACCTGTCTCAGGGTGAATACTGAAAGCTGGCACCGTGGAGTCTTTGTGCATGAAGCCGTATGTCACCTTTCCATTGGAGCCCTCATCAGCATCTACGGCGAGGACCTGCAGGACAAACGTCCCTGTTGGCTGGTTCTCCAGAACCGACGTGCTCTCTCGGTACTGGTGGCACTATAGAAGAAGGGAAAGTGTTAGATCGATGTGAGGTTGAAGAAGAGGGGGGAGGATGCTGAAGCCTCCTCTCAATGTCAGGAAAGACGCTTTATATTCATGAACTTTTGAATCTCTTCCAGGAAGAGCTGCGGACCTCTGGTCATTGGCTCGGGTCACAATTTTCCAGCAAAGCTACGATGGAGAAGGAGAAGAAGGAGTATTTTTCTCACCCTTAAATGTATCAACACAGTAAAAAAAAAGGACTAAAACATACTCCTTTGTTCTTATTTAAAAACCACTGATTCCTCGGGGGAGGAGAGGGGGAGGGGCCAGTCTCTGCCTGCCATACTTACTTTTGACATCTAATTCATGACAAGAAGATTTCTAATTATTTCCTGTTCTCTCACTTCCTCCCACGTCTCGTCTCGCTGCTTCTGACATGCAACAATGCTTTACCTTTCATCACCCTTCCACCAGCTCTAGCTCCAAGTCATTACAGGCTTTCGCGGCTCTTCACAGCCTGTACATCCAATTGGAAAATTGAAATTATCGAGAGAGGAATGTATTGATCATTCGCAACTTGGACCTGAAATTAAACTAGTGCATTGGCAGGTGGTCACTCAGGTTTCCTCCCACAACACAGAAGCTTAATCGTTGACCTTTAGCTGCACAGGCTGATAATAGTTCTGGATTTTTTGGTTTTATTCAGTGTTGAATTTCTGCCGTGCAAATTCAGATGGTTTTTGAAATATGCTTTAGACTAGTTTGAAATAGTTTCACTTTCTGAAAAGTCTTTATTTTAGTTATTAGTATGGTTTCCAAGATTCAAAAATTCAAAACAGAGCCAGAATAAGTCATGCGACACTGTCACTGAACACATCTTATTCATACAAGAGTTATTTAACATGAGTAGATATATCAAATGAGACACATAGAAGTACGTTGATGTTTTTAAACTGTTCAAGAACTGTTGAAGAACCACAGCTCTGTGTCGTCTGTTTTTATGATCAGACTTCACAGGGTTAATAGATGTTCCAGTTGAGACCTGGAGCTTTGACTTCTGATGTATGAAGCAATAACAACACATTCCGATTTCAATCATGCTAAATCCACGAGGATTTTTGAACTCAGTGACAGTACTGCAAGAAGAAGTTTCAAAGTTTAAAAGATTGTTACGATCCAGTTTCAGTGAGTGGAATCGTGAATGGAAGTCCAAACTTCTATCAATACTAACTGACCTGTTTCCAAACCAAATCACCTCAACTTCTGTCCTGACTCTTCATTCTCTTTCAGTAAAATAAAGACATTTGTGTTCCTGCAAAAGTCCTGGACGACCCTGTGCCTTGCAGTATTTTAAGCAGAAAAAGGTCTGAGGAAGAAGAATGTCTTCACTCACAGACATGCGCCTTATTTTTATGGAAATATCCATTCTACCTGCAACGTCTGCAGGAACCTTTATTATTATTTCATTCAAGTTCATCGTTCAGACGGGTGTAATGAGGACCTCTGCTTTGTTTTCCTTCTCATTTCCTCACTGTGTACCAGAGAGTGAGGCGACCTCAAGAATATCCGAATTATCAGAGGTAATGACTCACACACCGCATACAAGAAAAAAAGTTGGAGGTTGTTAGAGGGAAATCAATTACGCATCGACAGAAACATTGACTGAGGGAGCTGCTTTAAGAGTGTTTGTATGGTCGCACAGAAGCTGAGCTTGGAGGCTACTTTCAGAGATAGGTTCGACCACGAAAACAAGAGACGCCATCATAAGGATCTGTCTCGCCCAGCTGTCACGCAGCTCTCGGGACCTTGAAGAGCACGACGGTGGGATGAATGGCTGGTGGTTGAGTGAAGAAAATAAATATTTGTTGTCAAAGCCCATTATTTGAAACATACATTTTTCTTTATTTCTACAGTGCTTTGAATCCAAAAACTCAGAAAACTGTGTACAAACACCAGCAATAGAGGCGGCCAGTCCAGGGCGTATTCCCGCCTCTCGCACACTGACCACTGCGAACGGCCCCAGCACTGCCCGCAACCCTCACCAGGACGAACTGAAGATGTACGTATGGAAACATCAGCAATAGAGAAATGTCATCACAACCAGCAAAGCCACATTGAAATATTTAATATACAATCATGAAAGCTCAAATAACATTTTATTCATACTTCAATGGACTTGAAAAGAAGCCAAAAGGATCAATTGGGATCAAACCCAATTAGCATAGCGCCATCTGTCTTCACATTTTCCATCAAATATCCTGTCAAGGACCATTTGTTTTCTGAATTTAGTCATGAATATAGAAAATAGCTTGCGGCCCGGGATGGTTTGGCATTGGTCTGAGGCTTATTAGTCCTGCATTAGATGTAATGATACGTTTCATTTAGTCCCTCTCCACGCAGTCAATGTCACCATACAGTAACAAATACAATAAAATACAATCATTAAAAGACAAATGAATAACATGAATGCTCCGCTGCTCTGTCCTCAATCTCCCCAGTGCCCTGGATGGCGACGTTTCCCCCTGGTGAATAGGGAGCCCCCCTCCCTCCGCTTTGCGAATGAACATATTGCAGAATAACTGACAGCAGAAGCAGTCGATGTCGATTTAACTAGTTTTCTGTTCACTAGTTTCCTCTATATGTCTTACATCACCGTGACTGTTTCATGAACAGCATGAAACTCCAAGTTGCCGACAATAAATACAGCCTGAATTCAGCTAAAGATGAACCACGCAACTCTTCCCGTGTCAACACCGTGGCACCACACTGAGCAGTGGCCACCACATCTGAGCTGCAACGGCCAGGGTCTTTCCGTCACAGCAACACCTACGAGCAGACAGCGCCCGCTGTGCCTCCGCGGCACAGATGAAACATAGAACCACACTTCACAGTCCATTTTTTTACACTTAGCTCATGGCTCACCCCGAAAAAATGCCACCCAGGGCGGTTGCCCAATTCAACCGTACCTAGAACTGCCACTGAGTCGGGGCCTCTAAAGTACCTTGTGATCCCAGAATGATGACAATAAGGGTGGCAGGATGTCAACAGCTATGAATCTTCCATGCATCTGAGGACGTGCGTGTGAGAACATGTGGAGGCCGCTGAAGACGACTTTCAACGTATCCTTAGATGTTTACAGCATGTGATTCAAGAAGCCACCACATGCAGTATTCCGTCCCAGTCCTCCCATGTCATAGGCCCATGCTAGGGTCCAGGGTAGGAGACCAGATGTTCCAGCACCCCTGACTCCCATTTGACTCTTCACTAGGTCTTACTCCGACAACTCTCCTATTGTTGCTATTCCTGCTGTCCTTACAGGGCAAGGCTGCGCAACCTGGTCCAATAAGGGCTGCAGTGGGTGCAGGGTTTTCCTCAAGAGGACACCTTTCCAACATTCGGGTGTCCTGGGAGGGTCAGCGGTTGATCAGTCTGGTGATGCTTGTTTCAGCTGACACCTCATTGGTTAAACTGTGTGAGCTTGGTTGGTCGGAACCAAAACCACCCCGGCCCTTTGAGGACCGGTTTGCCCACCCCTGAGACCCTTCTTCCACGGAACTGATTCCTGACAGCAGCACAAGAGGGTACAAGGGTATTGTGACTCCAACACCTGGTCTATCATGCCAAGGGTTGACCTCAGTCAATCTCAACTCTGTCAGGCCGATGGAACCCAAACCTATCCACTCGCCGTGTCTGCTGGCTGCAGAGACAGGCTCGCGTGAATGCACTTTGTCTCCCACTTGCCATTGTACACGTCACTGGGGACGCAGTGCCCCCATTCATGTGGGTCCCATTTCAGAAGCCAAGTAAGAAACCAATGACATTTTGGGAGGTTTTTTAAGGTCATCCTTTTACTAAGGTGGCAAAAAGGGGAAGCTGAAAGACAAACACTTCACTCAGGAATGAAATCCATCTCCATTGTGCTGGCGCCCCGATCTTACTTGTTTAATAACCAACCTGAGACAATACCGGTCGAGCATGCAGTGAGTGCATGTGCCCCTCTCAGTACCAGCTGGAGGGACGAAGCAAAGGAGAGGAGGTTGACTAACAACTACTCCAGCAGAGAGAGATTGAAGCCGATAAATAGAAGAGGGAGGCGACTGAAAGTTAGGTGGGATGCACAAGACCAGAGAACGCATAACATGCATGGAAGCAGATGTTTATCCAACACCTTTTTAATAGGCAGAGGAGCGGCACTGGGGGGGAGAAAAAAAGAGACTTAATAACGCAGGCGTGTAATTACTTGTCTCACCTTCTCAAAGACAGGTTTGTTGTTATTCACGTCGTCCACTCCCACAATGACCTGTGCGGTGGATGATAAGGCCTGGGGTCCGCCTGAGGCATTGTCATCCGTCGCCGTCACATTGAGGACGTATTCAACACCCTGCAGACGAGGCGGAGGGCTGGAGCGCAGGCGAATCAGACCTGCAGGAAGAAGCATACGGATGTCAGCGGCTCCTGAGCTGAATGCTATTACCTTGCTGGAATTAGATTTCGGAGGAATTTACGTCCAAGGCCATGACTTGTCACCTGTGACTGCGGTACTAGCGAATGTTCTTCATATGTTCACGTGGTGAACGCCAGTGATGTGTAGATGAAGCATCATGAAACAGGTTTGCTGAAACAGTGTTCGATTTTTCAGAGGCCACTAGATGGCGCTTTTGGTTTAGAAATGATGTGAGGTTTCATTCAATTCAGTCCAAAACTTTTTACAGCAAACGGCGCCATCTGGTGGCCCCCGAAAATCAGGACGCTGTTTCATGAAACCTCATCCACCCATCACCAGTGAAATGGGACACGTTGCATCATACAAGTTTGGGTTTATTGTTACTGTCCGCTACTTTGAAGTTAAAGTCAACGTGATTGATCTGCTGCTGCGTACACTCGTGGTTCACAGTCAGTGCTGTCGACTCTCAGGTTGTAACCCAAGATTTAGCAACACTTCACTTTATTAACACAGATACACGACAGAGGTGGAGCATCCAGTCTGCAACTTGGACTGAAGTCGCACTTAAGTTGCACCGAAACAAATGAAACACCCTTGTTTTGGTGTTTCATTTGGTCACTAGATGGCGCTCTTGGTTTAGAACTGATGTGCGGTTTGAGTAAAGCAGTCAGCGCCATCTGGTGGCCTCTGAAAATCAGGACACTGTTTCATGAAACCTCATCGACCCTTCACGACTTGAAGAGCTTCCCTGTGGTCTAAACGCCTGCAGCAGCAAGCATCACCCTGAAGTGTCGAGGAACTGAAACAACTCCCCATCTTTTTTTCTTGTCCGTTGCTGTTCTTCATGCCAGTGTGACTCAGTCAGACCTTGGGTTGATCAGCAAGGCTTTGTTCAAGGACCTGCTGGATTTACAGATGTCCTCGATTTCTACTGTGTGTTGTTGTCAATAGTTCAAAAGTGTCAACAAAATTCAAGTGTCTTTTGATCATGCATGAATCACTTCAGCATTTGAAGCAGAAAGGCGTGTTGAACTGATGTTGAGTTTCATTTGCTCTGCACTAAGAGGATTCATGACCAAGTGGTTCAGCACAGGTTTTTGCATTCTCTCATAACCATGCTCAACAGGCAGAACTACAAGGCAGCCAGTGAACTCAGTGTGTGTGTGTGTGTGTGTGTGTGTGTGTGTGTGTGTGTGTGTGTGTGTGTGTGTGTGTGTGTGTAAGTCTGCGTGTATATGACAAAACAAAGTTTTTTTTCTCAAAGAATCATGAAGTCCATCAGGAGTCCAGCATCACTGAATAGTCTCTCACAAGCTGCAGATGCAGGAAGACGTGTGGTGACTTTAAGTGACAGCTTCTGGATGTGAGGAGGAGTGGAGAGAGACATGGACACTCACGCTAAAGAGATTTAAGAAAACTAACAAGCTCAATGAAGCTTAATGTAGCGGAGTAAAAGTACAGTTTCTTCTGCATATATCTCTTTTTTGTTCTCTTCCGGCTTCTCCCTTCAGTGGTGGCCACAGTGGATCATCCTCCTCCATCTCCCCCTGTCCTCTGCTTCCTCTTCTCTCAAACCTACAAACCTCATGTCCTCCTTCACCACCTCCATCAATCTCCTCTTTGGCCTTCCTCTCCACCTTCTGCCTGGCAGTTCCAACCTCAACATCTTCATCTACCAATGTACTGGCTCTCTCTCTCTCCTCTGTACATGTCTTTTCAACATCTTCTTCTTCTTTCTCTTCGGGTTTCTCCCTTCAGTGGTGGATCATCTTCCTCCATCTCCCCTTGTCCTCTGCTTCCTCTTCTCTCAAACCTACAGAGCTCATGTCCTCCTTCACCACCTCCATCAATCTCCTCTTTGGCCTTCCTCTCCACCTTCTGCCTGGCAGTTCCAACCTCAACATCTTCATCTACCAATGTACTGGCTCTCTCTCTCCTCTGTACATGTCTTTTCAACATCTTCTTCTTCTTTCTCTTCGGGTTTCTCCCTTCAGTGGTGGATCATCTTCCTCCATCTCCCCTTGTCCTCTGCTTCCTCTTCTCTCAAACCTACAAACCTCATGTCCTCCTTCACCACCTCCATCAATCTCCTCTTTGGCCTTCCTCTCCACCTTCTGCCTGGCAGTTCCAACCTCAACATCTTCATCTACCAATGGACTGGCTCTCTCTCTCTCCTCTGTACATGTCTTCTTCACAATCTTCACAGATTTAAACTACTCCTAGAGGTACAAAATTTCCCTCAATTTACTCAAGTAAATGTCACTTGTTACTACCCACCTCTGGAAATGGTTCATCATGCCACTTCATTGTTTCATCTGTGATGTCGACCAATATATAGTGTCTTTGCTCAACAGTATGGAAGGGATTACCTGGGTCATCATGAAGACAGTGGGCACTAAAATGAGTCGGAACTGGAAGCAAATGCGACAAAAATATTGCTGGCGACTTCTCAGACTTGTCAACAAGGAAAAATGAGGCAAAACTTTAAAGGGAAAGACGACACATTGCGGGTCCCTTACTTGGCCACAGTCCATTAATTTTAGTGGCACAACATATCAATAGTTAAACCGATCGCGGGGCCCTTCAAGTCCCTGTCATTCACACATTCCATTTCATCTGGTCTATTCCGCTCCTTCTTTTCAGTCTGGCGTCGGTAGCTCATCTGCATCCCACTCAGCTCTGACTGACTCTCCGCCACTCTGTATTCATCTCACCCTTGGGTGCTGTGTTTATGCTGTGTATCTGAGCATGTACCGGGATGTGCACGCGGATGTGTAGACACGCTTATGACATCCACCTTATCTTCAGAGACAGGGGCATGTGCCCGAGTTGTCATGTATTCATTCAGCGCTGTTCTACGTGTGACCCAGAAATCTGAATCATCCACACTTATCATCAGTGTGTGTGTGTGTGTGTGTGTGTGTGTGTGTGTGTGTGTGTGTGTGTGGAGAGGTGCGTGCTATCTCTGTTTGCCAGACAAAGACGCGATACGGGAGATGTACAATCCGTATTGGTATGTTGTTCATAGCAGCTTGATACGTTGCTAATGCCTTCAGTCTCACACCCACCACATTTTGAAAGAGAATCGAAAAGTTTGAAAGGACTTTGCAGCCGCTCTAATCACAACAGTTTAGGATGAGGACTGGGTTACGTGCACTTGCTTGTGCGTGTCTCGGCAGTTGCGCAAGGGATGGAGGGTTGCCACGGAGGGGGTGTCTGCCCTGAGGTGTTTGTCACCACGGCTGGTTCCTTGGCTCGGCTGTCTGCAGCGACTGGGAGGTGGAGGTGCACATATGCATGTATCCGTGTGCGGGATGGATAAAAATAGAACGGGCGCAATAGGAAGGAAGTTCACTGCAATTGAAGGCCAGAAAAAAAAAAAAAAGAGAGAAAATGTCGTGAAGCACTGACTATGCATAGATCAAAAACGCAGTCACGTCGCCTCACCAGCTGCACGAATTGGGCCACAGACGGCGCCCTTCATTAGCTATGCTCCTTAACGAATTTCGCCTATCACAAGTTTTTTTTTTGGAACGTAGCCCCTGTGATATATATATATATATATATATATATATATATATATATATATATATATATATATATATATATATATATATATATTTTATAGCTGTTATACAATACTGAACTACGCATACAATGAAACCAAAGACCAAAACCTGTTTTCAGGCCCAAGCATTTAAAAGAAATAACTATGATAGTTTTTGGAAAATCTATTTTTAATACTCAGGCGTATTTCACCGGAACTTTGCCTCTTCGTCACTCCGCTCCACTGTAGCGTCTTTTTCTGCTGAAGGCTGTGGTGCAGGTGTTTCCCCTTCTTCGCTGTCATGAATGTCATCGCTGTCAGCAAAGGTTTCATAAAATTTTGCGCGGATAACGTTGGTATCCAGCGGAATGTTCTTTCTCCTGCAGTCGTTAATCCAGAAAGCTAAAGCAGACTCCATCCTGACAATAGTCTTGTTGCGGACAGTTACAACCCTTTTTGCATCCTTGTCCAGAAGTTTCACTTTTTCCGTGATATTTAGCATCTTTCTCTTCCTTTTGGGCGCGTCTTCAGGTGTAGAACGTTTCGTTGACATTGTGAGTTTTATCATGGAGTAAATTTGCAAATGTAAATTTGGCAAGCTGTACAGACACAAGGCGCGGAGACTGTTCACGTTGCTTAGTCCCTTAGCCAATCGGGATGCAGAACACAATACACTGTTTAAAAAAAAAATGCAATGCCGCAAAAGGCGAACCGTGTTATAGCGAGGGTTCATATAGGATATATATATATATATATATATATATATATATATATATATATATATATATATATATATATATATATATATATATATATATATATATATATATATATATATATATATAACCCTCCAGTGTGGCTGAATGATAACAAGTCTGTAATGGAAGTTGAAAGTCAGGACTCATTCCAGTTTCCTCCCACGTCACAAAAAAAAAGAAAGAAAGAAAAGGAAAAAGTTAAATCGGTGATTCTAAAATGCCCTCAGGTATGAGCTTGTGTGAGTGGCTGGAAGCCAATGTGGACCCTGTGACTGACAGCCAACATTTCCACCGTGTCTCTCAGACTTTATGTTTGACATAGGCTCCTCCCCTCGCAAAGTCATGCGGGTATTAAGATGCCGAACATGAACGACAAGAGAAAAAGGGCACGATAGACACATTGCGGAACGGGATTAAAACGGAAGAGAAGCAGAAATCTACGCTTTTTTTTAACATCACCTCACCTTGCTGAGGTTGGAGTCTCTTACGTCATATGTCTAAAGAGTGACGCTCCATCCTGCAGTTACTTCCATCACAGAGCTGCTAACTTAAATTATATGGAGTTGAGGTGAATGCAACAGAAAATAAGTCCCTCCAAACACAAGAGGAGGTTCACTTCACAATTCTATAGCATTTTCATTCCAAACATTTTTTATTTTTTTTTATTTTACTCCCTCCCACATGCACAGCAACGTCTGCTCCGCTTCACCTAGTCAGTTCAGAACGCGACCAAACGGATGAAAGGAAGAGTAAACCTTTGTCGTCTTTCAGACACTGACCAGAGGAAAGTAGTTTAACAGTACAACCAGAGTGATATGAAACTTAGGGACATGAGGAGACAGCAAGGGTCAGCCCACCACTGAACGTGGATAAAAGTCTGTTCGCTGAAGTGTTGCTTGAAATGTGTGACACATAGTTCCAGGTGTAATGCCACGTTTCATGATACGTGTAATACCAAGCTTTTGAATACACTGCGCCATCGCTAACTTGGTGAATCTCTTCATTCCTGAGCCAACCCATCCACACTCCCATGGCGTCATATATTGCCACTGGGATAGTCGCCTTTTGCGTCCTATACTTAGGCTTAAACTTAGACTAGACTTGATTGATCCCTTTGGGATGACTCCCTCCAGGAAATTTACATTTCCAGCAGCATTAGAGGCAATAAATGGCACGCAGTCAGGAAGAGCATCACACAGAGAATAAAATAAATAAATAAATAATAGCATAAAAAATAAAATAAAAAATAAATAAAATAAAAATTTAAAATTAAACTAGATTAAAATAGGTTATTGCACCAGAGAGATGGGTATTGCACATTGAGCAAGTGTCCATTACTATGTAGTGTAGTGTAGCGTACCCTACTACTTCCTCCCCCCAAGTGAGGAGTTGTAGAGTACGATGGCATGGTGTACAAAAGAGTTCTTGAGTCTGTTGGTCCGACACTTGGGGAGCAGCAGCCTTTCACTGAACTGACAACAAAGGTAGCCTTTAGCGTTGTATGTCGACGCATTGGCAGCACGACATGACTTTTGTTTCCGTCACTAAGGAGGGGTTATGAATCGCAACTGACATGACTACGCGTATACGTCAACATGCAACGCTGAAGGCTACTGTTATCGTCAATATAGCGTGGAAAAGACCACTATAGTAACGTCAATATATGACGCCAAGGGTTGCTTTCCAACACAGCTGCTGTCTGTAAACTCACTGCTCAGCAATGTTCTCCACACTCTCGTTCTTTAGACTCAACAAAGTTGCAAGTGGCAGCCACGACAGCAATGGTGTCATTACTAAGAAGCCCCTCCACGCTGTTAAAGGCACTGCCAAGTGCAGTCCAGGAAACAGAACCCTGCACAAGATGGATTCAATAAGGAAGCAGATGATACAAGCAACGTCCAGTCTCACCTCCCTCCTCCAGCGCTACTGAGGAAAGAGCTCGATCCAAACAGATCGCGACGGGAGGTGAGATGAATACGGCCGGGCGAGAGCGGCCGACTGGCCGGCTGAGAAGAAAGCTAGCAATGTGTTAGAGACCGAGACATGCTAGCTCCCTTCTCTCTGCCTCAAATAAGGCCTAAAAGCATGAGATGGGAACAGGACATGCTGGCTAAGTGCTTTAAAATAGTTCATAGAGAAAGTTTCTCAGAAGAAAGAGACAGCAAATGTCTTTTTCTAATCTATAAAATATGCTGCTTGTAGTATCAGGTTATGGCTGTTAGTGTGTCACTGAAACGCAGTATCAGGAATGTGTGAGTCGCATTTCTTTTCTTCCCCCAGGAGCACAGTTTTGCTTTGACGATTCCGTTTTTGAGGTGCTCTGAATTAGGCCTGTCACGATAACACATTTTGCTGGTCGAGAAAATATCCCACAAATTATTGCTGGTAAACATTACAATTATCAAGATTATTTCAAATACAAATTACCCATTAATGCCAGGACAGTTTCATGGGATAAGAATATTTGCCTCTGAATCAAATGATGTTGCCATACATACATTTAAACAACAGCATATTGTTTATTTTGCATCAGTTTGACAATAGCACCATGGTGTCTATATTCAAGTTTTTATATCACCTCATTTAAACTAAAGCTCTTTTCATGAATTGGAAGTATTTGTATAAGAATGTCAAGTCCATTCAGAGTGGTGGAAACCCTGGTCATTGTGTAGTGAAAAACCTCCCTGAACCAAAGCAAACAGCTGCTTTTGTTTGCTTTGGTTCAGGGAGGATTCCTCCATGTTTGTTGTTGTTGTTCTCATCCTAGCTGCCACGTGTCTGCTGCATCAGTGGGATCAGTGGAGCAGGAACTCCTGCACTGACAAAGGTTCCCTGTTGTCTGGAGAGCACACTGTTCCATTCACGTGACAAATAAAGGAAAACAAATCCAAATATTTCAAATTTATATTTAATTCAGATGCAATTGCAATTGCAAATGCATTCAAAGTCTCAGTTAACAAAACTTGAGGTTCACTGCTTCCAACTGCTCTGGTGGTTGTGGTTAAGGTGGACAGGCGTGTTTGATGTTGCAGTTTTTCTTGTCACCACAAGCAAATAAATTCAACAAACTACTGTTGTGCTCACCACACGCATTCGGTTAAAACGTGGCACTTGGTTTTTTTCCGCCTTTTAGTTCCACAAAGATCTTGTGTTGCTTCTCACGGGTCTTGCTAGCTTGTGAAACTGAGCTTGCGCTCGCGAGCTGACTGGCTCCTCGATGGGATGAGGGATAAGAGGGTTCACTAGTGAGCAGAGAGCAGCAACAGGGAAATGAAACGGACAAACACATTTCATTTAACTGAGGCCACCACCAAAGTGACCTCGGTGAGTTTCAATTCTCGTACTATGAATTGACTCATTGACTGTCGTGACAGGCCTGTTCTGAATTAGCATCTGCATCCAGGAATCTTCAATCATCACCAACGCGTGTGGGTTCTACACATCAAGACATGACCTTACACGACGCAGCATACAGTTGGAGGGAAAAACAACAACACAAAAATGTGCTGCCAACTCATGACCTTGGTTGTTGCAGGCGAGTGCTGCACCTAGTTCGACATCCCATCACGTGTTAAACACGGAGGACACTGGCTGAAACTCACTTCAAGGGTCAAAGTTGTGTGCTGCTCTTGATGTCACATCATATGGAGGTGGATACAATATCATCACTCTGTGAGTTTACAAACAGAAAAAGGATTGCAACACGAAGGAAAGGTGTCAGGAAAGACTGACAGCATGAAGGACAACATCTGCTCATTGACTTGGAAGTGTCCAGTTCCCAACTCACTCTTTTTGATGTGTTTCTCCCTGTCGCCTGCAAGACCATCTCCTTGACTCAGCACATTCTTACTCCCAAGGCGTTTTCTTTTTTTTCAGAGTGGACTTTTGCGTCCAATATTGACGCAGAGGTGTCTCATTGGAGGACATGAAGAGGAAAGTTGTGAGTGGGTTGGATGCAAGAGATCAGTGATGGGTTGATGAAGTTTCATGAAACTTGAAACCTGATTTTCAGAGGCCACCGGGTGGTGCTGTCTGCTGTGAAATGTTTGGAAATGTTTTTTGAATTCTTGAATCATTTCTAAACCAAGAGCGCCATCTAGTGGCCTCTGAAAAGTAGGACACTGTTTCATCAACCCTGCAATACAGTTTCACGATGCCTCAGTAGTTTGCATCAAAGAGAACTTGGCATCTGACCCAATGAACGATGCTAACACATGACTGTGAGGGTGTGTGTATGTTGGTGTGACTGGTAACAGGGCCAGCACATATCAGTGTCAATTCACAATGGAGGAGATGTTTCCTTAGGGGTCAGCGAGCAGCCGTCACTTCACATGGAGGCATCCAGAAGACGAGGACAGGGGTGAGCGACAATGCTCAGAAGTGAAGAGGGGTGGGAGTTGCAAGCCAGTGCCCTCTCTGTTGTGAAACTGAACCAGGGGACGGGAACAGAATGTATACTGTAGGTACCATTTGAGGGTTTACTGGAATAGGACGGGATCAGAAACCGGTCAGTGCAACAGTGGACATTTTTATGAAATATACTCACTAAAAAGAAAGGTATAAAATTCAATCGCTATCCAGTCGTCCGACAAACTTCAAGCAAGTAAAATATATACTTAAAAAAGAAAACAAAAACGGCATAAAAACCTTCCTGAGGAAAAGAAGGAAATGATTGACGCCCGTTTATTGGCATCCGTGTTTCCCTGAGCTGCCAGTAAATGCTTCCTCCCTTCTGACGGAGCGGGTGTTTCTGTATTTATGGGTTTTAATACGAGGAGCGTGATCATCATATTGAGCGCTGGGCTTGGATTCCTAATGGGAGCTTTAAATCTCAGGGAAACACTGCATTTTGGGGTGAGTTAGGGGGAAATTAACATGAAGGGGGAGGCAAGCGTTTGATGCCGGAAGGGAGGAAAACAACTGTCTGAGCCATTGTCAGGGAGGGAGGGGGTGGGGAGTGGGGGGTGGGCGGCTCGGCAACTCGCGGAAGGAAGAAGAGGCAATAAAGGATTTTCATGGGGAGAGCTGAGAGAACGATATGAGCTGAGGAGGGGGGTGGATTCTGATGTGATGTCTTCCATTATAAGAACAATAAAATATCTTTAATGCCCAAATATTGAGCTCTTTCAAACATGATTTGATGATTGGATCCTATTACAACCATTACGGTGTCACATTTTGAGTCACACTCACTTGGATAGCATCGACGGCTCTTGTGTTTCTGCGAGGGTTAGAAAGAGGCAGGACATTTCTGGTGAATTTCGGGAAAGTTGATGGTCATTTTGGAAATATTCCATATTGGAAACTTTGATGGGAAGAAGGGGATTGATGGGAATTTAGGGGAACTAAGTTGAAATATATAATAGTCAAGCATAAATGGAAACAGAAGTTATAAGGAGACATCCATACAAAATATTTCCAGATATTTCAACAGATTTATTTATTAGAAGAACGGATCACTTATACAAGTAACATCCGACTTATGACCTGCTCGACTTACGTCCACCGGTACTTAGGACCACGGCCTGCAGATTTATTTATTTCTTTTTTTATTTATTTTCTATTCAATGTCTGGCACCGCAGCACGTAGCAGCCCAGCATCACGTACGACAGTTACGGCAGTATCCCAGCATCTCACTCTCACACAGCCATCTACCACGACAGTAGCACCTATAACCCTCACGTCGGCCATTTTGAATGGCATTCCACTTACGTCCAATCAGACTCACGACCGGTTGGTCGGAACCGATCCAGTCGTAAGTCGGATGTTACTTGTACAACATTAACCATCTCTAAACCCCACTCATCCCAAAAGTCCCATTGAAAATACTAAATGAAAAAAAGCCACTGTCCCTTCAAAATGTCCGATCAGACATGCAAATCTTCCTCGACAAATCAAACCTCGACACCCAACTCTGAGTCAGCGTCACTTTCCAGCCTTGTTGAGTCTTCTATCAACGTTCTGGACATGTGATGCAGGCATGCACCGTGCCAGCTGGGGGTGGGGTCTTTACAGCAGTGCACACAACAAGCGCTGTGCTGTGTGTATGATTGAGGAGTGGCCTTTTTACTCAACTAAACTTACGAGGGAAAGTGACTCAACGGCATCTGACCTGAGGATGAAGCAGGCTGTATGGCTACTGCAGGATCAGGAGTGGTCGGACGTCATTTGAAGAGTCCACTTTGAAATGTCTCCTTTATTCCCATACATTCCCGTGGAAAGTTTCCATTTTTCTGCCCATAGACTTGGGGGAGTGAACACCATCTATAAACATACTGTACATTCAAAGTTTAAAATAA
Organism: Synchiropus splendidus; assembly: GCF_027744825.2. NCBI lineage: Eukaryota > Metazoa > Chordata > Actinopteri > Syngnathiformes > Callionymidae > Synchiropus > Synchiropus splendidus. The sequence continues at coordinate 3,816,686 of NC_071334.1, read as the reverse complement.
TGTCTGCGATGATTAACAGACATTGAAGTGCAAAAGAGTCACATCATCGGGGTTAGAATTAAATGTTTACAAATTTTATCAACCTATTCCCTATATCCTATTGTATTCTTGAATAGTGGAGGTAAAAGGGAACCTGTTGTTATTGGTTCAGATAGCTTAAAGTTCACCGGTAAGGTGTCAACTGGAACATGAGTACTGATCTTCTTGACCCTCTGAAGGTGGAAGGGTGGTCTAGGGAATATTGTCTCTGTGCAAGGATGCATATAGTCAATACGAAATCTTTTAAAATGTATTGTTTTTCATGAAAGAAACCTCCATGTGAATGCAATAGCATGCAACCAATATTCCCATGGGCACAAATCCTTATTTTTGACCGGAAAAGCGTTGTGACAGCGCAGACCTCCATCCATTCTCAACTGCTTATCCATTGTCGGGACGCAGGGAAGGCGCTTGAGAAGGTCGCTCCTAACGCCCTTCTCCTAGGCAACATCCGCCAGCTCCGACTGGGGGATCCCAAGATACTCCCAGGCCAGTGGCGAGATATAATCCCTCCACCTGGTCCTGGGTCGACTCCTCGGTCTCTTCCCAGCTGGACGTGTCTGGAACACCTCCCCAGGGAGGCGTCCAGGGGGCGTCCTCATGAGATGACCGAACCACCTGAACTGACGCCTCTCAACGCAGAGAAGCAGCGGCTCTACTCCGAGTGTCTCCTGAGTGACGGAACCTCTCACCCCATCTGTAAGTTAGACGTCCACCACCCGTCGGAGAAACCTCATTTCAGCCGCTTGTATCCGGGATTTCGTCATGGAGCTCATGTCACGTGACTTTAGAAAATACAGCATCCGATCAACTCAATAAAACATGCATGAAACAAACTTCCATAAAATCAACAGGATGAGTCCACGTTAAATGTGGGACCACTGATGATCTCTCCAACACAAAACACACATCACACACACACACACTTCACAAGCCGTGAAGTCTCTGAATATTGCAAAATCTCTATGAAATGACCTGCTATGCTTTAAATATCCCTAACAAAGCAGTACAGGAGGGAAAGCATGGCATCCTTTGTGTTTTGTACATCCAGAACACCGGATCTTGAGTGCTACATAAAACACCAGACAGTCTTTGTGAAGCACACGTTCAACCCCAGCGCAGGCTTGACAAACCACAGAGGTTTTACATTTTCAACATAAATATAGCAGCAAGGGCAGGGAGAACATCTGGGGAAAAAATAGCTGGGTTGAAAGCAAAAGGAGATTTGAATACTTTAAGAAACAACAAGCTAAAAATGTGTACGGATGAAAAAAAAAAAAAACATGAGAACTATTGAAGACGCATGAATTATTAGTGCAATTTGAAAGACGTGATGTTTGTCAAATGTTCAGAGAAGCTTTATTGCACTTGGGTTCTCGATGTGTCTGGATAGAGAGGAACCAAAGGTTCAAAACTCTCTTGCTTGCACTGGAATGACAGATACAGATCAAGCTAATAGAAATACGTACCCCACTATTGCAGTGATCCCCAATAGTCACAAAGCCATCTGTGTAACCAAACCTAGCTATCGATATTATACTGCGAGGGAGTAGGCAAGATAGGCTATTGCCCAGGGCCCTCAAGCTCAAGGGAGGAAAGGAGTCATGCTGACAGCGCCATCTCTAGAAACTAGTGCTCATTTATGTATGCATTTCAACTATATTTTTGATTTCTTCAAATGACAGGGGAAAGGTCACATTGAACTCAAAGTTGACATTATTCATTTAAGTTGACTCATATGTTTGTTTCGGCAGACAGAAGGGTTTCAGTCACTCTTATTGTGTTCCTGCAAGGACATATAAACGTAAGACAGCATTGTGGTCTTTTAAGAGGGTTGGTGGGGGCGCCTTAGGTTCCTGTTGCCCGGGCCCACCAACGGCTCTTGAAGCAAGTGTTGTCCCGAATTCTCAGAACGTTCAGTTGAGGGGCTGGGTCTTCCCCGACACCTCAACAAGGGCTACCCAGAATGCATTGCGTGTTTTCAGCCAATAAACATTCAAGGTCTTTTCTTTGCGAATGGAGATTTAGATATTGCAAAAAAAAAACAAAAAACATTGCACCGTTTTAGTTTTGGTCAATTTCATGTATTGTATACTTCATTGTTGCAAAAAATGTATTTTTATTTTACGATCTTTTCTCACTTGTGGACAAGCCATGTTGCAATGGATTTAGTGAGTGTTACAAATGGGGAATTACTTTGTTTAACAACAGCCTAAATCACATGCTTGTGCCGATCATGGTATAAGAAAACAGGGTCAACCTCATCTCCCACTGCCGTAGAGTTATCGAACGATAACAGTAAGCTGTGGTATGCGGCGACAGCCGACTATGTCCATGGTTGTGTTATCTAACCGATGGAATAACTGACAGAGTCCTCAACGGTATCAGTCTGCAGGCGTATCTGCACTTTAGATGTGTCCCATACGTCACAAAAAGCTCTCAACACTTGGTGTGAAGGCTGCTATGACTGAGGGTGAAGGGATACGACCGAGGCCTAAGATAGGCGTAAGAAGGAAGAGGTCGATTTAGAAATGTTCGGGAACAGCAGTTTCAACTAGGACTTTACGTCATCTCATCTTGCATTCCACACCTGGATCAAAATAAAATACATTTGACTTTCGTTATTCATGGACAAGCGATCTGACACAGGAAATACGGGCCACTCCGTGCAACAATCGCTCCACTGCCCGGAGTTATAAGGTCAACTCCAGAAGAACTGCAAACTACGAAACATGTGCAGCCGCTACAGGTAAAATATGGATGAGCTGGAGTTTTGCAGAGGTAGGAGATGACCACAGGGCAGGTCTAGTTACAGCCGAATACTGAATGAGACAGCATCACTTTTTCAGAGAATCACAAAATATCCCTTACCCTTTTGGCTGTCGATGACAAAGTTGCCCTCCTCGTTTCCTGAAGCGATCCTGTACATTATGCCGTCGCCGTCTGGGTCCTTGGCAAGGACAGTGGCCACGAGCGTGTTTGGACCAGCATCCTCCGAGACAAATGTTCGATATCTGCAAACAGTGCAGTACAGCGCATGAAAGAACAGCGAGAGACAACACGTCAGTGTTAGTGTTACATGGCAGCGATGAAGGAGAAAATACTGTATGTACCTATTATTATTATTATTTGGTTATAAAAGTACCGACGCAGTAGATCATGAACCCAAATGTGACGTATGTGGTTATCAATGCTGAGTTCTAAATGTTATTCTTTCAACTGTCAGTCAAATAATTTCGGGTCACGCTGATCTGCAGGGTCCTGCGATCGTGGCATGGTTTCTGCGACGAAGCGTCACAAAAGTTCGGAGGGTGTAATTCCAATTACAGCGCAATGAGAAGTCGACTTCTACTGGCCACAAATTACTTCTGAAAACACTTGCTTAGATTGCGACTTTCACTGAGCTAACACCTTGCCTTTTGTCAGAACCACTTTCCTGTACATGGAGACAGACTAGCGCAGCCCCTTTTTGTTCAACATGTCTTTCTTCCGCACACACGAACGTGTCGTAACAACACTCAGTGGCTCATGTCGGCATCCTTTTGACTCCCTTAAATTGCCTTAAAAAAACACATTTCCAGAAATGCAGTCGAGTAAAAGCTGGAGTTCAAGCATGACGCCTTTCCAGACATTTCACTTCTTTCATGCGAGAACAGTGACCCACACCGTGTTTGCACTTTATGGCCAGTAATTTCCAGTCCACCGCTGCGACCAGCCCACTTCCTGGTCGATCAATACCTAAGTCAGGTAAGATGAAGTGGAGTGTGGCCGAGAGCATCGGGAACTGGACGTGTTTACCTCAGAACAGCTGGACCATTTTTGAAGACAGCCTTATTTTACTTATTAAACTGTATTGCTGTTTGTTTTACATTTTTGAAAACAGCCTTGTTTTATTTATTTCACTGTATTGCTGAATTGGTTTCACATTTTTGAATCATGCACCTGACCTCACTGGTTTGTGGATGTGCTTGACCTTGACTTTTGGATTTCATTTATGAAGCACAGTTCGCCGATAACAAATTGGATTTCAGATCTTCTCTTCTTACCGTACAATTTTTTTATATCCTAGAACTCAAATTCTTTATCAGGAGACCTTTAGCTCAGCTAAGGTAGATTTGAACAATGCTTTCAATATACAATGATAAAATGATATGAGTCCAGTCAGAGAAACCGGGTACGACTCCTAGCAACACTAATAGATTACAGGGGGAGAATGCAAGACACAAAAACAATGCGATTGGAAAGGAAATGTCTCCCAGAGCAATAATGGCTTAAGCCTGTCCGGTGGTTATAAAGCTCTGACACCAGAGACAGACCTCCATTTATCATCCAAAGGCAACATAAGCCGTGTTCTCCATCAGCACAATTTTACCCGAGGAAGTGTCTCCGAGAGGAAGCAGACGCAGAGGCTGTTTCACTAGACTCACATAGTGCTGAGTTTCAAACTAACAAATAGGCATTTCTTGGCAGGGGCGTGTTTGAAAATGAAGACTGGGTCCCTGTGGCTTCCAAAATTCAAATGCATTTCCACAGTTTAGGACTCCATTAAATTATCACCAAGTGAGTGTCTGCCTTCACTCTTAATGTGTACCTCGCTGCCGTTGGCAGATCCTTTGCTTTCTTTTCTTCTTTGGACCTGTTCCGAAACAGAGCGGCCAGCCAGAAATGAGCTGAAATATTTGCTGAAAGTAGCCGCAAAAGTAGGTGGGTAAACAGCTCAGTGGTGTGTATATAATCTACCCTGACCTCTCCATGTCAAATCGCAATTTTGAAGTAAGAGATAGTCATGGCTGAAGTCTGAAATATGTTCAACTAGAGATGGTGGTCACTGGTGTAGATCAGGTATCATGAAACAGTTCTGCAGGGTTGATGAAACAGTGTCCTCGTTTTCAGAGGCCACTCGATGGCGCTCTTGGTTTCATTGAGTGAGTTGTTCAAGTCCAAATATTTTACAGCAGACAGCACCATCTGGTGGCCTCTGAAGGTCAGCACACTGTTTCATGAAGCCTCATCCACCCATCACTAGTGGTCACTTCAATCTGAGCAACATTCGTGGGTGTGGTTCTCATATTTTAGAAAGAATTCAGACTGAAAACTTCCCCTCCATCGAGGAGACAATAGAGACCAGGAGAGCGAATTTGACTGACTCGGAATATTCACACCCTGATGAAGCTCATACAGTGAAACGGAAAGTGACTCCCAGAAGCAGCGCAGCTTCACTACTTTTTCAGCGCACAGTGACAGTCAGTCTGTTCAGTCCTCCAGCAGCACATGCCGGTGTTCTGCCATAGACCACTGTGATGATGAACAGATATGATCTGAGGGATGAAGATAAACATCTGTAAAAGCATCAAACACAATGGAAATAAGATGAGTGAATTCAATCCCATCCCAACGTCTCAAACCATTTTAGAGCTACAAACCTTTGAAATAGTGATGTAAACCGGGATGTTTCAAATAGTGACGTTCAATATTTGCGCCCAATATTGAACTTCACTGTTATCAAACAGCTCTTCTGCTAGTGCCAGCGAACAAACTTCAAACCGCAGATAATCTCCAAATACAGACAGCAAAACCAGCTGCACTTTCGTAGTGTTATGCCGCTGTTGATAAACAACGACTTTTGTTCAGACTAAAAACCAAACGGCACTTGATGGTGAAGAGGATTTGAGATCAAGACTCAGGTCAAATAAGTCGCAATCTGAGAAAGAATTGTGAAATATTCTTCTGTTTTTCATGGTGTTACGTTGACCTCTTTCAGACAATAAAAATAACTGCCCAGAGTTATGCAAGCATCTCAGAACAGAAGCAGGAAAACAAGTCTTGAACAAGTCTTGAACTTAATGTCTGAATATGTGGCTGCATGAGGTGTCCGTGTGATAACAAACTAGGAGATACTGAAATTTAACCGATGACCTTAAGGGACCATTTATGCTCAATGTTCCGGATCCGGATGCCTTCATTTTGTCGGCAGGTTACTGACCAAACGGAGCAGTGCCACTGGAAACCATGGGGGGGCAGAGTTACTACCCGATACTTAGCTTTCATGAGACACGAAGACGACGTAACAGTGGTGGAAATTCTCCGTCCTCCAGTCGTGATATATTTAACAGCCTCACCAACCACCGCCTCCTACAACGCTGCTTCTGTTTCCTCTTTGGTGCAAGATACTTCTTCCACAGTCGCCATGTTGGTTTGTTGTTGTCATACACTTTTGACTCTGTGCTGCTCCCCCTGGTGGATATATTGGGGAACAGCAACACAAAGAGGGCATGGAAGCAAGTGATCAGTGACGGACGCAATGTTTGAAACAGACAACTCCGTATTTAAGGGAAGCGATGGTGGCACATCCTTTGCTAGTTGTGTTACGATATTGACGGTTCTCCAACAGTAAACCGAGTTTGACGTATGTCATCCCTGTATTAACATTATTTGCAAGAGCAGGAAAAAGCATGCCGTTTGGTTTCCGTGACAACAGGAAGGCAATGATCACTGTTGTCTCCCGGTGGCAACGTGACGGCAGATAAATGACAGGTGGTTACTCCGGCTCTCACCAGGAGCAGATCTGAGAGTGAAGAAGACGCCGGAGCGCGTGGTCTCTTTAGAACAGAGAGAGAGAGTCGGTAACACACGGAACGTGGGTCTTTTCCAGAGCCAAGTGGTGCGGACACGTCTGAGGGGAAGCTGTTGGCTGAGACGTGAAGACTTCAGTCTCAACTTGTGAAATGTGCGCACACCATCTCTCTGCACATACGGACTCATTATCACATGCCTGCAACTGCACAGACAGATCCAAACAGGCCGGATTTTCTGCCTCACTGATGATGCGTTTAATGACCTCTTTCTTGCTTTATTTTCTTTGATGTTACTGTGTCTTCACAGAGACATGCATGGAAAGGTCAGGCATGGCTTTTTTTTCCAGATATAAATAACCTTTTTTTTGGTACAAATGGAAAAACATGCTCCAGTTATCATCATTTAACTTGGTCCGTTGTAATTTTGAGTCTCACAGTGGAACAAGCAGCACAAGGATGCATCTGATGTCGCTCACATTTTTCAGGAAGAGCAACTTCTGGAGAGAAAACCACAGTCTCATGTGCTCAATGGCTGGCTTTTAGCGCTATGTAGAATCTCTGTTGGTCCCTCGAGATATTCCCCGCATCCGACATTCAAAACGGGGAAACAACAAAGATTCAATAAAGAATCAATGCGATTCCTAATTCAGTGTTATGTAGGCATATTGAACCGAACAGAATCGAACTGAATCGAATCGAATCAAATTGAATCGAACCAAATTGAATCGAATCGAATCAAATCGAACCAAACCGAACTGAACTGAACCGAATCGAACCAAATCGAATCGAACCGAACCGAATCGAACCAAATTGAATCGAATCGAACCAAACTGAACTGAACTGAACTGAACCGAATCAAACCAAATCGAATCGAATCGAATCGAATCGAAACAAATCGAATCGAATCGAATCGAATCGAACCAAACTGAACTGAACCGAATCGAACCGAACCGAATCGAATCGAATCGAATCGAATCCAACCGAACTGAACCGAATCCAACCGAATCCAACCAAATCGAATCGAATCGAATCGAACCGAACCGAACCGAACCGAACCGAACAGAACCGAATCGAATTGAATCGAATCGAACTGAATCGAATGAAGCCCTGAGGGAGATCAAAGTGGCAAAGCATTGTGCTCCCATTTTCCAGGTGGAGTTCTGGTCTCGAGACGGGTCAATTTGAATGCAACTGATACCATTCCAGCTCAGTCCCAACCTCTGAACCTTGTGTCTTTTATTCTGAGTCTTGTGCTATTTTCTAGACAGTTACAGCAATGTACATGACTCAAGGATTTCACTCGATCTCAACTGAGAGATCACATGTTTGCAACAGCTCTTTCAAACGAATGATAAGAAACGATTCCTACAGCCAAGCCATCTGTTTGCCTATCGGACTTTGCCTCGCTTCCTCCGTGTGTCATCACGAGTGATGGGTGGATGAGGCTTGGATGAGGCAGTGTTGCAGGGTTGATGAAACCATGTCCTAACTGTCAGAGGCCACTAGATGGCGCTCTTAGGTTAGAAATGATGCGCAGTTGTTGTGACCTCTAAAAATCACATCACTGTTTCATGAAACCTCATCCACCCTTTCAATACTGTGTCGTACACCCTCATTGACACATCGCTCTCACATCACATCACTATAATATTTGGCTTTGAACAACTGTTTCATTGAACACTCGGGTCATTTTCCTACAGACAGCGCCACCTACTGGGCTCTGAATATTAGAGCCCTGTTTGTGAAGCTTCACCAACCCACCACTAGTGCACAGCAAACTCAACACGAGGGTGAAGATGTTGCAGCATGAGTGAGAGGAAATGAAGTAGGGAGAGAACATTGCTATAGGCAGACTGGGGGGACAATTCCTGCATCAGACAGAAGCAGAGACTGGAAAAAGTCACAAAATGAACAGATCACTTTCTTCATCACCTCGGACCAAGCCGTAGCTGTTTACATTGGGGTCAATTCCATGAATACATGTGTAACAATGGACCATTTTTGATGAATATATATTGTTATACTGGTGTAAATGTTAAACGTTTTGTGACTCTCATGCTCTCCCCGGCCTCTCACCCTGAATCGAACCATCTTAAACACATGGCTCACCTGAACCAGCACTCAGTTATTATCAGCTATTTTGAAGTTTTCATCCTCAAATTGAGTCTTAACCTTGTGGGGAATCCCCAGAAGGAGGTGTGTTTCCAAGAATTGGCCCTCACAAGTATAGCTATACAATGACAAACACACACAGGCACACACATATTTGTATTTCTACCCTCGTGGAGGCATTGTGAGGACCTCTCATTGACATCACCCTTTCCCCAGCCTCTCCATCTAAACCTAACCATCCAAAACACATGGCTCACCTGAACCAGGACTCTGAACCAGACCTACACCCAGTTATAATGGCCCAGTTGTTTTGAAGTTTTCATCCTCAAATTGAGGCTGAACCTTGGGGGGTTCCAACCAAATGTCCCCACAAAGTCATACAGTCCTCACAAGAATAGTGTTTTGTCAAGAATTGGTCCCCCACAAAGCACACAAACACGCACGCAGAGACCCTCGGGATTGTCACACGACCATTGTGGGGACCTCTCATTGCCTTTCCCCCTGAACCTAACCATCCAAAACACATATCTCACCTGAACCAAACTGGAACCCAGTTACTTTGAGGTTTTGACCCTCAAAATGAGGCTGAACAAAGTGAGGACCCTCCAAACCATCCAGTTGAAGTCGCACACATGTGGAGTCAGGTTTGGGAATCCGAGGCATTCGACTATTTCAACAAAAAAAAGTCAAACATCCACAGAGACTTTTGGGAATAAATGAATACTTGATGTTTGAAATTGTCTTTCTGTGTCCGTGTGCAGGCTGATGTATAAAACATATGCCAGCATGGCTTTTTTTTCCAAGTCAGCGCCGCTCTGCTGCTGACAAAAAGGCTAATCACTCTGCTGTCGCTGGCGGCAAATCGATGAAAGGCTCTTTTCACGTGGCCTGACCGCACATCCACACCAACAGCCACTCCAAATATAGTGCCGTGCATTGGAGATGAGCTGCATCAGTCGAGACAAGACAAGTTCTTCTTTTTGTCTGACGGCGAGGAGGAACTTTCATCCCAACGTTTCACTTCTCTGAGATCAACACACAGGCGGTGCGCGCCTCCTGAGGTTGCTGGTGCTGCACGGCTGACTGACTCCGCTCCACCGATCTGCCCGGCAAATACTCCACCAATTAAAAGATGCAGGCGCCACAGTGGCCATGGCCGATGAAAAGAGGGGAAATGCAATGGTGGGGCTGGAAGCAGCTGCGATATTCAATTGGAAGCAGCTGGGAGGTGCTGACCTGACAGTTGAGCTCTCTCTCACACACTGGCAGACACAGCGCCACATTTAATGAAGCAAGTGCATGAACTGCCCTCAATGTGTGTGTTGTCCTCTTTTACATACAACGGTGAGCTCAGAAAAAAAAACAGCCATTTGTTCTTCATTCACAAACAGACAGCTGCGTCCACAAGGCGCCGTGAGAGGTGGGACGGGCGAGTCGCGCGCAGTACGGTCGGTTTGCAAACGTAATTTTGCTGCTCAAATAATCGTCCGATAAATGGTCATCATTTTACAAGAACATTTACAAGTGATTTCGGTCGACCGGCTTCATAAAGTAAAAAGAATGGAGGATGAATGGGACTGGGGTACTGTGTTGTGTCTTGAAGGACAACATCTCCTGTCATTCCATCACATAACTTATAGACGTCGAGTTTGGGTCGACCGCCCCTCAGACCACAGAAGCAGGTGTCCTCCTAAAAACCATCTTAACATGAGCGCTCTTCACTGACACAGCTCCACTTTTCAATCCACCAGTCGTCTCACTTGGCCAGAGGAGCCCACACGTGACCCATGTGAGGTCCTGTTATTCCTGACCCCGTGTCATCAAATGCAAGTGTCTGACACGGTCGCTCGCCTAAAGTGTTGAGGTACGGACAGGGGAGTGGAAGTTTCAGAGAGGCTGCGCCACAAGGCGGCTAGTAAAGGTGACATAATGTCACAACAAAAAAGGAGACATTGACTCCGGTTACATGACGCCCCCGAAAACCCGAGTATTGTGTTAAGTTTGGACTTTAAAAATGCATGTAAACAGCTTAGTCCGACTACCGGAATTGGAATTTTTCTTAGTCAGACTACGCAACCTGGATAATGCGGTTAATAGCTGGACTAAGCTAGCATGTAGCCAGAAGCTGGACTAAGCTAGCATGTAGCCAGTAGCTGGACTGAGCTAGCATGTAGCCAGTAGCTGGCCTGAGCTAACATGTAGCCAGTAGCTGGACTAAGCTAGCATGTAGCCAGAAGCTGGACTAAACTAGCATGTAGCCAGTAGCTGGACTAAGCTAGCATGTAGCCAGGAGCTGGACTAAGCTAGCATGTAGCCAGAAGCTGGACAAAGCTAGCATGTAGCCAGTAGCTGGACTAAGCTAGCATGTAGCCAGTAGCTGGACTAAGCTAGCATGTAGCCAGTAGCTGGACTAAGCTAGCATGTAGCCAGAAGCTGGACAAAGCTAGCATGTAGCCAGTAGCTGGACTAAGCTAGCATGTAGCCCGTAGCTGGACTAAGCTAGCATGTAGCCAGTAGCTGGACTAAGCTAGCATGTAGCCAGAAGCTGGACTAAGCTAGCATGTAGCCAGTAGCTGGACTGAGCTAGCATGTAGCCAGTAGCTGGCCTGAGCTAACATGTAGCCAGTAGCTGGACTAAGCTAGCATGTAGCCAGAAGCTGGACTAAACTAGCATGTAGCCAGTAGCTGGACTAAGCTAGCATGTAGCCAGGAGCTGGACTAAGCTAGCATGTAGCCAGAAGCTGGACAAAGCTAGCATGTAGCCAGTAGCTGGACTAAGCTAGCATGTAGCCAGTAGCTGGACTAAGCTAGCATGTAGCCAGTAGCTGGACTAAGCTAGCATGTAGCCAGAAGCTGGACAAAGCTAGCATGTAGCCAGTAGCTGGACTAAGCTAGCATGTAGCCCGTAGCTGGACTAAGCTAGCATGTAGCCCGTAGCTGGACTAAGCTAGCATGTAGCCAGTAGCTGGACTAAGCTAGCATGTAGCCCAGTAGCTGGACTAAGTTCTGTAGTTCTGTAGATGTGGAGATTTGTCTTCAACTTCCTTCATTCAGATCATTAGTTCTCACAAGAAGATGAGAGGACGTGATTTGTTGGTTGAAGCGCCATTACGGTGACGGCGTAGAACCATCGCTCCGACGATGATTCTGGACCTCATAAGTTAAACTAGTTCATCGGTCGGCACCATCGCTGTCTACACAGTCCAACACCACCCCTCGTGGTGTCTTGAGAATTAGTCCGACTCACATTGTGAAAAGGAATGTTCACGCTCTGATAAAGATCGCGCACTGATTGACAAGCAAGTGACACGGAGATGCGGCAGTGTAGATCACTACCGAGGGGCAGATGAGGTGTCATGACACAGTATCCTGATTTTCAGAGGCCACCAGATGGCGCTGTCTGCTGTGAAATCTTTGGACTGAAACCTCACATCATTTCTAAACCAAGGCTTCTAATGCTGTTTCACCAACCCTGCAATACTGTTTCACGACGCCTCATCCACCCGTCACGAGAGATCACAGTCCTGCTGAAAACATAAGCCGAGTGTCTCCAGTGGATCAGACAGACATCCGTCACAGTTGCACGTATTCACAATGGCCGCCGCCTGGTGACGTCATTATATACAAATGATATCATATAAAGAAGATTAGATCTTCATCAAAAGAGAAATCTGAAAACATCAAATAAAAAATAAAAAATAAATAAATTCTGGCAGCTAAACTGCAATGGAAATTATGCAATTCATTTCGGGTAAAAGAGAAATATATGGGAATTTAAAACATTCGAGAAGAATGTTCCGAATGCCATCAGTTATGACATATTATTATAGATAACTGACAGAAAATATCGCAAGAAAAAGTGGAACAAAGGTGCGCTAAAAGAAGAGACAAGAAGACAAACATTTACGGGAAGGTCCAGCTCAAGTGAACCAGGTCAGAGCTAAAATATGAAGTTTCCACTTACATGTGTTGGGAGAACTCTGGCACTTCGTCGTTGACATTGGCCATCCTGATCCGTACAGTGGCAGTGCCGGTGCGAGGGATGTCTCCCTTATCCACCGCCATCACCACAAACTCGTACAGGTGATTTGGCCTCTCGTAATCCAGGGCTCCGGCGGGGAAGATGGTTCCGTGCGGGGAGATGGTGAAGTCTGGGCTCAGGGTGTAGTAGGTCAACTCAGCGTTCTTCTCAGAGTCACAGTCGCTGGCCGAGACTGGAAACAAGAGAGCAGAGTGCCATGTGAGATGCTACACACTGACCGACTCCCTGGGTTTCTGGCTGCTGAACACGCAGCCGTGACCTTTCCCCTACTCTGCAGCTCCGTCTCCACAGCAGCGCTGGACCTCCCTCTCCCTTTCTCACGAAGCACAGCTGAAAAAGTGCTTAGTCCTTATGCTTCAGACGGCCGAGGAAGTTGGGCTCCATATTGAATGGTGGAAATGAGTCATGTCGCACAAACATTGTCAACCAACCAGCGCTCAGTCCTGTTCAGGGTTGCGTTGCAGGGAGTGCTGGAGTCTATCCCAGCAGTCATTGGGCGAGAGAGGTGGGAATACACCTTGGACAGGTCGCCAGTCCCTCGCAGGGCACGCACACACACACACCATTCACACACACATACACACTTATAGGCAAATTTAGAGCGTCCAGTTAACCTAGTGAGCATGTCTTTGGACTGTGGGAGGAAACCGGAGAACCCAGAGAAAGCCCACACAGGCATACGTCAACTCCATGCAGACAGGTGGTCCAACCCGGGCATTGAAAACCCGCAACCTTCTTGCGGCAAGGCGTGTGAGCTAACCACTAGGCCGCCGCGTGGCCGGCATGTAGCACGCAAATCTGAAACTGATTTAGGTTGTTTATCCTGCAGCACCTTTGCTTTATCTGCCACTTCATCAGCCACTAATTCGCCAGATGTTTTTGGAGTTCTCTTCATGAAACCAAACATACTGAATCAGCCAAAGTTTACAAGGGAACATTTCAAAAGGGACTGAATGCAGTCTTCCTATCTTAATATGTACAGACGCATTAAAGGGCACAGTGAAGCAACGTGACCATTTTCCGACTCCCAGATTGGGAATCTATGCGCGTGAGGCATTTCCTCGGGCTGAAAGCGATTGCATTGCTAAAACAGCCAGGACCACCAGGGATTTTGGATAAGCATTTCTTGTTTCCACCGACTGGAACATTTTGTCATGAAACAGACGCCTTTGATTTGCCCAACTTTGCACTTGTCCTTTGCTCTCTGAACAAACGCGCAAACATTTATGCAAACCGAAGAACAAACGCTCGACTGGCAGGTTGGTCAACTGCATTTCATTTCCATAAAGTTTGGGCGTCGTTTATCATTGAAATTAGAGCGTATTTAATGTATTTATGCTAATGAGTTAGACTTGCATTTCAGGCACGAATATGAGGAATCTGAGACGAACCGTGAAATTGGTCAACAGCTTATGAAAGTAGTTGGATTCAAACTTTTTTAAGCATTACGACAGTTTTTTTGGGGGGGGAAGAGTGAGGCAGCTTTCGAAGGTCAATGTTGCTCTCATGCTTATCTAACTTGATCAGCTTCCTCCACTTCACTTGCTCCCTCTGGAGCCTGTCGTCTGCTGCCACAAGGGTCACCAGACACCAGACTGTTTCTGCAACAACACAGCAAATAAAAACATGCACTGTAAATTACAGTATTATTATTAGAGCGTATTCTAGTTTGTAGTCTGCCATGCTTTTACTGATGACTCATATACTTAAAAAAATAATAAAAATCTACAGATTGGTGGATGGAAAGCACCGGAATTTTAGCCACACCCAAGCCGCAGGTGCAGTGGTGCTGTCTGCACCGTAGAAAGGCTTAAACATGCACAAGGATCACTCCTAAACTAGTTTGGAAAACAGGCTCCAGCATGGAGACTGACTCATGAAACAAACTGGCCAATGTTCTGAACTGGAATCATCAACTCCTCACATCTTTCATTGACATTAAAGCGCTCAAAATGTGTCCCAAGTTCAGACACCACAGCCGGTCTCAGCTGCTGCTTCTCGTCTCCTCCAGGAGATCGGCTCTGTGGGCGGAGCTGCGGACACGCGGGCCAAAACAGTGTATTTTGAGCGCTTTAAGGTCATGGGTTTGATGTGAGGAGGCTCAGTATTTTGGCGAATTTTGATTTAAAATCCATCATTTGCTGCATCATTGCATATATATATGTATATATATATATGCCCTGCACTGCCACTTCTGTATATTTGAAAGAACATCTCATTCACATTGTTATCATTAGCCTATTTATTGAGTTAAATGTATTATTATATTATAAATCTAGAGTGTCATTGCTTTGAGTTTCACTCGTCGGTCGTTGTTACCCTTTGTTTTGCGAATGTTGAATGGCACCCTTTTAATATACAAGTCAGTGGGCTGAATTTACTCGTAACATCACAGGTAAATGCTGCATAGATTTTGTTCAAGTGAACTGGTTTCACCGTCACTCGCCATCCTTCTGCAACACACACCAGACACAGCCACAGGAGGATTCAGGCATAATTCCCAACACCACACAGCCGTCTTGTTTACTCATAAACCATGTTGTAAATAAATAAAGGACAACCATGAGAATATCGTCGCCTCCAGCGACATCTGCGATTATTACATGAATAATGATTTACCATGGTTTCCTGTAATTACATTTCAGGCTACACAGGCTGGGGCCAAGGTTAGAATAGTTTTGGATTTCTCACGACTTTCTTTTCATTTTGTTTAGGCTCCTCGTCTTTCATTTTCACTTTTAATTAGATGTTAAGAGAGGGCTTGCTTGGGCTTGAGGACACTGTTCGGACCTTTTGGCTGGTCCAAACTAGTTTCAGCCTCCATCTGAGGTTTAAAATTCCAAAATAACTTGTTTTTTATAAATGGGTTTCCGTTCAGTTCCAAGTCATTTTAAGGCTAGCCATTATTGTTGGACGGTCGGTGCTTCTCAATTACTTTCTGTTAAGCAGAGGGGTAATTATTATAAGTACCACTCTGCTTCACATTGTATCCTTGTTAACATTGAAGAAAAGAACGTGTAATGAAGAGCACCTTACTGTAAAGAATCACTTGATTAACATTGTTTCGGTCTGTAAAAGAAAAGACTCAAAGCGCAGCTATTTGCCTGAAATTATAGTAAAAAAAAAAAAAAAATCACAAGCACAGTAAAAACAGTATGTTCCTCGAGGTCACGTGTGCCACTCCAGCATCGATCCGCACCCCCCCCCGCCTCACAATTTGAGACGGGACTGGTTTGGGGTGAGAAGCTGGGGAAAGTATTACATCAACTGAAGGCCGTTCATCTTTGAACTGCACAAGCCAGGATCATCTTACGACGTCGGCTCAACCATCGCGATCTCTAGCACAAGACAGGTTCCATCACTCTTAACAGTAAACCTATTGACGCCGACTTCAAGGGAACCTGGGGAGTTCCCATGATGCTCTGCAGTCCAGTCACTCAGCAGTGGGAACTCACTAGATAGTGTCTTCAACATGACTGAAAGTTGTTTACTTTTACATGAGGGATGCGCAGGATTTTTTGATGCCGTCCCCGATACGATCAGCACAGATCACCGATACTGATCACATTTTATTTTATTTTATTTCAAAGCACTTTCCGAGTTCGTAGGCTGCCAACAAACCATAGCAATAAGTTTGATTCTGATTCTGATTCTGATTCTGACCTGGAGTCCCAATCCCTGCAAAGTACATGTGTACATGATGTGAAAAATGAAGCATTGAGTCTTTGTAATTTAGACATGTTTTGATCTGCCTCTTGAAGGAGGAGAAAAATAAAAAAAAACCTTGCAGAATGCAGCAACTATTCTGTCGAAAGGACAAGTGGAAAACATTGAATTCGATGTGAGACATTGCAGTTTGGTGAATCTCTAGAGACTCTGCTATGTCCGTGAAATATTCACATACTGGCCGCTGGTCGCGAGACAGAGAACACTGCATTCATCAAAGTTTCCATTTCGGACGCTTTCAAGAGTTTCAGATTCAGGTGGTAAACAAACGCTGCACCCGACTCCAAAACGGTGACGTATTTGGTCGTTTCAGTCTCAGTCTCCCTGAGAAGGTAAAATTCGGTAAAAATCGGTAAAATTAATGATCATTTCTTGCGCAATTTGCTTAGCGTTCCGAATGTCATTCTCAGACCGGAGGGTGTTGCGAAGCATCAGCTGCGCTAACAGCTGCTGAGGAACCATCGGTCTCACTTTCATGAGCCCGGAAAACTCTCTGTGCTCCGTCAAATGCTGGAGCTTTGGCGTGTTAAACTTGAAGGAGCTTCCCTGCGCAGCATTTTCCCATGCACGTGCTGCAGGATGCAAACTTTACATGACAGATTGAACGAAGCATTGACTAGATGCTGCCGAGTGAGCAGCGAGCAGGGAGGCAGGGAGGAGCGGACGCCTCACAACCAGCGGGGCTTCAGCAGACCGCCGGCTGTCACATGTGATCAGTTGTTGGGATCGGCATTCACCAATCACCCTGATATCGGCCGATCATGATCGGTGGCTAATCGATCGGCAGCCAATCGATCGGCGCGTCCCTACTTTACATCCCTCAAGGTCACATGAGTTCAACATGACCAACACATGTTTGAGGAACAATACAAATAATTGATGTGGTAAATACTAAGTCCATATTTATGAATTCAACAACCCTCCTTTTCCCCCTTTTTGCAGTGTAGTGGTTAATATTTAGAGTGAGTCTTTGCCCAAACACAGGCACACATATAAAGACAGGTTTCGGTCTGCTTTCCACACCTGTGAATGGCAACAAGCTGTGCGCCCGCTGGGCCTCCCTCCTCAGGCTCCACGCTGCCCAACTCTCACAATCACGAGGTTGCATCAGCACCACAGCAACCACGGGGCCTTTCATGAAGTGGCAGTGCAGACGACGAGAAGGCTGAGACTTTTATTTTTGGTGTTGTCTTCGGAAATTGTCCGGACCGATAACATTTTAAGGAAGGACCATTTTAATGTCAACTTGGTCATGATGAGAACACTTTCGATCCACCACTCAAACTTCCCAGGTCTTTTTTTTCCTGTTTCACCTCACCTATATATATATATATATATATATATATATATATATAAAACCTTTCCAGTCTCCGCACTGGAGCGTGGTAGAGTGTCACAGGGGAGGTGCTGGAGCGCTCACTCCAGGGTTTGATGTCCTGTTGTGGGCTGGAGCTGGGACAGGGATGAGGCCAGTCTGGGACAGAGCGTGACTTGGTTTATGACTTTGTCACAGCCAAACTGCACAGAAGCGCACATTCAGAGCTGGACACGCACCGGGCACCTCTTCACTTCTGGAGAGACCTCACTCACTCGGCAACCCCTCCCACATGCAGCGGCCACACACATAGAGGAACAGCCACCTGCAGCAGACGCTCTACATTCACTCCTACAAAAGACTATTTTAAGGCTTGGAACGCATTAGTTCTTTTTCCATTCATTGTAATGGGAAAAATCGATTCAGATTTTGAACAAATTGCATCTCGAACCGCCTTTTGAAACGGACTGTGGTCGAGAACCAAGGTTGGACTGTATTAAAACTGAATTCTATACAGTAAAATAAGATTACATTTATCATACATTCAATTCCGCCATTTTATTCTTGCTGTTGACTTGTTTACTTTTTTTCTTTTTGACCTTCCATGACATTTATCTTTTTAAAAAGCAAATATACAAAATTTAAATTACGTAAAGTGCAACACAAAATGTCTAACTTGGAAACTAAAGGATGAAAACAAACAAGAGTCACGCCAACCAAATGCAACTTTAGTGTCTCAGCGTTCTCTTCTCCAATTTTCTTTTAACTCTGGATTTAATCATCTCATTGTGACTGGAATGCTTGGCTCCAAATCAATAATATTGTTAAAACACTCATCTGTCTCTTATTGATCCAACTTCTATCCCTGGTTAAATTGCCCGCTTATGTGCAGGTCATTCCTCTGACACGTTGACTACCGGAGAGATTTATTGCACTTAACCTCATGCAGTATTTATCTCGCTCTGCCCTCATTTACGATGTGCTCGCGGAATGTCTGTGAATTTCACTCTAATTGCTTTACAGAGCCCAACTTGACGCAACTATTTGCCGTAAACACTTGAAGATTCTATAATGAATTGCTCACCCACTTGCTAAAGTTGCACAATGGGGAATACATGCGGCGAGTTACGCGATCCATTATCATTTAAGGCTCATCGACGTCCATTGCCATTGTCCGGAGTTTTCCACGACTTCACCAAACTAACCTGCCGCCAAGTACCTGCTCTTCATGTTTGACATGTTTTCTGCCCAATGTGTGCGTCCAGAACTACAACAGGTGCTCCAGAATTCTGGCCTTCTCTCGGCCTACAGAAAAGACCATCTGTGCCTCGGCTTCCTCGAGGCAACAATGTCGTCGAGACACCGACCCCGGCGTCTTGAACACAACCTTTATAAACATGTCTTCTATCACCATGCTTCTGTTTCGCAAGAACAGGGTTTTATTTTATTCTATTTTAGTGACAGCACTTTATTCCGAAGCACTTTCCTAGTTGGTGGGATCCACACTGACCATGGCAATACATTTCTGATTCTGACCTGGAGTCCCATTCCCTGTAAAGTAACGCAACGTAAATCCGATCAGAAATGTATTTTAATGACGTGTGTAGTCCAGCAAACATTATTTAATCCGAAAACATTTTTTACCATCGTGTAGGCGTGTTAATAAAATGACGACAAACACAGTTCGTCCAAGGTACAGTGCCTCTGCCAAATACAACAAAACAACAAAACTGAGGCTGAAACAGATGGCTTTTTATGCTCTTTTGACTTTGTAAAACTAATAAAAAAAATGAATTGTGTTGCGTAACGATTTTTTTTTTGTCCAGGTGAGAAACAAAGCTAAATATTTGTACAGTTTGCCATGCGACCGTCACCATCCAGTTCCAATCCCACCAGTGTTTTGATGGCTCACCTTGCAGGAGAGACGTCGCCGTCATCACGGTCTCTGGAACGCCGTCCTTGCTGTAAATCGATTGGAGAAACTCTGGGACACAGTCGTTTTCATCCACAATGATAACGCGCACCTGAGAAGAAAACACGACGTCATTTTAGTTCTATGATGCCTCAAGGATTTTACAACGCTGCGATGAAAAGCCCAGTGTTTTTATTTCAATATTTTTGTCGCGTTGCACTCTTATATATTCCTTTGCTATTTACCGTTGATATTTTCGACATCCCCTGATCATGTGATATTACTACTCGCGAGAACTAAACCAATCGAAAGCACATTCATTGACCTGGAAAAAATTACAATGGACAATCAGTCAGTTAGTTTACTGTAATACTGTAAATTGTATGACAGCAATACTGTTAAAAGTCATTGTAACATATTGGATATCATCTTTCCATTCGATTATGAGCAGACATGTCAAGACAACACTTCAGCTGAGGTCACTGTTATCGGAGATTGAGTGTAGAAGTGTACCGTAAATCCCGGACTACAGAGCGCATCGGAATATTAGCCCCACCCACTAACTTTAAGAAGGAAAACAGATCTTGTTCATCTATAAGCCGCGGGTGCAGTGGTGCTGTCTGTGCCGTAGAAAGGCTTTAAAATGCATGAGGATCACTTCTAAACTAGTTTGGAAAACGGGCTCCAGCATGGAGACTGACTCATGAAACAAACTGGCCAATGTTCTGAACTGGAATCATCAACTCCTCACATCTGTTATTGACATTAAAGCGCTCAAAATGTGTTCCAAGTTCCGACACCACAGCTGGTCTCAGCTGCTGCTTCTCGTCTCCGCTCCTCCAGGAGATCGGCTCTGTGGGCGGAGCTGAGGACACGCGGGTGAAAACAGCGCATTTTGAGCGCTTTAAGGTCAATAAAACACCTGTGATGTCATGGGTTTGATGTGAGGAGGCTCAGTATTTTGGCAGCATGAGGCTCTTTAGCCTGGAAAAATCCACATATCAGCCGCGTCGTACAAGCCGCAGGGTTCAGATCGCAGCTAAAAAGTAGCAGCTAATAGTCGGGAAGTTACTGTAATTTCCATTCAGACATCACCCAGAGGAAGACGATTTAACCCTTGAGGCGGTCCTCTCCGAAGCTCCTGCTTGTTCGGCACTTCGC
The DNA here is from genome assembly GCF_027744825.2 of Synchiropus splendidus. Classification (NCBI taxonomy): domain Eukaryota; kingdom Metazoa; phylum Chordata; class Actinopteri; order Syngnathiformes; family Callionymidae; genus Synchiropus; species Synchiropus splendidus. The sequence goes on along the minus strand of NC_071334.1, from coordinate 3,795,804 downwards.
TGCCTTCAGTGGGACAGAAGAGAATGCAATCATGTGCAGATTTTCACAACACGCCCTCGAGCGAAGCAAAGATGGATGGTGAACACGAGGGCAAACAACATTGACATCGGAGGTACACACAAAGTATTTCATTCACTTCTCCCTCATCCTTTCGCCACACCAATTCTTCCTTTACAGGACTATTTTACGATAAAGTGGTACGACAAAATGATGATCAATAAGTTGTCTCTCACACGATTTGCGTCGGTGTCCTAAATCCACATTAAGAGATTCCGAAATTTCCTCCAGAAAGATGGTGATCTCATCTCAGCGCACTCGGACCCAACAGGGCTCCATTACGTATGAGAGCAGTGGGCCGGCGGTGAGGTGTGCAAACTGTTCTTTCTTCTGACAAACAAGAATCATCGGTGGAGAATGACATGGCTGATGATTTGCTTTTAACCTTGGGAGAACTGAATAGCTCATTTTCATATTCCACGACAACAGGAACCTGTGGATTTCCTCTGCCTTCTGAAAGACTTAAACACATCAGACTCAAAGGAAAATTCATCAAAGATCATTTGTTTGCTCTCGTCCCCTGAGTGGAGCGGGACGGAGGGTGGAGCCTAAATATCTGGGCCAAGAAGCAGGGGACACCTTGGCAGGAGACCAGACACGAGGCTCAAACTCAAGCAGTGCGCCAAGAACACAGGCCAATTTGTGGTGATTCCAAATCAATAAAAACAGAACAGAACTTGACCCAAAAGGACATGAAATGCTTGTGTGGGATTTGATGAACGTTGACATCGATTGGACGGAGGAGTCAGTCCAGACTGGCAACGCTCGACCTCTACTACCACAAGAGGCACGTTTTTCTCTTTCCTCTTATGCTACAAATTATAACGCAGCGTATGAAATGAAAAATAAAATAAAGTTTTTAATTCCCCAACAGAAGTGCAATGTGTTGTCAGAAATAATGGGGATGTTGAGGCGCATGGGAGATAAAAAATAACTTTATGTAACGTAAACCTGCACATTTACATTCCACCTCCCCGATGGGGGTTTTGAGGGTTGACAGTCAGTTGCCAATAACATAACGTAACATAAAATAATAAAGGGCTTTTCATTCACACCAATTCGTCCAATGTCAATTTTACTTTTATGATTTATTCTTTAGTTCATTTTTATAGTGTGTTAAACAATTTGGTTGAAATGCAAAAACACATTAAAAATAGGATTTTTGATGGCTCATTCCTGAGTGATCTGTAGTGCTTCGTCGGTGAGGCTTCATGAAACAGTGTCCAGAATTTCAGACAACCACTTTCATTTTTTTCACGGCGTTTCCTGCAGTATAACATTCGGCTTTGAACAACTTTTCCATTAAATCTCACATCTTTATTAATTCAAGAGAGCCACCTATCAAGCTCTGAAAATGAAGACACTGTTTCGTGAAGCGTCATCGGCTCATCACTATGTTGTATGTTGTTGTAGAATGCTGCTGTCCTTTGTCTGTGTCTTGGTCATGATGTGGTTGCGAGTTTCAAAAGTAAAGGCGCTTCCACTATGTCATATGCTAATAAATAACCTGCTATAATGTTATTACATAATAATACATAGATTGTTTTCACTGTGAGCGACTGTGAGCGGCTGTGTATATTTAATTCAATAAAGTTCCACTCAGTTCTCAATCTTGGTCGCTGGGTGATGGTGAGTCACAGAGCGAGTCCAGTTGAGAACCGCTGGTGTTTGATAAATGCAGCTTTGGTGTGTTGACTGGTGTTTTCATGACACAGTGTCCTGTTGTTCAGAGGCCACCAGATGGCGCTACTTCACAGAGACCTCACGCCATTTCTAAAACCAAGAGCGCCATCTAGTGACCTCTGAAATTAGGACACAGTTTCATCAACCGTGCAATAGTGTTTCATGACGCCTCATCGACCCATCACTAGTGACGTCTGCACAGTGTACAGTTGTACCAGATTTGAACTGATCTGTAAATAATCTGCTTTCAGAGCCCCTTTAAAATGTTTCACCACTGTGTTTCAACAATTACATAATAATAAAATGAGAGCAGAACAGAACACTTGTTTTGCCAGAAAGCTGCCTTTTAACACAATTATTTTTTAAAGAATCCAGAGAGGAAAACTAAATTCTCAATGTGAATGAAGAGAGACGGCGCTGTTCTCTAGACAGTGGACCCACTATTGAAGTTCATACAGCTGCAGTAACGTTTTCATATCTGATGATAAATTACATTTCAGTTGAGAGTCTCCACTTGTAATGTGCAGTCACATTGTTTGTCCACATATATGACCATTATTTAGGTCACTAGCACTGAGTGTAGTCAGAGGTTCAGATAGTGAAGTTGCATCTCAACATTGAGAGGCACAGAAAGGGAGGTTGACTGCGCTCCATGTTACATACATGAAGATGGCACGATTGTGCTGCCACCGGCAGGAGTGGGGACGGTTGCCCTTCACTCTCCAGGCAAAGTGTAAATAAATACCATATGGATTTAGCTCTCTCAGGCAAGACGCGACCACAGTAAATACCAGAGAAGATGCACTGGACAATGTGAGCAGGTCAACATCCTGAGGTGGATTTGTGTGTAACTTTCAAGAAGGACACCAGGCAGTCACCAGAGGAAACCAAGAGCTTCTACATGCAAGAGACAGCAGCTCTGGGGAAAAGAAACAATGGCACCGGGGGACAGAATATTCAGAACTGTTCATCATGATGCTCTGTTTCTTTCCAACTAAGATGTGTGACGTAAAGATTGAAAACATGGAGAGGTTGAAATGAACAGTTTGCTCATTCGCTGGATCTATTTTTGCCATTGTGTGTGCACAGGCAGTGTGTATACTGGTCCATCCTGCCTTGTGGGGGCCAAAGCATGTGAGTGGGATCGGACAAGGTGGGATACATCGACGGCGTGTTTCTACAGGGGAGTGGCAATGCCAGACTTATTGAGACAGAGAGAAGGAAGTCAGCTGTAATAAAGCAACAGCATCCAAGACACACACACACACACACACACACACACACACACACAGAGATACTAAGGGCAGCTGCAGGCAGGTCTCAGGCTGGTTAGGTAACTAATGGTGCTGAAGTGCGATCACTTCTGCAGGGAGAAACTTGGGAACTACCCCCAAATGAAAGTCATGCTCATTGAGTCCAGTCCACACAAACGCATCACACTTGCACTGTAGTACAAAGTTAGGCACCAGGTGTGGAAGCCAATCTTGACATCACAGCGCGTTTGGTGGAGGAATGATGTTGCATGTCAAACAGGTCACCTCCGCTGCACGGTGTCCTTCAAGATCAGATGGATCAAAGAGGCATGGCCAGAAACAGATTTCATCGAACAAAGACTCCTTTTGGGTCAGTGCCCTGTAGTGATGGGTCGATGAGGTTTCATGAAACAGTGTCCTGGTTTTCAGAGGCCATCAGACGACGCTGTGGCTGTGACATGTTTGGACTTCAACAACGTTGTTTGTCTCCAATTCCAGTCTCTAGATGTGCAAAGCTGGTAGAGACATAACCCAAAAGACGACCACCAAGTATTGACACAGGGGGAACGAATACTTTTGCACACCACATTTTACAGTTTTTTATTTTTAAAAAAAATTGAAAGTCATGTATAATTTTCCTTCTACTTTACAATTGTATGACGCTTTATGTTGATCTTTTATCTAAAAAGCCAATAAAATATACTCATGTTTCTGGTCGGAACGTGACAAAATGTGGGCGAGTCCAAGAATGCTTTTTCAAGCCACTGTATGTGAGAGACAGGAAAACTGTTTTGTTGGTCTATTCATGCTGAGCATGACAGCTGTCAATAATACATCGCGTTATGATGAAGGTGACCCTGTGTTTTGCTCTCAGCAGGCTGGACACTGGCAGCAAATCAAACAATGTTCATTCTATTGAAAGGACTCGAGACTTCACTGAGACTCATGACTAAAGACTTGCAAAATAACCACTTCTGTGCAAGTCATTTGCTGGAGAGTCAATGCAGCAGCTCTGAAAGACCTTCAGTGACTCAGAATGTGTCACTTAGAGTTGGGACTGGGGAAAGGGGAGTCTAGGTTCGTCTCTCCTCCGGGCCTCGCAGCAGATACTGAGGACACTTTAATGCTATTTATCGGTTCAATCTCAGATGTATTCAATTGATGCATGCGGTACATTTACATAAGTAACAAGTCTGAGGTGCCTTATGTTGAGGTCTTTGTCAATTTTGTCAATGAACCACTTTAGACGTGATGAAAATCAATCAATAATCGACTGTTGTGACAATGTGGTTCTGCACCAGAGGTTGTGGAAGGTTATATGTTGAGACTGTTGAGAGGGCTGTCAAACCCAAAGAAATAAAATACAAATAAAAGTCAAGTGGCCACATCCAGCGTGATCATGACATGACACTTCAACAATGCACAGAAAATATTGGTTTGTTGTGTTTGATTTAATTCAAACCACATTCCGTTTCAAGATTCTCAATGTGTCTCACACATTTCAAAATCTGCATTCAATTCTGATGAATTTTGCGGGACAAGAAATACTCCTAAAATAGCCAAAGGAAAAGACGGACAACTGAGAAAAAGTTATGTTTCAGTTGCATCATAATGAATAAAAAACAATGCACAACAACTGCAATGTCAGAATTATAGTTTTACTCTACTCTACATCACGTAACACAAAACATTAACCCAAATAAAATACCATCATGTTATTTGTTAATAAAACAGTCATGTTTTACGTTTCACGTAATGTATGAGATGCGACTTTTTCTTTGCGGTCTGACCCCTGTGGCTAATACAACAATGCGGCTATGACATCACAGGTGTTTTATTGACCTTAAAGCGCTCAAAATGCGCTGTTGTCACCCGCGTGTCCGCAGCTCCGCCCACAGAGCCGATCTCCTGGAGGAGCGGAGACGAGAAGCAGCAGCTGAGACCAGCTGTGGTGTCGGAACTTGGGACACATTTTGAGCGCTTTAACGTCAATAACAGATGTGAGGAGTTGATGATTCCAGTTCAGAACATTGGCCAGTTTGTTTCATGAGTCAGTCTCCATGCTGGAGCCCGTTTTCCAAACTAGTTTAGAAGTGATCCTCATGCATTTTAAAGCCTTTCTACGGTGCAGACAGCACCGCTGCACCTGCGGCTTACGTAGGAACAAGATCTGTTTTCCTTCTTCGACTTAGTGGGCATGGCGAATATTCCAGTGCACTCTATAGTCGGTTATTGTTTTTTGTGACCAGTGGTTGGTGTCTATTCAGAGGACACACATCGAAAAAAGGGAAATCTCCAGCTGCATCATGAGTGCTGCTGCGACTCTAAGCTTCATGCATGAAAGGTCTGCTGTGTGGTTGGCGAGACAGCGAGAGAGAGAGAGAGAGAGAGAGAGAGAGAGAGAGAGAGAGAGAGAGAGAGAGAGCACCGTGACACAGAAGAACATAATGGATGTCTGTCTTTTGTTTCAATGTGCAGCATCATTGAGTCGTCTTGACCAGAGGAGTTGGGCACATTTCAGCCAGAGTGGAGTCATGATACACACACAGCCAGAAGCATCTGTGCCAGTGGCTCAGAGTTAGAGTGGTTTGACTCTTTAGAAAAGGAATTTGACTCAGAATATATTTCCATTAAAAACTCAACGCGTAACTGTTCAACGGGATTTAAAAGTCAAGGAGTTTTAATTTGATAGCTGAGCTCAGTAGAGCACTATAGTGACTTAAAACACCACATGAATCTCGAAGTAAAGACATGTATCTGTTCTCTCAGTGACTCTCTTGTGTACTTGGCCACCTATAGGGGGATGGGTCAGAGGCACTTGCTCCAAGAGCCCATTATTTGAAGTGAAGAAACCGAAGGAATCGGCTCAGCTGCCGCCACCGAACAGACGCCCCCCAGGTCACAAGCCTCCACAACTCCTATGCTCAGCTGACTCACAGATTCTTCTCACACTTTCACAACTTTCAGAATGGCTTCCACCACAATAGAAACAGTTCCATTATTTAGCTGATAACACTGGCGTTAACCCAGAGTTTGGAATTCCTCCTGAATACACGATTTCGCTCGGACCTCACTATCGCTTCCTCTCAGTTTTACACATCCCTCTCTCTCCTGGCAGCGAACGTAACCTGCAGAGATGAGCTCAATTCCGGGGTGAGGACTGCAAACCAGTCGATGTCTGAATGCGCACTGACCTCAGCCGCACTGCTCATGCTGTCCTTGCCTTCGCCGGCCCGCACCAGCAGCAAGTAACGGTGTTGGTCGCTTTCATAGTCGATGGAGCGCGTCAGGCTGATCTCGGCCGTCTCCGCGGAGATGGTGAAGAGGCTGCTGGGATTGATGACCAGACTGTAGCTGATGGCTTTCTTCTGGAAAGACACGGCCGGGGTCACCAAGAAGCTGGGGAGAGAAGAACATGGCAAGTTGTCAATGCTGATCTTACAAGAAAAAAACACGTCCAAGACAGAATTTTATGAGCAAATATGAAAGCTCAACATGGAGAAAAGAAAAGGTTAACCTTTCAAAACATGTTTTTCTTCAGGACAAGAATGTCTGATCTAAGAATGAATGAATATTACATGAAAATATCCTAATGTAGCGTGAAAAATTAAACAACCAAACCCACACTAATATTGTCAACAGAAAGAAAGTAAACATTTCTGGTGTTATAAGTGATAAAAAAATGAGAAGACAACATAACAACATGTAAAATAAACTGTAAAATAAATTACACTCAAAGATGAGTTACCATCAATGATTCCATAATAATAATAATAATAATAATAATAATAATAATAATAATAATAATAATTAAATACTACTACCACTGCTACTTTACTACTACTAATACAATAATAATAATAATAATAATAATAATAATAATAATGATAATAATAAATACTACTACCACTACTACTTCACTACTACTAATACAAATAATAATATTAATAATAATATTAATAATAATAATAAATGCCACTACTACTACTATACTACTACTAATACAATAATATTAATAATAATAATAATAATAATAATAATAATAATAATAATAATTAAATACTACTACCACTACTGCTTTACTACTACTAATACAATAATAATAATAATAATAATAACAATAATTAAATACTACTACCACTGCTACTTTACTACTACTAATGCAATAATAATAATAATAATAATAATAATAATAATAATAATAATAATAATAATAATAAATACTACTACCACTGCTACTTTACTACTACTAATACAATAATAATAATAATAATAATAATGATAATAATAAATACTACTACCACTACTACTTCACTACTACTAATAAAAATAATACTATTAATAATAATAATAAATGCCACTACTACTACTATACTACTACTAATACAATAATAATAATAATAATAATAATAATAATAATAATAATAATAATAATAATAATAATAATTAAATACTACTACCACTACTACTTTACTACTACTAATACAATAATAATAATAATAATAATAACAATAATTAAATACTACTACCACTGCTACTTTACTACTACTAATACAATAATAATAATAATAATAACAATAATTAAATACTACTACCACTGCTACTTTACTACTACTAATACAATAATAATAATAAGAAGAAGAAGAAGAAGAAGAACTGGAACAAAAAAGAAACATTTATTTAACTGTGATGTTGACAATGCAACTATTTGAATATATCAGTAGTACATTTCTACTTCACGCTCACTGTTTCGCCTGGATAAATACAGTTTATTTATTCTCTTTTTGACTAATATCTGAGAATAAGAAACGTGTCCTTTCGTATTTCCTCTCCTCTTTCCTCATCTGTAAAAGCAGTCGGGGCACGCACGAGGTGGCTGGAGGTGGAGTACACTGTGTAATCATGCATGCGTCTCAAAGTACTTAAGTAAACACGCCGGGTGTTGCAGAATTGCTCTCCACGGCGAATCATGCAGGGAAACTCAAGAAATTAGCTGAGGCATGGAAATCAGGCACTTTACCTTTTTTTTTTTTTTTTTTTTTTTTCGGTATAATTAAATGAAGCTCTGCATATTGGTCCGGCCCACAAGTACTTGGAGCAAAGCAAATAAACCTAATGAGACTATTGGTGGAGAAAAAAAAAAAGGAAATTCTTTCTTGCTTTGAAGCTTTTTCTCCACCAGCCGTTTCAAGACGTCTTGAGGCCTGTTGCTGACTGACAGTGGGTGGAAACAGGGAGCATGTCCTGACTGGGTTCAGGGTTTAGCTGCCGGAGCGCACGGCACAGCCGCTGGATGTGTGTCGGCGACTGCAGCGCCGGAGCTCTCCGACCCCTGCTGAAGCCGAATATTACCCTTTTGATGCCCGTCCTTTGTCCCGTGACACATTTCGCCACCAAATGAGTCACTGGAAGATGAATTGGATCATTTACCATCAGCTTTAAGGGTCACGGTGTATTTTCCAGAAACCCTTTTCAGCTGTCCATCATCCGGAATTCAAAGCTGTTCTTGAAGGTTGAGAAAAGTCTTGAGAAAAAGAAACCTTTTGCTTTGCTCTGCGACTATGTTCTTCACTGATGCGGGCAGGAACACCAGCCAGTTTTTACTCTGCCTCGACCTTTAAATCAACGTCAGCAAGATCACAGTTAGCAAAGTGTAAGTCGAGGAAAATACCCCTCACTGCAGACAGTTACAGCCACAACACTGATTTGCATTGGAATATTTCCATGGGATCAGAGCAAGACGTGATCGTGTCTCGGTCCAGACCCATGATCTCACGGTGCACAGCCCCAGTACGGCTTGAAAACACTGGTTCCTCTCAGTCTTTAATGCCATATTTATAGGATTGTCCTGGGGAACATGCAAGGATTTGGCAGTTGAACGCACTCAGCTGCTGCCGCTTTTGCTCGACAGTCAAACTGGCGACGGAACAAATTCCCCGATGGTGTGATTTCCTGCTTTGCCAAATGTGTCAATCAAAGTGGTAAAGACGGCACTGTTGTCACTTATTTATATACTCATTTTGTCTGACCTTGAGCCAGACGTTTGATTCTGCATCTACAAATGCTGCAGCATGGCACCGACATGAGATGAAACAAATAAAACCCCGCAATGTTGGATGAGGAATCTAGTTTTTTTTCACAGAAAACTGCCTCCCGGATTCATGCTGTGTGACTCAGTGCAGCTTGTGAATCAATATCTCGGAAAAAAAAGCACTGTTTATAAGCGTTTATAACCGAGGCTAAATTCAAATGGGCACCATGTACGATGTCAATGACTTTAAGCTTCAACATAACAAGTCAAAGGCCTGAATATTTCGAGTGTTTGTAGTCCCTTACAGATGTGAACAATTGAAAGGGAAGCGACACTGACATTTAAAAAAATCCTCAAATGCAGAAGAATTTAACCACCCTCATTCAGCACCTTTGGTTAGTTGCACTGCCATCAGAGATAATGTTGGTTAAACCCAGCCTTCCATGCATCATGGGTAAAGTCAGACCACTCTTTCAAGTTAGTCGCTTGAATAAGCAGTGATTATCATTTCATTGATTTATTATTTATCACTGTAGATTTGTCTTTGGACAGTGGTAAGAATTATACATGACCGCTCTGCGCTTCCACCTGTCATTTTAAAGGTGGAATCTCACGTGATCAAACGCATTTAAACAAGGCAGAAACATTAAAACAAACGTAGCGACATGAACTGCTTTTTGGCATGTTTTTCGCAGAAATATTCAGAAGAAACGTTGGAAGTATATTGTCACACATTCTGGCCAAACAAATGAAGAGAGGACTGTGTGAGGACAGCTGCAGATTGGAGAGAGATTGACTTCTTATGATTAAAAACTAGCCTTTTTATTTTCAACAATTCAGTAAATGTGAAATGTTTCATGGTTGGAGGGGCCCCACCACCTAATCTGTCTTCTTAGCAAATGTGTCCTACCTGCTGTGGGATGACGATATTTTTTATGTAAATAACACGCATGTAATGTAGGCCGTAGGTAGCAAATGAATCCAAAGGATCCGACCCAAGCAAAACATTGAGGAAGCGTAGCCAAGATGGAAACTCACGGTTGTCCTTCCGGTGTGTTCTCTGGCAGAGCGATGGTGTAGGAAGCGTTGGTGAACTGAGGGGGCCGAGCTCCTGCCACCACTGAGATCACAGCCGGAGCGCTGCGGCTTCCCAGCCGATCCGCGGCCACCACGGTCAGGAGATACTCCCTGTCCCTCTGCAGCGGGAGGCCAGTGGTTCTCAACTGGCCGCTCTTCCGGTCCACTTCGAAGCGACCATCGCCACCTGGAATTCACCAGAACCCTCCGTTGTTATTGAAACCACACTGCCAGTTACCTTGACTTTTGAGTATTCATGACAAAGGTGTTTTCTTCATTAAAGCCGTTTCAGGACAGGAGAAAACATCTGCGCTACAGCACATTACATTCACACCTTCCTCTACTGCGGGACATCATCGGATGTCACGTCGCTCTCTGTAGACATTAACAGACCTCTATTTTAGGATTTTATTTGACTTTTTTGATACAATAACTTGAATGAATGTGATCTGAATTTTCCACTACACCATCCGTGTTATTAATTAATTATCAGATCTAACGAAAAACATAATACAAAATAAATAACAACAAAAAATAATAATTTTTGGTTTGTACGGTTTTTCAAATAATGATGTTTGTTTTGTTGGCAATTTAATTTAATTATTATTTCTTTCCAAGTTGCACGTCCATAAATGCACATTATATCAATAAGAAGCCAACATTTTTGGTTTTGAAAAAAGAAGTTCAATGCTACAAAGCAGCAATCAAAGGTTCTCTGAATCTAAAAGCAAAAAAAAAAAAAAATGTTTCTAGTCGACTGAATATGTTCAGCTAAAAATGTCGATTCTATTTGACAGCCTTCACATATTTTTGCGTTCTTTTATTATTTTTCTGTTTTTTTCTCGTCTTCTGACGTCATTTATTATATACTTTTCTGTATCTTTTCACTTGTTTTTGTCCTTTATGTTTTGCTTATTATGTGCTTCTTGTTTGTTCTGTGTTTTTGATGTTCAATTTAAAAAAAATGATGAATGACATTTGATGTTGGACATTGTCAACACCACTGTCAAGAACACATGTAAGCAAGCGATGGTAACATCGTCTGAAACGGACGGGTACATTTCATACATTAAAAAACATGTTTGTTCAGTACACACACCAAAGCGGTGGTTGAATTTCAGATTCAGGAGGAGCAGTTCGGCTCCAAGGCTCATGGGCATTTACATAACCACTACATATGTTCTGTAGACTTGAATGAGGAATCGCATTCCTGTGGAAAATTGGAAAATAAAGAATGCAAATGATCTCAGTCGAGACAAAATCTATCCCCAGAAACCAGCCGTGGAATCCTGCACCTACCGTCAGACAGGAAGTACTCCACCTCCCCATTGTTGCCTTCATCCCCATCCTCAGCATAGAGCTTGTAGACCAGAGAGCCCGCGGGCGCGTCAGGAGACACGACTGCCAGATACGGAGACGGGACCATGTTCCATTCCGGGACATTGTCGTTCACGTCAGTCACAGTCAGCTCCACTCGCACTAAGTACCACTCTTGACCTGAGGAGGGAGGACACACAAGAAGGGTGAAGGTTAGCGTAGGTGACTGGCAAACAATGTTGTCGGCACATGCCAAGTTGGATCAGGATATTTACAAGTCACACGCTAGGAGGCGGCGCAGCAGCAAGTTACAAACACAAACACTCATTTTGTTTAAAGGAAGATACCACTGCATCATTAAATGCGTATTTTTAAAACACCTCTACCACAAATAGTTGGTTTTCAATACTTGGCATAAAATGAGATCAAATGAATCCAACTGAAAACACAACTAAAAGTAGTTCACCTCAACATCATGTCACTTGCGATTGAAATTTGGATGTTTTGTGTTGTGCAATGAGACAACTGAAAAGGAAAACTGCAGTCACACGCCGAAGAATAAACAGCGAATGGTCTTGCCCTCGCTCTCCGGCACCTGTACTCACACGTGTCCAATACAGCGATTCTTTTATCTGCCTGCAAGAGGCTGTGTTTGAGGACAGAGTTGTCGTCTCTCTTGACATCTCTCCACAACTGAACCAGTCAGGAAGGACAAGAGAGAGCAACAAAAGTATGATGGCTCGAAACTGTTGTCCTCTCTGTATTTATTCTTTCATTTACACCGTTAAACAGTCATGTATCAGTGAGGTTTCATGACACAGTATTGAAAGGGTCCTGATTTTTAGAGGCCACCAGATGGCGCTATCTGTTGCAAAATGTTTGGACTTGAACAACTCATTTCTAGAGCGCTATCACTGTTTCATCAACCCTGCACTACTGTTTCATGATGCCTCGTCTAACCAGCACTAGTAGTGACTACTTTATACAAGCTGATGGTGGACACCTGTAGCTTGATCCGAGCAACATTGGTGGGCGTGTTTCTATCCCAGATTTGTCGTGAAGATGTGGGATGTTGTCTGAAGTAGGAACAAGAGAGCAAGAGCGCGAACTTGACTGTGATATTGAAGAGGAATCTTCACTTCCTGATGAAGATTTTCACCCGTACAATATCAAATGTGAATCTATGGACAGCCTGAAAATAGAGTTTTTAAAATAACCATGACAACTTCACGTAAGAATGAGGTGGACACGCAGAACAGGTTTCAGAGGGAAATGAGGAGGTGGCCTTCTTAGCATCCCAGCCAGCAATTATAATCAGTGGGGACCAAAGTGCAGAACCACTCAAAGAGTCAAAGGCCCTCGCTGAGGTTCCTCACCCCAGGAGAGTTTCTTCTGGAGAAAGGTCTCAGCTGGGAGGGTTGTTGAGGAAAATGAGGCCCATGTTGCTTTGACTGGACGTCATTATGAAAGCTTCCAACAATGAAGTCACGTTTTGAAGAGAGGGAGTGTTTGTGAAAAGTTTCCTGTGACGACCGTCAATAAAAGGAAAAGTCAAAGAGTGAAGTGGCGGCGGCTGCGCGACGACCACACCGTTGTTATAGAAACACCAATGCAACAGATGGAGGCCGAGCAGCAGCAGCATACATCCACGCTGTTAGAGGGAGCTGGCGAAGAAAAGAGCATAAGCTGACATCAAAAGAAGACGGAAGAGGCGAATTAACCAGTCAAATCTTACAAAACATATTCGCAGGACTGAAGCGGGGATTTGATGATCCCTCCTTCTCCCTCATTCGCTGGCTCCCTCTGGCCGAAGCGCATCCTGAATTAATTGGCAGAAGGACAACGGCGCTTTGGGGAAGGAGGGATGGCATTATCCAGATAATAAATCACACAGCCAATATACAGAGCAGGACGCCAGCATGCATCGACACTCCGCCGTGAACTCGCACACACGCACACACGCAGAGGCCTTTCTCACTAATAACAATCATCAGTGGATTAGCGGCTAATGAAGGACCATGGGGAGATGCAGTTTGCTGCATTTGCCATCCCTCACGCTAATGCACCTCATTGGATCTAATGATATGTTGCAATCTTCAGAAACAGAGGGAGCAACAATTCAATTACTCATAGCCTTACGGAAAGTTGTTCCATGGACCACTGACCTCGCCGGGCTCCTGATCCAAACCCTGATCCAAGGCCTCTGCTAATTTTGTCAAATATGATGAAGAAAAAAAAAAAAAAAAAACATTCCTTCCAACTCTACTGAGATGTTATTGATTTGAAATGCTTCCATGAAAAACATTGTCATCTTTGGCAGCCCATTCATTGGTTCTTGAAGACAACATGGAGTGGTGCCTCGGTTTTCAAACGTCCCGGATTCAAATAAATCCGAGAATCCGTTTTGCTTCAGATTTCAAAAAGAAATCCAACTCGAACTCCACCGAAAAAGCCAGAAAAAAACATAACGTGCGCGGACCGACCAGCTGACCCATGAGGCGCTCTGTTATTGTGTATAACGCAGCCTCTGTATGCAGACGTGTCCCGTTAGCTCCATTTACTGACTGTTTTTTCTTCATATTGAGGTGTAAAACCTTTCCTGTCTCCACACTGGACCGTGGTAGAGTGTCACAGGGGAGGTGCTGGAGCGCTCACTCCAGGGTTTGATGTCCTGTTGTGGGCTGGAGCTGGGACAGGGATGAGGCCAGTCTGGGACAGAGCGTGACTTGGTTTATGACTTTGTCACAGCCAAACTGCACAGAAGCGCACATTCAGAGCTGGACACGCACCGGGCACCTCTTCACTTCTGGAGAGACCTCACTCACTCGGCAACCCCTCCCACATGCAGCGGCCACACACATAGAGGAACAGCGCACCTGCAGCAGACACTCTACATTCACTCCTACAAAAGACTGTTTTAAGGCTTGGAACGCATTGTTTCTTTTTCCATTCATTGTAACGGGAAAAATCCATTCAGATTTCCAACAAATCGCTTCTCGAAAGGCCGTCTGGAACAGGTACCAATGTATTCTCACTCCATCAGCGTCTATTGTCAGGTGGATTTTTGTGACCATTTCTGATACAGAATGCAGTTTTCCATGTTGCATGTCGACGCATAGGTCTTTAAACAACACACCATCACTCCCATGGCGTAATATAGTGGCATTGGGAAAGTGGAATTTGCATCCTATGCTGACACCGAAGGCAGCAGGGCTTTCGATTGATTACGCCTTCCGCTGCATATCCAGACGCCACAGGCGTCAAAAAAAGAGACAGAGGTTGCAATTAGGTCAGCCATGGGATGGCGCTCCTTTTGCGCCACATGAAATAACGTGTCAATTGCTATTTAAAGCCCCTGTAGCATTGCAGCTACAGTGACAGTAAGGAGAGAGCCGCGTAAGTGGGAATGAATAGCAACTGACGCCCACTTTAATCCAGTGAAGGGAACTTCTCAAAGTCTCCCAGCGCCTCACATTTCCTCCGCTTCCCTGCGTGTTGTGCGTCACCATCTAGTGGCCTCTAAAAATTAGACACAGTTTCATCAACCCTGCACGACTGTTTCATGACGCCTCATCTACCCATCACCAGTAGTTCCTACTTTACACAAGCTGATGGTGGACACCTGTAACTTCAATCTGAGCGACACTTATTGAAGGTGAATATTCACACTTTGACGAAGATTTTCACCGGTACAGTATGATATTGAGTGACACTGCTTCAGCCATAGTGACAGCGCGTCCATTCGCAACGTGTATCAGGCCGACGCTTTACTGTGTAGCTGGAATGTGAGGGAAAAGAAAAATAGGGAAAAAGTGATGACATCTAGCCTTCATCATCATCATCATCATCATTGTTGCTTCAGAGATGAGGAAGAATATCTCCAGTGGATCAGATAAACATCTATAAATGTTATGTGTTATGTAGATGAGATGAAAAATACAGAACTTGTGGGGGAGGCGGAGTAAAGGAGAATGAGAGGAGCAGCATCCCATGGCTTTACTGACCCTCACTGTTTTTTTTTTTTTTTTTTGAGTCATGCTGCTGTGGAAGGTGGAACTTGCTTCAGTAGAAAGCCTAATGTGTCAGCATGCAACGCTGAAGGCTGCATTTGTCGTCAGTATAGGACGCGAAAGGCAATAAATGGAGGAACGGAGAACAGGCTGTCTTGAAGGACGCACATATTTAACGTGTTATCATGCTTCTCATCCGTGATCCGGTTTGGGATCCAGTCCAGTCTCTCCTGTCAAGGCGCTTACATCTCGCTGTGGCCAATTACATCACTACACCTTATTCTCAGTCTGAGCCAGGCTCAGTGTCCGACTGTTGCCGACAGCGTCTGACTACATCTTCTCCCTCTGGAAACTGCACCTCTTCTCGCCTTTTTGCTCTCTTCTACCACTCCTCCTGGACCAAAAACTTCTTAATTCAAAAATTGCATTGGCTCACTGCAATAATAAATACATAAATAAACCATAAAGCACTACCTCTGCTGGAAATGGAGTCGGGTGACAGAGCTGAACTCTTGCCCGACACCACAAGTCACTTCGAGCAACACAGCGTCCTGAATGTGTGACTTTATCAGGAGCAAAGAGCCGGTGAAGTCATGCAAGTCTTCAGTCACTTATGTGAGCATCTTAAATGTTTAAAGAGACCTCTTCAGTCAAGAGAAAAGGCTCCACTCAATCGCCCACTGCCTGCATGAAAACACTGGAAAAGGCTGTCTGAAACATGAGATTTATTTGCATGCTTTAAGCTCCTCAGCGGAGGCATCATTCATCATCCAAGGTGTCACTGTTAATGTGAAAAAGATGTCGTGACAAATTAAAGATGAATGTAATCAGAAGTTGACCGTTCGCCTCAGTGAGCAGAATGATTTATCAAGAAACTTGTGAAGTCTTTGTGAAGTTGGTGTCAGGAGGAAACCATTGGCTATTGGAGAATCGATAGAGAACACAATCGATTTGGTCGACTTGTCCGGAAAGCACGAGTCACCAGGGCTCCAGAAGAGGAGACGAGTTCTCTGTCAAACACGTCTCCAAACAGCTTTTTCTGCTGCCTTAACTTTAGCTCTCATTTCAGTCTTTGAATATCACACCAGCAATGTGCATTTTATTTATTCAACTACGGCAGTTGATATTGAAAAAAAACAACCCATCCTCACTCCCATGGCGTAATATATTGACGTTGGGAAAGTGGACTTTTGCGTCCTATGCTGACGCAGAAGGTAGCCTTTAGCGTTGCATGTTGACACATAAGGTTTTCAACTGAACATGTAAAAAAGAAAAGACGGAGGTTGGGGTTTGTTAAGCCATGGGATGGCGCTGCTTTCATTCAAGGTGTAACCACGTGTCAGTTGCTACTGACAACCCATAAAATGGCTGTGCGTGTTTTAGTCGCGGTGACTTTCGGCACCGTCCGATCCAATAGATGATATACGTGCACTATGGGCAATAAAGCGGCCAAATTCAGTGACATTCCTCCAGTCCAACCAGTGTCTGACATGCGTGCGCTCTATTACAACACCATCCTTATGTTCATCATTTTCCTCCTGGCCTTGGTGCAGTCACCACATCACTACAGCAACAGATGTTTATCATGTTAGAAACATTAACACAACATCTCCAGCACCTCTTTTGTTACACGGAGCAGCTAACAATATAAAAACCCGCAGCAGAGATGTCGATGAAAAAAGAGGAACATGTGGTTAGGTATGAGTTTCTTCCTTTGTTCCTCTTCCTAAGGCTGCAGTACATTCTTATGATTTGCATTTAATTGTAGGACTCTTTTTTTTGTCATGCTGTGGCGGAATTCTTTACACTGCCTGGGTAAAATACGGGTTTTCAACATTGACCCTGATCACACGGACAACATTTTCTCCTCACATATCTCTGTAAGAACGACATCGCTCGCTTGCAATTGTCTTTGAAAGGTCTTCCATGGTTTTGTGTGTGCATTTTTAATTCAGGTCAATAAAAGAACACGCATGTTATTCACTAAACAGAACAATAAAAGCACAACTGCGGCGTCTGAACCATCCCGAGCTGAAGATGATTCCAATGTATCGTCTAGTTCTTATTTGCATTCCACCCCACCCACATGTGTACGTGTCTTTATATCACTGCCTGCAGTCCATTTTACTCAACGTTTCACTCCTGCTTTCTGAACTGCCAGGTTTGAAACCTTAATCTTAACCACAACTCCAAACCAAACGTCAACCTCATGATAATGACCTTGTTGTTTGGCAGACTTCATCCTCAAACTGAGGCTTGGCCTTGTTGGGTCCGGCAAAAGGACGAAGGCCTAAGGGCCCCACAGAATTTTGCATTTTTATATTTCACATTTTTATACATGTTGCTGTTGTACACGGAGCATGCTAGAAATTTAATTTCCTTATATATACAGTGGTGCGTCGGTTTTCGAACGTCTCGGAATTCAAACAACTCAGAGTTCGAACAAAAATTTCGAGATTTTTTTGCATCGGATTTCGCACGAAAATCCTGAACTTGAATGCCCCTGAAAAAAAACGGAAAAAACATAAACGATCAGCTGACCCACGAGGTTCTTTGTTATTGTGTATAACGCAGCCTCTGTATGCAGACGTGTCCCGTTAGCTCCATTTACTGACTGTTTCTTCTTCATATTGAGGTGTAAAACCTTTCCTGTCTCCACACTGGACCGTGGTAGAGTGTCACAGGGGAGGTGCTGGAGCGCTCACTCCAGGGTTTGATGTCCTGTTGTGGGCTGGAGCTGGGACAGGGATGAGGCCAGTCTGGGACAGAGCGTGACTTGGTTTATGACTTTGTCACAGCCAAACTGCACAGAAGCGCACATTCAGAGCTGGACACGCACCGGGCACCTCTTCACTTCTGGAGAGACCTCACTCACTCGGCAACCCCTCCCACATGCAGCGGCCACACACATAGAGGAACAGCCACCTGCAGCAGACACTCTACATTCACTCCTACAAAAGACTGTTTTAAGGCTTGGAACGCATTAGTTCTTTTTCCATTCATTGTAATGGGAAAAATCTATTCAGATTTCGAACAATTCGTTTCTCGAACAGCCGTCTGCAATGGATTGTGGTCCGAGGTGAACCGAGGTACCACTGAATAAAAAAAATAAAAAAAAAATAAAATAAAAAAAAAAAAATATATATATATATATATATATATATATATATATATATATATATATATAAACTTCACTTTTCCTCCAAGTGAAAATGTTTCTCACATCAACCTCCCGACATACATGGAAGAACGAGTCAATCAAAAGGATGAATGCTTTAACTGCCCTATTCTTTGGGGAGACTTGCCATTCAGCCTTGAATAAGCGGATAAAACATTCTGATTCCATCAGTGGATGTGGCTACTAATTTAACCTCCGCTTCTATTATGCTGTGTTTAACTGTTGAAGATGAAAGCAGCATTCTGAGACGTTGACTGAAGGTCTATGTACTGGCCAACTGAATTTTCCATCTCATAAAAGATGTTTTCAGGTTTATTGAATAAAGATATAAGACTAAAGGGTCATTTAAAGAAATCCAAGTTCTTTTATGTTGGAATAATGCATTGCTGTACATTATTAATGTTGTGCTCCAAAGACGTTTTTGAAGCTCCGGATATTTGATGTACTTTTATACCATGCTAAAAAAAATAAAAAATAAAAAAAATGTGTGTACTTAGAGGTGTTTGTCCACTTCACGTATCATGAGATAATACTAACGCTAGTCCTGGTAAAACAAAAAAAAAAACCCAAAAAACTAAAATATCAAATTTCTCCGACGACACTTTCCCCGACGAGGTAGACCATTACGTACAAAGTTTTACCATTCCATTTCAAATATATGCACAGGGGGGCAGCCCAGAGTCAAACCAACATGGCGACTGTGGCGTCAGTATTGATCATGTAGCTCTTGCACAAAAGAGGAAAGGGAGGCAGCGTTGTCGGAGGCGGTGGTCGGTGAGGCTGTTAAAAATATCGCCACCGGAGGACGGAGATTTTCCACCATTGTTTTGTCTTCTTTGTGTCTCTTCAGAGCTACATGTCGGGTAGCAGAAGCAACACTCCCCCCCATGGTTTCCAGTGGTAGTGCTCCGTTCAGCAGAAGTAAGGACGATCTGAAGGCAGAGTACGGACAGAAGGCTCCCTCTGTGTCCGGATCCGTATGGAACGTTGAGCATAAATGGGCCTTTAGAAGGACCGTGAAAGATGTACAATGCACTGTTGTTGTGCTATTCCACCCCCTACTACCGCCCCCCCACCCTGACTCGTTCAACTCGAGTAACTGTAAAGTGAATTGGCTATTGAAATGAATGAAACTGCGATAACAGCGCATCAAGCCTTCACTTTCGAACAAACATAATGGAGTACTGGCACGTCTCAGACTACAGTGTTGTCAACATGAATGGCGTCTCTGAGCTCCAGGTCCGACTCTCCCAGTCTTGTTTGAAGATCCACAGACGTTCGTGAGAAAAAGCCATCTCAAACTGGGCAGAGAAAACATAAGGGGTAAAGTCTGTGGAGAGTGAGCTGCTGGACGACATTGCTCTTGAGAGTGTTGCACCTTTGCAAGACACTTTGGAACTAATGGCTTCATCTCAACGTGTGGAACATTCTGTTTTAATTACACAGAGTGCAAATGAATGCAGTGAACTCCAGCCAGACTCTCACAAATCAAGTGCAAATTCAATTACAAGTATCAGCTGTTTCAAGTTTCCTGTTCCCAGCAGCCGTATTATGCCGCTGAGGAACTTTTGAAAGGCACACGTGAGCGCCGCAGTCTCAGAGTGACCGTGGCAAAGGCCACTCCAGGTCCTCAACAGCCTCATGTTTAACCGACGATACGGTCATAATAATTGCAACTTCAGCCAGGAGACAGGCTCCGTTCAACACACACTCACTCAGTAATGTGCTGGCTCTTCTTTTCCAAAACTGGCAACCAACGGAGTGGATCGGCTTTCTGGGCAACTATGGCACTCAGCAGATGTTAATTGGTGGCCATCGTTTTTACTGGTTTTTCATGTCTTTTTGCAGCATCACGCTCATTACGCTCCTCAGGGTGAGCTAGCGAAAGCACCTCTTTCATTTTTGCAGACTTCTGACCAACACCGATCAGTCTGTGTCTGTAAGAAAAGTGAAGTATTGAACGCTTCTCTCATGGATTTGATGACTTCGGAGGATGAAAGTTAGTTCGCATTTTTTAAGTCACAAAAAGTAATACCTTTAATGCGATTTGTTTTAGTGCCATGGATGGACGGGGAAAAAAAACCCAAACATGTCGACATAGAATCATTGATCTCAGCCCCAGTCATGTTCTCACCTCGATACAATTCAACTCCTTAACTGGGAATCGAATATTCCAGTGAAGGATTTTAGTCGTATGAAATGCACAACCCATTCTGCTGTTGCCCTCTGATCTCATTTTCACGCCTCGGACGACCCCAATCCACACCTCTCTGACTCTTTGCCACCTCATTTTTTTTGCGTTATCTCGAAGCCCCTCTTACTTTCCATTCCACGGACAGTTCTGAAGGCATAACGTGGACCCCCCTTTCCCGTGCTTGGAATCGCGGCGCAGCGCTGTTTGGCATTCAGTGCCGCCTCCCCTCTGAGGTGGTGAGCACCCGATTCATTTTACCTGACGCTATCTTTAAAGGTAGCGTCCTGTGTGCGGGAAGATTGGGAGGATGCAGTGTAGAAGGATAATGGACGTACCAAAGGGACCCAACAGCAAACACAAAGAACACAAGACAGACAGCGTGTAGCGCAAGAAAGCAGTTAATTAAAATGTGAAGACTCCAAAAGGCTATTTGGCCCAGAATGGAAACTCTTCCCTGCTTAATCTGTTAAGTAAGCGGCCGACATCTCGGTGACTTTTACAGTTTCTCTATGGAAATGTCAATTAAACAGCAGGCAGAGAGCGGAAGAGACAGAGCGAGCGAAAGGCTTGAGATGGCGCTCTAATGGTGGCAGATAAAAACGGTTCGCCAATGGCTCTGCTGCTCATTCTTACACCACAGCCAGTCAGAACTGAGAGACTTTACGCTGCCAAGATCACAAACTGCCAGATGTATTTAAAGGTGACTTCAAACTCACTGACTTGTTGCCTGCAATGTCTGAAAAAGTCCGAAAAATCCTCTCAAAACTTCCAAAAAAGTTGTGCTCTGTGTCTACTATGCTATATATATATATATATATATATATATATATATATATATATATATATATATATGAAGTTTGTCAAAATTCCTGTCATTGCACAGGGACTTTTATTTTGAAGGGCAACGCTCGGCGTTGTGACGGAAGTTCAGCAGTTTACTCTCTTTCTCGTTGGACTCCATCAGTGGGAAGGTGAAACACCCAGCTCTGCTGAAAAACACACAACGCAGACTTCTGTCCAAATCATAACGTTCCTGTTGCTCGTTCATAGTAAATTCTGAAAAAACTCTACACAAAGGGTTTTATGATGAAAATGTCCCATGCGCACGCCACATTCCACAGACTGACTTCCTGTCTGAGTGATCCGCTCCCGTTCAGCTGGAAGTGATGCCAATTCAAATCAGAGCGGAGGTCCACCACCGAACAGTATCACAGAGTTGATGACACAGTGTCAGAGGCCACTAGATGGCGCTCTTGGCTTAGAGATGATGTGAAGTTAGTTGTTCAAGTCCAAACAGTTTACAGCAGACAGCGCCATCTGGTGGCCTCTCAAAATCAGGACACTGTTTCATGAAGCCTCACCGACCCACCACCAGTGTGCGGTATTTAGAAATGAGCATGGTGGAATCACCCATGGTTTGCAGGTGATTCGCTAAAATGGCGTGAGCAAATGTGGAGGAAGTCACCATTAGGAATGTGAGTAACACTGGTTTTAAATGAGAGTTACAGTAAATAAACATCACAGTGAGCCATTAAATGCGAAGAGTAAGAGGCGTTGTTTTGAAGTAAAAGATTCAGTGCCTCCTGAGATTCGCCTGCTCAACATTTGTTTTCAAAGAAAAAAAAAACGCCTGATCTTCTGGCTGCTCCACATGGAATTAGTCCAGATACCTCGAGTGAATGTCCCTGCGCAGTTGGAAGACAATGTGGCCCCTGCTTATACATCAGCTGCTTATTCAGTCCCTTCAGTAACTAAGAACGGCTGAGTCGTCGTTCATTAGCCCGACATGTTCGCGTCCTGACTTGAGGGAGTTTGAGTCACAGGTCAGGGGAGGTGATTTTATCATATGGAGCCCGACTTGATCCCGTCAAGGTGCGCTGAAGTTCAACTGTGATGACAACCTTCAGTCTCCAGTTCTGCCAGACACTTGGACACAACAGCAACAACTTGCTGTTGAGAGAGAAGCGTTGCCCTCCAGCCACACTCTGGGCTGCCAATTCAATTTGAATCGTGGAGCTTTGTTTGGCGTCTTGGGAAGAGAAATGGAAAAAAAGTCATGTTTCTTTTTTAGTTTTGTCATCAAGAAAATTAAAATGCATTTTGGTTTCTTGTTCTATTTTCAAGTGAAAGAACGCAACTTCAGTCTGAAAATTAAAAAAAAGCGTTTCTTGTAATGTGACTAATCCATTTGAGTTTTTGGTAAATAAAAGCTAAAAGCCGTAGCTTTTGAAAATCAAATCTTTGTTGCCGTTTCCCAGTCGTGGGTCGATGAGGTTTCATGAAACAGTGTCCAGGTTTTCAGAGGCCACCAGATGGCGCTGTCTGCTGTTAAATGTTTGGACTTGAACAACTAATTCAATGAAACCTCACATCATTTCTAAACCAAGAGCTCCATCTAGTGGCCTCTGAAAATGAGGACACTGTTTCATAGACCCTGCGATACTGTTTCATGATACCTCATCCACCCATCACCAGCTTTTTTCTTTGAATTTGAATGAATGAGTCACCATGAGGAGGAAAATTAAAATTTAATTTGGATTATAAATTATTCATTTCAGTTGTGAGTCAAAGCGTGTACCAATTGTCAGATTTTTTTTTTTAATTTGACAATTCACATTGAATTTTATTTAAAAAAAAAAAAAAAGAAAAACATAAATAGAATTTAAAAAACATAGTGAAAATTATAGAAGAGGATTTGACTTTAAAGTCAGAATTCTGACATTAAAGTGATAATTCACTGAAAATATAAGTTAGAACTGCCTTTTTTTTAATACTTTTTATTTCATTTCAGTCAGAATACACAGTTATGAAGAGGAATGTGAAAGTGCAGTTTGGATTATAGATTTTTTTCATCTTCATTTTGAGTCTAAACGTGCAGAATTGGCTGAACGTGAATGCATGGTTTCAGCATGGTGAGTCAGTTCATACAGCGGTGAGTTCTCATGTTTTTGCGACTGATAAATCCCAGCACTTTTCTTGGCCGGAGCGAATACATTTGACCGCTGCAGCCCATGGTCGCCAGCATGGAGTCCCAGGTTTGCAGTGAACACATAAGAGATGTCCCTCATCTATGTTTCCCGCCTCCTCTGTGGGTCCGGTTGGTGTTTCCACTGAGAATCACAGGCAGGTGTCAGAGCTCCTCTCCAGGCGGGAGACGGAGTCAAACCCATGAAAAACTAGTTCTACTGTCACTTCCAGAAATGGAATGAATAAAACTCCAAAAACAAAATGATTTAAAATCATTCAATGAAGTTTAAATAAAGACACTGGAATAGAAAACTGACTTGACAGTTTGTGCGACGATTGTACTAAAAGTTCTACACTTTATTGCCTCTATACTTTAATATTTTAAGCCGCCATACGTTTTCCTGCGTCCGTCTACCTTCGGCTCTTTGGGTTTTCACATCAGATTAAGGTAGAATTGATTCGATTGTTTCATCTCTCTACAGAAAAGAGAGTAAAATTGCCAGTAAAACTGCAGTATTTCAGATCAGAAGAGATAAAAAGCGACGATACACCAACAGGGGATAAAGTCACCCGACCTTCGCTCCATTTATGAGACGAACAAAACATAACAAAATGGAAAAGAATGAAGATGTGGAGGAAAACTAGACAAGGAGGAGAAGCCAGTGCCTTGAAGCGCCCACTCTTCTGGAACGTTGTGGGGTTCAGCCGTTCACACTGACTGATGAAGTTACACACCAGCTCCACAGAGCAGGCAGATTCCAGTAAACGGCCGGGTTCCTCTCCGCCGCCATCGTGCCAACAAACAGCGCAGCGTGGAAGAGGCTAAACGGATTAATAACCGGATTATTAATGAGCGGGCGTGAGAGGATTAGCCCTGCTGCTTTGAAGTCACACTGAAAACGGCGAAATTGACTTGGAACGCGTCTTGTTCCTCGGCTCGCCTATTTCCTCGCCTTTTTTTCACGAGCAAGAAAAACGTGAGGGGAAAGAATGTGGGGCAAAATTTTGACCTCATTTGTAACTTTGAATCACGAAGAACTGATGACGTGCAGATGTGAAAACTGGCGGCACCAGAGCTTGTGGGGACCTCTCATCAGAATCAGCTTTATCGCCAATGTCAGCGAGGATCCCACCAAGTGGGAAAATAAGAATAAAAAAAAAAAATTAAAAAACACAGAACAAAAAGCTGTTCTTGTGAAGGGAGGTTCTAGTCTGGATTGAATGGCCCTGAATAACCCTTTCCCCAGCCTCTCCCCTTAACCCTGACCATCCAAAACACATGGCTCACCTGAACCAGGACTACAAACCAAACTGGAACCCAAATATAGTGACCCAGTTACTTTCAAAGTTGAATCCTCAACTTGAGGCTAAACCTTGTGGGGACCAACTAATTATCCCCACAAATGCATAAGGTCTCACAAGCAGGTGTGTTTCCAAGGATTTGTCCCTACAAGTCTAGCTGTACAAGTACACGCACAGGTTTGTCGCACTATGTGGGGACCTCCCATTGCCATCACCCTTTCCCCAGCCTCTCACCCTTAACCTAACCATCCAAAACACCTGAACCAGGACTCTGAACCAAACTGAAATCCAGTTATTTAACCCAGTTATTTTGAAGATTTAATCCTCAAATTCAGGCTGAACCCAACAAAGGCATAAGAGCCCCACAAGGAAGTGTGTTTCCAAGAGTCAGTCCTCACAAGGATAGCTGTACAACAACAACAACAACAACACACACACACACACACACACACACACACAATATATATATATATATACAGTGGTGCCTCGGTTTTCGAACGTCTTGGAGTTCGAAAAAAAGTAATTCGAACAAAATTTTTTTTTCTTGCTTCGGACTTCAAAGGAAAATCCAGAACTCGAACGCCCACAAAATAAGCCGAAAAAAGCATCACGTGCGCGGACCGACCAGCTGATCCACGACGCGCTCTGTTATTGTGTATAACGCAGCCTCTGTATGCAGACGTGTCCCGTTAGCTCCATTTACTGACTGTTTTTTCTTCATATTGAGGTGTAAAACCTTTCCTGTCTCCACACTGGACCGTGGTAGAGTGTCACAGGGGAGGTGCTGGAGCGCTCACTCCAGGGTTTGATGTCCTGTTGTGGGCTGGAGCTGGGACAGGGATGAGGCCAGTCTGGGACAGAGCGTGACTTGGTTTATGACTTTGTCACAGCCAAACTGCACAGAAGCGCACATTCAGAGCTGGACACGCACCGGGCACCTCTTCACTTCTGGAGAGACCTCACTCACTCGGCAACCCCTCCCACATGCAGCGGCCACACACATAGAGGAACAGCCACCTGCAGCAGACACTCTACATTCACTCCTACAAAAGACTGTTTTAAGGCTTGGAACGCATTAGTTCTTTTGCCATTCATTGTAATGGGAAAAATTGATTCAGATTTCGAACAATTCGCTTCTCGAACGGCGTCTGGAACGGACTGTGGTCGAGAACCGAGGTATATGAGAATAAAGGGGAGTGTTTGGTTGCGTCATCCCTCACATTTTACAGAGTAGGAACGTCATGTTGATCTCCAACAAATGCACACAACAAAAACACTCAGGAAGGATGTTGGTGCCGCTGCTGCCGCTCCTCAGACCAACAGCTTGACAGCAGTTGGTCTGCAGTTTAACGCGAGCGAAACCTGGGACTGAACCACCTCCCCAATGATGACTCGTCTGTTCTCTGTGTCCAGTGTCAGCACGCTCACCAACACTCTTAAAATCACCAGCAGGCTCAGAAAAGGATTTACAAGCTTTTGGTGTCTTTGATGTCGTTTCATTTCCAATCGTCGAAGCCAAATCATTTGATTTTTTTTCGCTTGTCACAAATTGTCAAAGCTGCACTCAGACAAATCTGTTAAAACGGAGCCCAAAAACCCATTGTATTATTTTAAGAGACATACCTTTCAACAGAGATTCTTCTTTTTAATTCTCTTTTTTCTTCTGCTGACTGAAAGTTGCAGTTAGTGTGAAAAAAAAAAAAAAAAAATTGGGGAGAAACAGTGATGTGAGTTTGGAAAGTGGCGACTGTGGAGCAGTTCAAATCAAACATTAGCCATCACTTTACATCTCTCCACACTGCGAGTGAGTTTGAAAATGACTGTACCTCACCACATGGACTTGAATTTACCTAAGAATGGAGATGCTTGAAGGGGGGGACGAAAACAGCCGTCTGCCAGCGTTAGCTGCTGAGAATATATGCTCCCAATTAGAGCCCAATTTTCCCTTGTTTTTTTTCCTTTTTTTTTTACGCAATGATCTCATTAGTCGCGACATCGGCGCGAATAGGCTCTGATGTTCTTAAGTCTACTTTTCTCTGCGAGGGCTCCTGTTTTAAACACAGTCTCCCATGATTTTGTAGGTCAGTCTCATCGCAGGAGCTCCCATGCAAAACAAAATAAAATACAATAAAACGAACTGATCAGTCTGACTGTCGAGGGGAATAATGCTGTTCTTGTGACAGGAGGTTCTGGTCTGGATTGAATGTCTATAACCCTTTCCCCAGCCTTTCACCGTGAACCTAACCATCCAAAACACATGGCTCACCTGAACCAGGACTCTGAACCAAACTGAAATTCAGTTATAAAGACCCAGTTACTTTCAAAGTTTCGTCCTCAAATTGAGGCTGAACCTTGTGGGGACATTTTGTTGGTCCATACGGTCCCACAAGTGGGTGTGTTTGCAAGATTTGTCCCTACAAGTAAAGCTATACAAGTACACAAACAGGTTTGTCGCACCTCTCATTGCCATAACCCTTTCTCCGGCCTCTCACCCTAAACCCAACCATCCAAAACACATGGCTCACCTGAACCATCACTCTGAACCAAACATCGGCGCGAATCAGCTCCGATGTTCTTAAGTCTCTGTGTGGGCTCCTGTTTTAAACACAGTCTCCGATGTTTTTGTAGGTCAGTCTAATCACCGACCCCACTGGAGCTCCCAACTCCCATGTTGCCCCTCTCAGTCTGGAGGGAGCGCAGGGTGTGTGAGGAGAACAAGGTCACAGCTGAACGGATCTTGAAAATAGCTGAGGGTGGGAAAAACAAACAAATACCTCTTGTCAAAGAGAAAGCAAGGTGTGAGGCAAGAATGAGGTTTGAGTATCAGTATTGTTTTAAAGGAAAACATCAAACCAAATGATTCCTGTCGCACCGTGAAATATACTTTTATGTGACAGATTTGCATCATAATAAGATTTCCCCTTCCTCTGCTGCCGTCAGATATTTCATTTTATACAAGTCCGTGTAGCTCCGACGGAAAACACAAGTGAGATTACAGTCGGCGTGAGGGGAAACGTAAGCGAATCTCTGAAATCATTCTTACGCCTCCCCGGGGAGGAATGAAAGTCAACATCAGAGTTTACGACACCTCTTCCACTCGGAGACGTGATATTTCAGACTGTGACATCCGCAGAACTCAGCTCGGCGGTTACACAATCCCAGCGTGTGATACGGCGCAGACCATCTCCCGACAGTCAAGCGCCGTGACGCAGAGGAGAATGCAAGGCATCAGTGAGCCGTGCTTTCAATGCTGAGGAAGGTGAAGTGTTGTTTGGCCTCATTAGTCGGAATCGATCCAAGACGCCAAATCAAACTAATGGTAAAAGATCCTCCTGAAATAGACTCGACTAATGCAGACGGTGATAGACGTGCAGTGCTCCAGTCGCTCCGGATGATCCCTGTATTAACAGATCATATCCGCGCAGAGAGAGCATCAACGCTCTTGGTTGTGCTCGATGCTTCAACTAGAAATGTCACTCACATCTACGTTGATGCTACAGCCACGTGTTATAAAGAGTACCATTAGTTAAGCCTGTGTTACACTCACTGTTATGTGCCTCACCTGCCATAAAGCAGAGAAAAATACACCAAATGTTTACCCGCGGTTACCGACAATAAGAAACAAAATTTATATGAATAATACTTCAACTATTTATAATATATTATTATCATTATTATTGTTATGAATCCATTTACTCGGACGTTTAATTTCTTATTTTCATCAGCATCACTGTCCAAAGACATGAGGTTACCTATATGTAACCATCGTTCTCCGAAGTAAGGAGGGCTTCTTAACCTTTTTGACCTCGGGCCCCACTTCTTCCACAACAAATGGGCCCATTCAAGGAAAAGAACTGATTCATTCCTGTGATTACTGATTTCTTATTTCAGAATTACTGATACTGCTCAATAACCATCGATGTAAACAAACCGAAAACCTTGTCGAATGACATGAAACCGCGTGATCAGTGCCAAGATATTTATCATGGAAAAGTCCAAGCAGCAGCAGAAGCAGGTGAAAGTCATGTTCATCACATTTACTAAAGAGAAAAAAGAAGAAAAAAACTCTTGAGAAATTTAAAAAAAATGTACGCAAGGAATAAAATTCTGAATAAAATAAATGTAACTAAACATCATAAACTCAAAAGAAGATTAGTCTAAAGTCTAAATAAAAATCACTTTCTTTGTCACTTCATTTTCGAGAACTTATCTTTTTTTGTTTGTTTGTTTTTCGAGAAGTTGGCAACTATTGCAAATGTGCAGTTGGTTCAATAACACACTACTACTGCAACCATGTGTGGCAAGTGTATTAAAACTGAGCATCTCGCGGCCCCCAGGGTCCAGAAGTGCAAAACCAAAAACACTTCAAGCAGCCCTCTCGGGGGTGCTCGCGACTCAACCATGAGCCTCAGCTCTATGCTTAAGAATCACTGCTCTAGAACAGGGACAGTTCGGTGACTCTTGCTCTTGAGGGCCGAGCTCACTGAAGGAAAATGTAAGGTTACCGAAACGTAACCATTGTTCTCTGAAGCCTCCAGAGGGCATGTGAAGCCGATATTAGAAGACTGGAGTGTTGAGACATTGAAGGAGACCAACAAAACGGCAGGAATGTCAGCACGACTTCTTCTGCAGATTCCAAACAAAAACTTTAAACATTGTTTCAATGTTCTGTGTGTGTAGAAAAAGACCTCCAGCTTCATAACTCAATAGCAGCGAAAGCAAATGATACCAGCAATAGCTGATGATAAATGACCATCCCTCTTTTCCCAGACAGCAGGGAACAATCTACAACAAAGCTACTATGCATGTACTTTACTGTCTGATAGTGGTACTGTATTTGCATTTGTTTCTAAAAATCATACGGCTCATATACAAGTCAGAAATTTAGAAATAAATCAGTTATTCGTCTTATCTTTGAGGCGTTCTACAAGTCTGCTTCGATGCACATTTCATTCCTGGCTGTGCGAATGTAGCTCCCGCGCCAAATGCGAGCGCTCATCTCGGATCATTTCCCCTTACGAAGCGAAAGCTGTCCAGTGCTGCGCATGATAAACCCCGGACATATGATACTGGATAACAGGGTTTTAACTCCATTCCGTCTCTGCGCCCCCTGCTGTGATCCTAGATTAGCCACCTTACCGACTTAAGAGCATTTCAGAACGTAACCCACAGAAGCCCTCGGCGTCTGGGAGGAGGATTTCTAAGCCGCCCGGGGTCAGCCGAGACTTGAACAATGCGACGGTCTCCAGGATGCTGACATCCCTTTCACTTGTACTGAGATCCCTTCCGTGCCTCCAGCTGTGTCGTCCCCACCAAGGCCGGAGGTCCATTTCCGTGGTCGGCCGCGAGATTCGATGCGCTGTGTCACAGCATCAGCATCACTCAAGTTCTGTGACTGTTTTTTTTTTTTTTTTTTTTCACCCACATCCATGTTATCTGCTGCGCCATCTGTATGGTTTGGAGCGATATCATGTTTGTGTCCCGTTCATCCCGGCAGAGTGATGCGAAATGGCAAGTCGTCAGACCGACAATCCGCTGTGGGCGAGGAGTGTCTGTCATTACGCAGTAACCCACCACTTCTGTCTCTTCACCGAGTGAGGCTGCACTTGTGTGAGGCAACCTTGGCGTCAGCCTTCTTGTGCGGCAAGTTAAGAACTGCCAAAATCCACTTCAAAGTTCAACAGGTTTCATCACGCGACTGTCCTTGACCGACAGCTTCAGCTTCACTCTGAAGACAGTGATCTCATATCGTGTTCTACAACTGGATCCCAGGACTTGAGCGCATTAATTGTATCTTTGGTTTAGCATAAACTGAGATTATGGAAAATAGAGAAATTCAGATTTCAGAATTCCTGATTTGATATGTGTTCAATAACCAGATATACAACGACAAACCAAAACCTTGTGAAATGACATGAAACCGTGTGATCGGAGCCAAGATGTTTGTCATGGAAAAGTCAAACCAGCAGCAGAAGCAGGTGAAAGTCATGTTCATCAAATTTACTGAAGAAAAAAAGAAGAAAAAAAATAAAATGTTTGAATTTTTGAATAAAAATAAATGTAATAAACATCTAAATATCATGAAATATTTTCTTTTTCATAAATAAACTCAACAGAAGATGAGTAAAGTTTTAAAAAAAGTATAAAGTGTGCTAATTCATTTTAACAACTGCTAAACTCGAGAAACATGGTTTACCTTTTTAAAAAAGTCACAAATATGAATGTATTTCATGTTGTGTTATCTGCTAAAATGTTAGTTCGAACAGGGGTCACCAACCATTTAGCAACCGCGAGCTACTTTAAAGGCGCTGTGAGACCCGACGCGACCATCGGTTCAGAACACACTTCTGAAATCACAATGCATAATGGATGATAAATGATATTCCTCCCAAATACTTGTCTCCTTGCTGAGTTTTCACAAAAAGATACCAATGGTGTTACACATAAATGAATCACAAATCAAACATAATAACATGGTTATTACATTTACTTTATTGTTATGAGGGCCATCCACATGGTCTCTGCCCGTCACACTATATTACAGAGTTGGAAAAAGATGGTGATCAAGAGTCATCTCAATGTGAGTCAGATTGAGGTTCGGTTCCCAAAAAAAATAAATAAAAAAATAAAAACTGAACGCACCCCAGAAGAGTGCGCTGATAGTGTCGCCCAGCTCCAAAGCTTCAAGCATCTTTTGGTGAACTTACATCTGTCACTCCATGTTATCTGCTTCCCAGCGCTCAGCCCGTCCTCCTGTCGCTCATATGAAGGCGTCAGACAGCATTGATGTTCAACATATCCATCACAGTGATAAACACCCAGATCTATTTGCGCTTGTTGAGCTGCTTTGTTTTGCACTTGATCTTATATTTCTCTTCGCTCTGAATGGAAAGCGTGGCCTTGAATCATGAGACGCGGCTTCCCGCTTGTGGTTGTGTTGCGTTATCTCTGTCACAGCGCGAGTCGGCATTGTCTTCGACTTGAGCTGATGAATGTCTCGGAGAACGTGGAGTTCTTATCAGTGCCAACAATACGTGCAGATGAGCTGCTCCCCAGCGAGTGAGCTCATTTGAGCAGCGATAAATGCTTATCTGCCTCACCTGAGTGCAACATGGAGCAGCAAATGTTACACCTTTGGAGAC
This sequence comes from Synchiropus splendidus, assembly GCF_027744825.2. Taxonomy (NCBI): domain Eukaryota; kingdom Metazoa; phylum Chordata; class Actinopteri; order Syngnathiformes; family Callionymidae; genus Synchiropus; species Synchiropus splendidus. Next base: position 3,763,593 of record NC_071334.1, on the reverse strand, counting down.
ACACAAGCCAGGAAAAAGGTCCCAACAGGCCACTGACACGACTTCACACAGAGGGAAATGATGGAATCCATCAGACTTGCATGTGAAATGCAGTGTTCGTTCATTGTGAGGGCGAAGGATTCCCACTGCTTCTGCTTTCAGAGGTCCGTGTTAACATACCACGAGACTCGCCGGTGGACAACGGAGTTCACATCGACATTTGCTACAAATAACTTCAGCCTTGTCGAAAGACGCGTCTGTCGTGACTTTGAAACTAAACCTGACATTGAACAGACTTTCATCTCACTTTCATCTCTGCTGTTGTCACAACTGTTCAGCTTCCAAATTTGCATACTACAGGCCCGGAGGGAGGGTTGTTTTTGACGGGTCCAATATCGCAGCGAGTATTAGTCGGGTTTTGGATGCATTTTTGATAAATTCATTTTGATATATGAAAATGCAAATTCATTTTCGTCCACATCAAAATGATGTTTTAATGACAATGTTTTAACGTCACCATATATTAGTGATGGGTAGTTGAGGTTCCATGAAACAGTGTCCTGATTTTCAGAGGCCACCAGATGGTGCTGTCTGCTGTAAATAATAAAATCATCATCATTTCTCAACCAACAGCGCCATCTGGCGGCCTGTGAAAATTACAACAGTTTCATCAACCATGTAATACAGTTTCAAGATACCTCATCTACCTATATCACTAATATATACAGGCTTGAAAATATCCAACCCTTCCTCACTCGCGTGGCGTCATGTACATGTAACAGCCAACTACAACCGATCCCGGTTCGGATGTAACATCTGCAAATCTGGAACATCCGAAAATCCAGAACTCGAACGCCCCTGAAAAAAGCCAGAAAAAACATAACATGCGCGGACCGACCAGCTGACCCACGAGGCGCTTTGTTATTGTGTATAACGCAGCCTCTGTATGCAGACGTGTCCCGTTAGCTCCATTTACTGACTGTTTTTTCTTCATATTGAGGTGTAAAACCTTTCCTGTCTCCACACTGGACCGTGGTAGAGTGTCACAGGGGAGGTGCTGGAGCGCTCACTCCAGGGTTTGATGTCCTGTTGTGGGCTGGAGCTGGGACAGGGATGAGGCCAGTCTGGGACAGAGCGTGACTTGGTTTATGACTTTGTCACAGCCAAACTGCACAGAAGCGCACATTCAGAGCTGGACACGCACCGGGCACCTCTTCACTTCTGGAGAGACCTCACTCACTCGGCAACCCCTCCCACATGCAGCGGCCACACACATAGAGGAACAGCCACCTGCAGCAGACACTCTACATTCACTCCTACAAAAGACTATTTTAAGGTTCTCGAACGGCCGTCTGGAACGGATTGTGGTCGAGAACCGACGTTGGCTTGTGGTTCTGTAGTGGTAGATGGCTGTGTGAGAGATGCTGGAATAACTGTCATACGCGCTGCCAGACATTGAATAACAAAAAACAAAAAAAAAAAAACGGGTGGACATAAGTTGAGCAGGTCGTAAGTCGGATGTTACGTGTATTGACATCGGGAAAGTTGCCTTTTGAGTTCTATACTGACGAAAAAGGCATCCTTCAGCATTGCCTGTTGGCGCATTGCCAGCGAGACACATGAAAAAAGAACGGGGGTTGGGGTTAGGTAAAACATGGGATGGCGCTCCATTCATTCTATGTTTAATAATGTGTCAATTGCTATTTAAAGTCCACCACTTTCAGTACCGTGATTCAGTGAAGAGAGCGACAGCACGTCTCTTGTCAGCATACGACGCAAAAGTCCACTATCCCAGTGTCGGTACATTACGCCATGGGAGTGAGGATGGGTGGAAATATTTGAATCAACCAGAGCTAATATGCAACAACCAGGAAAAGGCGACTGGTGATGGAACGTAGCAACAGTTCACACAGCAAATACTGTCGGCAAATGAATAGGAAATGTCCAGCTGAGCCTGACCACTTGAGAATATAAAGGGATTTACGCTCGGCAGCACCCGAAATAAAACAATCACAGAAGCAAAACCAATAGTATCAGAACGCACTGTTTCCCTCAAACACGCTTGGTCATCTGCAAGAGTCAAACTAATTCCATTTCATGCGCGGTCGAGCCACACACAAAAATAGCCCAGTGGTCTGCCAGTGCCATCCAGTTCAGTTAAGCCATAAAACGATATCAAATTAGCGCGACAAAACCTCGACCCGAGCAGAAAGCCAATGAAGTGAAATGGCAGTGTTTTGCTGAATCAGAAGCAATTTCATTAAGTTTGAAAATGATGGATTAAAAAGTGGAATTAATCTTTATGTTGTTATAAAACACTCCGGAGTCGTGCACTTTTCTCTATTACAGCGCGACACTTGAGTTCATTTGTTTAGCGAATATGTTGCCGCCATTTGATAAATGTCTCTCGCAGACGCTGCGCACTCTTTCAGCGCCACCATGACTCCACAATAACAACAACAACAACAACCCATGAACTGTGTTTGGCTCAAGGCTATCATCAATCAAAGATCATCGACTCACTCTCATATAATGTTAACACGTCTGACTGACTCATGAGGGAAGTGATGCAAGAACAAAAAAAAATTCAGTCATTCATTCAGTTGCAAAGAAGAAAATCCTCATAAATACACACTCCACGTGCCGCTGGTGGCCGCTTCCCTCACTTTGATCAGACCTCCAATGCGTCTCAGAGATAAAAGGTTGTCTGGAGTGTTATTGTGCTGACCACACACGCTGAGCAACATCACTTCATAACCCAACAGCCTTCATGCCGGCCGTCTGAAGATGAAAAGCGCCATGATTCCAGCCTCATATCTGAGCCAAGCTCTCATGTATTTGGGTTTGATGGTGACATACAATGACGTCATGAGCCATGTAAGAGGGGAAAATGTAGTTTGGCCCCTTTACCAGCCACTTGCGTGTTGGGGTGGGAACTAAATCCCATATATACAATATTTTGAAGTTGGGAAAGTGGACTTTTGCGTCCGATGCTAAGGCTGAAGTGCGTCAGAAGCGCGTCACGTACATAAAGACTGAGGATGGGGTCAAGGCCTTTTTATTCCAACCAACCTAGAGGACACCTTTTCACCTCGGAGGTATCTTCGGAGTGATTCTCAGTCTGGTGTTGCTCGGTTCAGCTGAAACCTCACTGGCTAAAATGTGCGTTCTTGATGGGTTAGAACAAAAACCCACACCACACCAGCGCTTTGAGGACCGGGGAACTCACCTCTGACCCAGTGTTGTGGTCAAGACCGCAGCAACCGAGACCAAGACATTATCAAGACTGGATAGAGACAGAGACAAGACCAAGATATTTGCAGGTTGAAACCAAAACAAGAGCAGGACGGTATATACAAAGGCTCTGAAGCTGATCCAAATACAAGCCACAATGGGTGCAAGGCACACAGTTAAACAGTCAGGTGTCACCTGAGACACTTTATTGGTGGGTCATCCTCCTGATTAGTTACAACAAAAACCAGCACCCACTGTGGCCCTGAGAAGCATCACAGAAAAACCACTACACAACTGAACAAAAAGCCAGAATCTTTCTTTTGCCATGAGCAATCTCAGGGTTTCCGCCAGGATTTTATGAAACTGAGGTGGTGCGCGCTTCGCAGCCCCCCCACAGACGAAAAAAAAAAAAAACATTGACTGAATTGGCGACAATAAAAACGCCTGTTTTTAAACAAGAAAAGTGAATCCCTCTCTAATTCGCAGTCGTCCTCACGCGCTCCGTCTCTTCATATGTCCTTCAGAAATGTGGTACTTGAGTTCAGCGAGCAATGGACTTGAGTCATCATGTTTCATTCAGGATTTTCCTATTAAAAACATGCAGTAAACCGCCATGTTCATGTCTGCCACCATTATCCATTTGTGTCAAGGTTCGTGCTTTGCTTGAATACGTTTGGTTTCATCTTTAAAAAGCGATAAGCTTTCTGAATTTGTGGCGGTGCGCCAGGCTTGTTTACATGTAGCGGAAACCCTGAATTATGGCAGTTTTCTCTGTCCGTCCCCTCTGGTTTTGAACAGAAATCCCCAGTACGCCACTTGAATGCAGCAGCTCCAGGTAAAAATGATGAGTCGCTCGACAAACATTAGTTCTCTCGCAGGGATTTGCTAATCGTACCTGTTTATTCCAATTGAAATAAATGGGTTTTAACTGTTTTATCATGCTCATGTTTCACATTTCCCTCAGATGCTGGAGTAGTTCTCTGGTTTGCACTGTTTTTCAATCCACTCTGGAAGTGACACTATTCTCTCAAGGTTACGAAGGCAAAAACAAAACAAAACCTATGGCGAGCAGGACTGATGTGTTGGCGCAGAGAACCAACACACACACAGATGGCGAATACGCCAGCGCGCCACTCTCAGCTCAGGATAAAAATCTGAGCAGTAAGTGCATGAGGGCATCAGCGACACACTGAGCATGACAGCAGCATTATCTACAACTTTAAAATAATAGCAGCAGCGCAAACACACGGCGATACACACACAGCTCCCCGAGGAAATGAATATCACTGTCAATTAGGATCATTCGGCGCCGCGGCCAACGTTCGTCACCACTCACTAGCTCTGTCACTCCGGCACATGGGAAAAAAAAAAAAAAAAAATACATATATAAAGGGAATTCTCACAGCGCCATTGACAGCCCATTATAATTCCACTGAGACTGGGGATGGTTTACAGGCAATTTGATCTCGGGAGACACAGCAGACGCACACACACACACACACTTTAAACAAACATGAGGATGAGCTAACATGCTTAAACACACACACACATCTAGCCAAGACGTGTGTCTTATCTGTATTTAGCAGTCCACTACACGAGGCACTGGAGGCACTTTAATATAGTTGGAATTCGATTTGGACTCCAGCGCTGGACATGATGGCAAGAGCAGATGAGCATTGAGTTTATTGCTGTTCAAAGGTGTGACAGGCATCATTTATGTGTCAGTGTTACGGCTGGTAAAGCTGTCTGGAAACACAAAACTCATGATGACTTACGTGACTTGGGTAGAGCTGTCTCGACGTGGTGCGGGCCCCTCTATAAAAATGGTCGAGTAATTCAACCCCACATATAAAGGTGTTATATATATACCTTTGCTCGCTGTTTTTCTTTCTGTGTGGAAGCGGTGTGACGGTTTGTTGTTGGCTGTTTTCTCTTCTTTTTGTTCGGTGCGAATCAGAGCGCGCTGTGCTTTTATACATACCAAGATTTATGTGTGTACCTGTGAGTCAGTGCTGCTTTCTTTTCCTCTTTGCTTGTTTGCGTGAGACGGCTGGACTGTCGAGTCTACTCTGGCTCTGGAAGGACTGCGGCATGGTGCCACACTTGGAATACGGCCACAGATTTCAGACTGAAATTGTTCAGTGCTTCTTAACAGGCGCTTATTCTGTCCAACGACATCAAGCTGGATGGTGCGAAGCATGTTGTTTTCAACATAACAAGACATCGACTCAAGTTATTCAAGGACAAAACGTCATAAAACAACATATCGTGTCAAATACAAAAGCATCTGCCTTGACTCTATCGCAAGTCGCCCGCAAGCAGCTTGTGCGTGCGCACGTGTGTATTCATGACTATGTAATAGATGTATCAGAAGGTTTTCATTGTCCTCTGAAAGTGCAGCAGGAGACACCCACTCCCTTCTGTCCGTCAACATCCTCTGGCAACAACCACCAATCCTGGCACTCCCAGCCACATTCGCATTTTCCGACCGGCGACCCAGATAAGTGTGAGTGACGACTATTGTTTACAGCGGCAGCCGTTGTAATTTCACCATTAGTCTCAATCAAAGACAACTGGCCCTCGGGCCTCTGGATTGTGATGTGCGTGTCTGGACTCACCGGCCTTCACGAAACCCAGTAACGCAGCCTCTGCCCCGATGGACTTGAGGCGGAAGAGCGACAGGCAACAGCATGTGGAGGCAGGGAAAGAAATGAGGATCTGAGTCGTTCGTATAAGAATTTCAGTTTTATAAGAAAGTCAAGTCCATTCAGTGTGGTGGAAACCCTGGTCATTGTGTAGTGAAACACCTCCCTGAACCAAAGCAAACAGCTGCTTTTGTTTGCTTTGGTTCAGGGAGGATTCCTCCATGTTTGTTGTTGTTGTTCTCATCCTAGCTGCCACGTGTCTGCTGCATCAGTGGGATCAGTGGAGCAGGAACTCCTGCACTGACAAAGGTTCCCTGTTGTCTGGAGAGCAAACTGTTCCATTAAATGAAGTTAAATTAAATTAAATTTTAACGTTAAACACCTAGCATTTAAGGAGGATGGGGCTTGTCGATTTCGTATATCATCACTTTATTTATTTCATTTTTTTCTTCTTTGAAAGTAAAAAAAAACAATGCAATAATCCATCAGGTCACAGTTTTTATTGGTGAGGAGCTCAGGCAGTGAGCAGAGCTGGTGCTTCACTACATTAAAACACATCAAGTGTGGCTCCTGACTTCAAGTGAAAATAGAGTGTAGAGCTGGGACTTCAAGAGAATGTTGTTTATGTTACAATCTTTTAATATATTGGAAAGAGAGACATTGCTTTCAGGAGGCCGACGTACCTGTTGACTTAGTGATGGGTAGATGATGCATCATGAAACAGTGTTGCCGGGTCGATGAAATGGTGTCCTAATTTTCAGAGGCCACTAGATGGCGCTCTTGGTGAAGAAATAATGTGGAGTCTCGTTGAATTTGTTTTAAAAGTATCCAAATAGTTCATCGTAGACAGCGCCACCTGGCGGCCTCTGAACATCAGGACACTGTGTCATGAAACCTCATCTAGCTATCACTACCGTTGACCATTAAATATAAGTAACATTCGACTTACGACCAGGATCGGTTCCGACCAACTGGTTGTAAGTCAGATTGAATGTAAGTGGAATGCCATTCCACTTACATACAGTCCGCGTTGCCAGGCTGCTACGTGCTGTAGTGCCACACATTGAATAAAAAAAAAAAGCATCCGCTGGCCGTGGTCGTAAGTACGGGTGGACGTAAGTCGAGCAGGTTGTAAATTGGATGTTACTTGTGCTGTCTTTGACTCATTTTATATCGGAACATATTACTGCCACTGACACGATTCTCGAGTCAAATCCTTCGGTTTTAACTTCTGCCTTCCCTTCTAGTGTCCTGCACCTTCACATTTCTACTTCTAATAACTCTAGAAAATAAAACATGAGTTACATAAACCAATGAAAAGAAGAAGCTCAATACCATTTTGAGCCTCACAGAAGTGCACCGCAAACTCCACCAGACACAAAGCATTTGACTTCATGGAATGCCACACAGGCTTTTAAGTACTGCAAAGTCTTTGAAATATTATGTTTGTAGGATCTGGATCTTGATTTTCCAGCCGCTGCAGCACGCAGCCTCCATCAGTTATTGGGCCACAACTATAAACTCCCACTACACCGGCCCATATTTCCCTGCAGCTATGTTGCACAAAGGTACCACAGGAGACTCAGAGTGGGTTGCCTACTGGCGTCTCACTCACAATAAAGCAGGCAGCAAACAGCTACGGACAAAGCTCATGCGACCTTCAGGGGTTTAGGCGCTCCTCAGCTGTATTGCAGCTTCCCGGAGCACAGGGATTTGATCTAATAAAGGGATTTGTGAGCTGGGGTAGTGTCAGGGTGGGATGGAGGGTGGAGGCTGGAGGTGACAAACAAATGGTACAAGAAAGAAGAAGAAGAAAAAAAAGGATGACATATCATCATGGCTGTTTTAAACATGATGTTTTGGCTATTTGTGATCCAGGAAACGGCCTATCCACGTGAGGACCGAGTCAATCTGTCCCAGACCTCCGAGGCACTTTAAGTCGCGGCGGCTGCTTCTTGAATCCACAGTGGATAGATTTGAAAACACAGGTTTCTCATCCTTGTCTGTACGGTCAAACCCTGACTCTTAGAAAACGATGGTACCACAGCTTCATGTCGCTAACCTGATAGCTTGTAGTGGGACGATGAGGTTTTATGAAACAGCGTCCTGGCTTTCAGAGGCCACTAGGTGGCAGTGGCTGCGCTATTTCAATGAAACCCGACATTCATTTCAAACCAACAGTGCCGCCTACTGAGCTGTGGAATGTGTAGCCTGCGCAGGCTTTTCTCTGTATGGAACACAACGTCTTCTTCACTTTTGTGAGGGCTTTACAACGCCACCTTCTGGCCTGGCATATATACTACGTTGATTTCACGTGGAGGCAGATGTGCCGTGACTGTAACAACTGCATGTTTATGCAGCAATTGCAGGGGAAAAATAAAAATGTGTTGGGACATCACAAGAATATAAGACGCTTATGTTTAGAGAAGCCTTCATGATCCATGTTGGGAGGTTGTGCAGGATCATGAATATTAACTTTCGTTTCTTTCTTTCAGTTCGACACTGCCATGGGGTCAAATAAGGTTGAAGTGGACTAATGTCGACGGCAACGTCAGCCTTCCACGTCGCATGTTGACACATACTTTCAACGACGTTTCAACGACACATCCTCACTCCCATGCCATAATGTATTGATGTTTGCAAAGTTGCCTTTTGCTTCTTATACTGACAACAAAGGCAGCATGAAAAAAAAAACAACAACAACAACAGAGGTTGGGGTTAGGCAAGTCATGGGATGGGGCTCCATTCATTCTACGTGTCGATTTGTATTTAAAGCCTGTCAAACAGCCTTGTGTTTTTGGACCATCACTTGAAATGATCCCTTCAAACCGAGGGGCCTAAGAGCTGACTTGAACCCTAGAGGGAAGATGAAGTGTGGGTGAACAAGATAAGATGAAGAAGTGTGTTGTTATTTCTTCTAAACAAAAAACAGTCGGCTAGCATTCAGGCGAACGTTTGCATCGACACCAACAGCAAAATAGCAGCAAAGCCGGCCATTTCTCCTCCATTGGTTCACCAAACAAAGATGATCAGCGCTGATGCAAGGTTGTCATTTCCAAATATCTCCAACACTCAATACACGGTAAACACAACCCACCATGGCAGCCAATGACGTTGCCTGAAAACGGAATGTCATGAAGGGCCGTCCAAATTCTTAGGGACGTCAGTGTCGTGCCCGCACTTAAACTTCTCTGTTTTTATCTTTGTGCTTTTATTTTGTTACTTTCTGTTTCCCTGCCTTCCCTCCACCTCTACAAGCAAACGCAGCTGGCTCCTATCATCTCATCAATCCTCCCACGGATATATTCCCTCCAACGCCAGCTACGTTTGCCAGATGGTAGTGATTTGTCTCCACTCAGGTACCTTTTTCAAGACTTCCCTGATCTTATTTCCAAATCCCTTTCGCGCTCGAATCCTCATTCAGCCACGACTTTCTTCCCTCACTCTTCCTCATTTCACTCTCATCTCCCTCCGATCTCTATTCAGTCTGCGTTGTGAGCAGTAGTCTCACTTTTTAGTTAGATCTGTGAAGTTTAACCCTTGTGTGTACTCACCGAGTGCTTTCAGTTTGTCGCCACCGCGTTGAGCTTAACTCCGGGTGTGTTTTTCTGTTCTCCCAGGACGTTGATTCTAATCCATCTCTCTTGTTTTCCAGATTTCTTCCCATTCCTTGTGTGTTGATCGCGGTTCGCGTTTTGGCTTCCGGCGCCCTTAGTTTCCAGTGTTTGTCTGTTCATATTATTTGAAATATCTTGGATTAAGTTGTATAATTTGATCTCGTCTCCCGAGTCTTCTGTCAACCAACACTGACTGCACTTGGATCCATTCATTCGCCACCATGAGAGTCAGTCACTTCTCACTTCATAGTGGAGGCCACTCGAAACCGAGGGCTAGTGTTAACGGTGAGAAATGGGATTGGGCCTTCGTCCTTAGTTCGACCGTCTCCTGCGATCCCCGCGCGTGCTCCCGATGTTTGATGGCCCCATATTTATTGTAGTAGCATGCTATCATATTATATATATCAGACCCTGGTTGTTTTCTGCTCAGTGACCTCTCAAGAGCAAGAGCAACGTCAACATCAGAATCACACCGGCACACATGCGGAGGCGCGCTACCTGTGTACAGAGGCAGAGAGCAACTATCCTTGGTTTCAAAGTACATCTGTCCGCAATGATCCATATGCTGTAATATACGTCACCCGGAAAACAAATGCACATCTGCCACGGAACAGAACGATACACTTTGATGGATCAGCGCTTCCCTTTCATCTTTATTTAGGAAGTGGGAGCGCCGACGATGAAACCACTTTTATGGGATTTGGGAGTTTAATTCTTCTCAGTTAGTATGTAAAGCGCCAGCATTATTCATAATTCCTTCACAAGACTAAACCATTTACTTTGTGGATGAGCTTGTAGGATTTGTTTCCCAGAAGGAATACTTCTGAAGTTTAGGAGAGCTGGGGTTCATTATCGGAATCCCTGCCGCCACTGAAACACAAAACCTGCCACAAATAAATATAATAATAATAATAATAGCAATGATAAAACATTCTGCTCAAAATATGTATTTGTCAAGAAAGACACGGCGCAAGACTATGCCACATGCACAGACACATTTGTTGCCAAATTAAATGCGAAAGCTGCCTCGAGGAAAGTAAATAATATTTAGCCCTGTAATCCACAGCAGACTGTGCACACGAGGCCCAGAATATTACGAACACATAAGAAGATCATCAATCACAATGAAGGTTCATTTACAGTCAATTATCCTCATGCAAAATGTGCTATTCCATTCAGTCTGCATTCAAACACAATGCAGTGAGTAGCTGAGTGAAGTATTTCACGCTTGCTTGGATTTCATTGCCGACATGGTCCTTCCTAATACGTCGGTCTCAACGTTCAGAATAATAACGTGGGAAAAGCTTCTTACTGCTAAAATCCCTGTCAAGTTGAAGTGTGATGTGCAAGATTAGAGGCCAAATGAAGTGACCGGGCGAGGACTCTGAAACATGGAGTTCATTTAAAAACATGTAGTACTGAGCAAGACGTGCAGTTCCTCAGACTGTATGAAGAAAATTCAAAAATCAGCACCAATACGACTTGAGATTTAAGACTAACACTGAAGGCTGACCTACAATTTTGCAAGCTTTAAAACGCAAACCAAACATTTTGCACAAGCAACGCAATGTTCAAAGTGAATAATCACAACCAGAATTGCATTTGTGCCATTTGGCTGGAATTTTGAGGCACTTGAAAACACAAAGTGGTGTGTTTGCTACTGATGCGTCAATGAAACGGTATCGCAGGGTTGATGAAACAGTGTCCTCATTTTCAGAGGCCACTAGATGGCGATATTGGTTTAGAAATGATGTGAGGTTTCATTGAGTTAGTTCAAGTCCAAACATTTTACAGCAGACAGCGCCATCTGGTGGCCTCTGAAAATCATGACACTGTTTCATGAAACCTCACCGACCCATCACCAGTATTTACCAAACACCATCCGATTTAAGCAGCGTCTGGAGATAGAATATTTGTCAAGCTTTATCCTGAAGGTTTGTGCAAACATTCTATCATGCATTATTGTGTGTGCGCCAGGGTGCAGCAATAGTACTGCAAGGGAGACGTTGTATAAATAACTTTTTCAAGCTTTTAGTGAATGTAGCAGTGGATTTAAGAGGGTCCTCACAGCAAAACCACCCAGTCCAACCTCCAGGTTAAAACCCTCCGTCAAAGTCGGTTCAGTCACGGCCATTGATAGACTTCCAGAACTAACCCGCCCAGAACTACAGTCCGTTCATGCAGAGACAGGATTTTACGCTTCATTTCTGTAAGTAACCGAACGGAACTTGAACTGTTAAAAATATATATGTTCTTAGATCTCAGTTGTTATATAGTTGTTTTTTTAAATGTTTATCAAGTCAATAGTCAATGGGTTGAGCACCATATATAGTAACCCTTGTCTGTTCCTGCAAAAAAAGTGTTGTGGCATTCTCATGCTGCAGGGTGGGATTGAACCCCGCCCATTGGTTCTGCCTCAAGAAGGACACCGACGTCTACACGACGGAGGTAAGCTTCCTTGTCGTTTGGTTTGTTGGGTTGCATGGGTGTATTTTGGTGCGTTATATGAGCGCGTACGCGTGAGTTTCAGACTGTGCTACACAGTACATTACTCATACTGATTTGTATATTTAATGGGTATAGACAGGTTGAGGCCGACTCTTTGAATTGTAGCTGGAAAAAGTTGATCGCTCCCCCAAAAAAATCCACGGATTCTACGGCGCATTTGTCACATCTTCCCTCCAAACTTTGGCTTTAGTCACAGTGTTGTTTGATCGGCAGGGTGATGGAAGCATTTACACACTGCTCTGCTTGTTTATAATCAGCTTTCTTAATCATACTTTAATAAACAGATTTACATAAGCATCAAAAACAGCCACTTGGTAATTACTCGCTGGTAAACACGCTCATTTCCTCGAGTGGCTCACTCCCCTTTTCAAAACTCCCACAGTAATTACCAACAAAGTTCTCTGATATCGCAGCTTTTTTTTCCTTCCACTTTGATATTCCACAGCAGTTGCATTTTTTCCTTCTCGGTCTACACACAGCAAAATGTTTGTTTTCAACCCTGAAGGACGTGAAAGGCGCATGTTACTGCACCGACCCTCGGTGGACATTGCACTGATGCAGTTTCTGCGTACGTTCAACTCTGCAAAGAGGGACACATGCTGCGATGTTCCTGATCTAAAGTCGTGTGATGTCGACGACCGGTTGAGGATGGGCCATCGGTCGACCTGCATGAGAAGACCCTCTAATGGGGCCAAGCAATGGCTCTGCTGAGGTGCGCTATGGGATATAAAGTGATCCGAAACATGATCAGAATCAGACAAATATGAACATGTCCAAAAACCAGACACACTCAGAGGCCTTCGACACCGGCTGGAGGTCATTTCCAGATCAAGACTACGCAGAGAGTTTAAAGGAACATCATGAACGCATCGAAAGAGGATCTCATTCCCCAGAGATGGTACCTGCTGTCCCATCGTTCTGTTCGCTTTTGATTTAACTGCTCATTTTTAGTTCTTAGATCTACGTGTTCCTGGTGTTGCCACCACTTTCTTTCAGAGTACTTCCTTTTTGATCCAACCTTGTTCTAGTTCCACCAATACTCATGCCTCCAGCTTCCATTTTTGGACTCAGTTTTGGGTCACCGTCGCTCCTCTGTTGCGTTACCTTTCACCTATATATTGTTTTATTTTTTCATTTAGTGACGAAAGACTTGAACTGACTGAGACAGAGACTGTGATGTCCGCAGTTGGGTCCACCGCTTTTGAGCACGGCGTTTGTTTATGCGGAACTCAAGTGGAAGTAAAGCGACACGCCAGCAAAATGACAAAAAGATGCAGCAATATTCTGCTTTGCTTAAAGTGTTTGTTTTCATTCAAGGACCAAGACGCAGCACCTTTAAAATAAAGAGATCAAAGGCGATAAAGTGAGTCTGTTTAGACTGAGGTCTGCCGTCCAAGCGCATCTCGCTGCCTTTTGCTGGAGCAAACACAGCATATACTATTTTGATGCCACGGTTTACAAGCTTGAACCAACCAACTTTTCAGGGTTCCAGCCATGAAACTAGTATTTTCTTCTTTCCTTTCATCAATATGGCTGGTTCAAAATCATTCACACAACCCGTGTGTTGCCTCACACTGGAGTCGAACCCACAACCCACAACCCGAACATGAACCAACACCGTGCTGCCCAGTTATAACTCAATATATATTAGGACTATGAACGGTATATAAAAAGGCCACTGATAGTGACTGACTTGTGAGCAGCGAGTTGTAATTTACCTGAAATGACACTCTGTGAACCTGTACAAATCCTCCCTTCTTTTTCGCTCTCCCAACTTCGTGCCAAGCCAAAGCTCGATTTATCAAACTTTGCTCTGAGCAAAATTCATGATTTATCTCTTCAGAAGTTCTGTTTTGCAGTACATTCATGGTTGTCTAACCTCACTCCGCATTATATAACCGCCTGCGTTCAATCCAGACATGAGACTTCACTGCCTCAAACTTTGGCTGTACTCCTTCACTATTTTATATCCAGTCCCACCACACTGCTGCGAGAATGGAGATGCTTTTGTTGCTTTGCTCTTGACTCCATAACACACACTTAGATATGAGTCAGTAAGTGGTACAGCGACAGAGCTGCACTAGTGCGCTGTGATGATTTGAACATATCATCTCGCCTTTCTGGCCAGTTTTTCAGCTCCAGTGTGGTAGCTCGTGATGTATCCATGGGGTTTCATGAAACAGTGTCCTGATTTTCAGAGGCGCCTAGATGGCGCTCTTGGTTTAGAAAAGAGATGTAAGGTTTCATTGAATGAGTTCACGTCCAAACATTCTACAGCAGACAGCACCATCTGGTGGCCTCTGAAAATCAGGACACTGTTTCATGAAACCTCATCGATCCATCACTATTGGTAGCTCTCTGTTTAATGTGGTAGGTGAAAATGTTGCCAGCTGTCACTACAGGTTACGGACCAAACAAGACATGTTCCTCTTTGTCTTTTGGAAGTAAAACATATATCACCTGGATGATAAAATACATATTTTTTGGGTAACACATGGTTCATCAAGCCTGCAGTACTGTTTCATGATACCTCACTAGTAGACACTAGAAACACCCACATATTTTCATAAACCAGCAACAACTACAGCTATTTAAGAGGCCCTGCATATGAAAAGTAGTACACAGAGAACATTATATATATATATATATATATATATATATATATATATATATATATATATATATATATATATATGTGGACAGACACACACACACAGATTCTAAATTATTGAAAACCCTCACCTCCCCAAACACCAGGACTTTTTCCAGGGCTCCACACTACATCACTTCTAACCATTAGACTTCAGTTGGTTGTGGTTTCTCACCGTTGCTCTGCTGCTTCTCATCTCCACTTTGGGTTTATCCCTTCTGACACATGTTCAGTGCTCAGCAAAGTGCCTGTTCTGCCTCTTTCTGCTCAGCACTTTTGGGTTTTTAAAACAGGCAAAAACAGGCTGCTTTCTTTCACTAAGTGTTTCCCGTTCGACTCCTCTGTGCAGCTTCTGCTCCACATCTATTTAATAAGGAACATTTAATAACAGTTCAGAACCTGGACTCGGTGCATTTGTTACAATCATGAGGCAACCATTCATTACAGTCCTTGACAGGCAGCATGGACAATGACTCCTCTACATCTCACACGGACCTTCCACACTTTTCTTGCAACACTTTTACTACATTTATTCTGTTTTCAGTAGAACAGACAGCCAGATTTTCAAGATCAGTGGAGCGACAGCAGTCAAAGAAATTCTGCCTCTTAATTCTCCAATTGCTCGGCTTACATTTCGACTTCACAATCGCACACTACTTTAATTGAGAAACAAAGAGCCAGGTGGCACTGAAAACAATACAAACTGACTCTGCTTTTAAATATTAATTTTCATATGCTAGTCACTGCTTGATCCAAAGAACAGTCTGCAATTTCACAAGTAATATCTCCAAGACAAATGAGTAAAAATGCTTCCCATTTTGTGGATGTGTTATAGCTACATGCTAAGACGTTTCTACTATGAAATGAGCCATGATGCTTGGTGACCTTTCCAGGGTATCCAGCACCTCTTCACCACGCCAGGTCCACAAAGAATAAGCATGAAGAACTCGATGGTTTGATAGCTGATGTTTCGTTTTGCGCAGAGTTACACAGCCAAGGTTTCCAGTTGGAGACACATATGGAGCACGACTTGTTTTGAGAGACGCAAATGAAATCGCATGTTGAAAGACTGAAACCAATGGTTGTTTCGCCCAAATGAATCTGTCCACATTCAGATTCATCGGCTAAAAAACAATTGACTTCTATTGATAAAACATGTTTTTCAATATTCCACTGACCAAAACTGAAGCCATGAAAAAGGACAAACCCAGTCATTTAACAAGATGTTTTCAGGCTGATATTCAAGCCAAGCTCATTGCTCCAAAAAACAGGATTTACAAAGAAGGACATGTTTCATTGAAAATAATCATTTTCCCAGTTGGAGAACAGAGTCACCTCGACCTCATGCAAACCAGCACAAAAAACCACAACAAGAGCCAACTGCCTCTGCAATAAATAAAACATGTCAGAGTCACAAGAGGCGACCGGCAACAAAGGACCATTCAAATGGCTGTTTTCACGTTTGATGACAAGTTGTCACTCACAGAAGTTACATGGCTCTTGCTCACGTAACCGTCTTTCAATAGCGGAGAGAGGTGAAGCCAGGAGGCTGGTACCAGAAGAAAGGAGACCACAGGGGGCGCACAGGGGTGGAGAAGCCAGGGGTGGAGCTAAAAGGAGGTCAGTCCGAAGACAGCACTTTCAGAGGGAGGTAAGGCATGGACGGACCAGAGCAGGCGGACAGTTGGAGAACCGGGGTAATACCATGATAACTATGCTACCTTGCTCCTCTTGTATGTCTTTCAAATGTACCGTTTCAATGGCTGTTTATTTACTAGCATTACGTGTGTCTTTCAGTCCAACAAAATCAATTACACACTTTTTTCATTATTCTTAAAGCAGCAGTGTGTAATATTTAAACATGGATTACTTTCAGATTTCCTGATCGGACAGGTTTCCTTTTTTTGAAAAGTCCCGGAGTCAGATTCTCCAGCTCCCTTGGAGTATGTAACTCCTGAGGCGTGTTCTGAGAGTGGCCCCAAACCCCACCCCCACCGCAACACTTTACGGCCAAGGGGCAGGGCTACCTCAGCAGCGAGCTGAGTTCAATCTACACCGTGGCAGAAGCAAGACTTCGTAGTGAGGAGTCCAAGAAGAGACAGCGAGATCTGACAAGAGTCAATATAGATGCATTCACAGCCTGGAGAGAACTGACAAGCTACCAAGGGATTTTCTTCTGATTCTGAAGTGGCCATGTTTCCACCCGACTTGTAAGTCAATTTTGTGTCTCTGCTGTCTCTCTTGTGTTGGCAAATCATTGCTTGTTGTTTGTATACAAGTCTAGTGTATATATGTTTGCACCGCGGGATAGGCATACTTTGCGTACGGTGAAAATTGTTTTTCAGTGAATGAACTGCCAGTGAAAATGACTTGCTCATGTTCTAGCGCAGTTATGGGCGCTTGTCTGCTGTTTGTTGTATTGCACTGTTGAAGCGTACAGTGAACATATAGCTGGCCGAACCGATTAGCCACGATGCTAATAAGGCCTGTAAAGCATTCTTTGTGCTTACCGCGGGTTGGCTGTGTTATCAAATGCGGGGAACTTATTTTTGAGATGATAACAAACATGTAAGTGTCCGTCATTTTATTGCGTTTATCACGGTATAGTGTAGATATATCCAACAAAACATCGGAGAATTCCATGCATTCCACCCGGACACGTAAGGGGGAGACCGTGATGACGTTGCATCTTAATGATTCATTTCTCATAACTAAAAGACACCGGTCAGTAAATGGTCAAACTGCTCCCTTTGCTTCATTGTGAAACATGCAGTCAAACTAAAGTTTCATAATCTGGGCCCGTCGGTCCTGCAGCTGCTTCCGCCTCTCGCTGGATCCTGCCTCTCCTCACTGGCTGCGTGACAGAGCTCCATCTCTGATGTCGAACGACAGATGCTTCCAGAGTTGCCTTTGCAAGTATAGACTGGACAGTGTTGCGTATATTGCCATTTCCGCTGTTTCGTCACGGTCTTTCCTCATAAACAAACGTGGGACGGGGGGCAAATATTTTCATTCCTGCCTACGGCTGCTTTAATGCTCATAAGTCCATCAAAACTAGCTAAATCCTTACTCATTGAATCAATTGCTACTGACAAAACGCTATTCAAATCCACATGAAAGTGGTCAGGCTGCCCCTGAAATGACTTGTCATAAATAGTTTACAGCCCTGGAAGAACTGGAGCCTGATCTTATGACTTCAGTGATTATAACAAGTTACATCAACACTCCAGTCATGTCGCCGTCAGGCAGCCGCACAATGAAAGTTTAACAGGACTGATCCGTCACTCAAGCGCTGACACAAGCGCCGACAAACAGGCGTTGGACAGCAAACCATGGAAGAATATTTGCTCCGTAAAATCGCGTTCTTTCCTGATGTTTGCAAAGCATGAGATGAAACTGAACTCCGCCTGCTGTCTTCTGGCCTCCACTGTGAGGACGGCAGGAAAATATGGTCGACAAAGGCGCGCTCTTCGCACAGCTGCGCCCGCTTTAATGGTATTTCACCATTGAAAGTGTCCTTGAAAGCTAATCAAAGCTCATCTGTCACCCCCTCATGTTGTGGAGAGATGATAAAGAAAGAGCGGCTCATTGTGCGGCGTTTATTGACTTTTGTTATGGCACGAAATAAATTCCGTCCCTGGATCTCTGAGTGCCTCTTTTGACGCAATAGTCTCGCCGAACACAATCAAATAACAAATCTGTCAATGAGAGAGAACTGCATTAGAAACTTTGTCCGACAATGTTCAATACTTGACGGCGGTTTGACGCTTGAAATAGCGGTGTGTGTCTGTGTGGCTGCGAGTGATGTGAGTTTTCAAGACACACACACGTCACATGTACTCGCATGTAGTGTGTGTTACCCTGTGTGTGTACATGTGAGCGCTGCAAAAAAAACAATTCTTCAGGGGCTGCGTCAGCAATATGTGTCAGAATATGGTGGTGCAAAGAAACCGAAAAAACAGTCCATTAAAACTGCCATCCCCTCATCTTTTTTAACTAATAATAATTGGAAATATAATGCAATGGTGATGGGAAGATGCGGTTTCATGACACCATTCTGAAGGGTTGACAAGGTTTCATGAAACAGTGTCATGATTTTCAGGTGCCACCAGATGGCGCTGTCTGCTGTAAAATATTTGGACCTCACATCATTGCTAAACCAGGAGCACCAGCGAGTGGCCTCTGAAAATTAGTTGAAACCTGCAATAGTGTTTCATGACACCTCATCTACCCATCACTATAATGCAGCGATCTTTAAGCTACATAAAGAAATCAACACGTGTCTATTGTACCAACACCCCATAACCTTAAATAACCATAAATAGCGACAATTATTCACGTCAGTGGACTCAACATAACTTATGAGGCTCACAAACGCTGCAGTCACACAACCGACAGCCCACAGTGACAACAATGGGGCTGGTGCTAAACAAAACGCACACATCTCAAACATACCACCATTGTTGTCTATTTCTATATATATCATGTGTAGTGTTCCGAGCTCATTTGCATGTGACCTTGCGGTTTTCACCGATGGGAAGTGATAGGTTGCCAGTCACTAGGAGTAGGTGAGTATTGACAGGTGGTTGAGGCCACTGTGGAGGAGTCAAGATCATGCAGGGCGGTGGGGATGAAACAGCAGGATGCATGGATAACATGGGAGAATGCGGTTGAGAGGAAACTGACCTGGTCTGAAATCTGGAAAAGCTGAGCCTCACCGCATTCAATTCCTCACTCAGGCAGTTTATGACGTGCTCCCAAGTGCATCTAACCTGCACTCATGGGGCCTGGTAGAGTCACCTGTATGTCCCTTCTGTGCGAAGAGAGGAACACTTGAGCACATCCTCAGCTGCTGTGCTACAGCACTTGGGGAAGGACGGTACCGCTGGAGGCACGACCAAGTCCTGAAGACCATCGCTGAAGCATCAGCATCAACCTTGAGTGGGCAAAATGGTGCCGTCCACCCACCAGCTGGGGAGCAGGGAGCCCCGGTAGAAGGTCATCGACAGGCATCCTGACCTCTGCCAGAGACTGGCAGCTGCTGGTGGACCTTGAACGGCAGCTGAAGTTCCCCAGCCACATTGCTGCCACCACTCTGCGCCCGGACATAGTACTGTTGTCAGAGTCCACTGGAGCTGACTGTCCTGTGGGTAGATCGACTGGAAGAAGCCTGGGAAAGAAGGACTCTCCAAGTACAGAGGCTTTCCAACCAGCCTGTTGACAGGCTGGTTGGCTCAAGAGAGGAGAACCATGGAGACACAGTAGCTAGTCATCTGGACACAAGTCGGGGTCTGGCTGGGTCACCTGGGTGAGGGTGTATGATGCTGAAAGACCCGAAACACCCAATGATACCAGGACCATCACTGAGGATGTGTCCACATGCATCATTCGATGTATTTTCACAGGGTTCATGAAACAGTGTCCTGGTTTTCTGAGATTGATTTTCAAGCTGAGAGTTCTGTGTGTCACTACCGCATGTGTTGTTTTTATGAAGGACATTTTGACATGAAAAAAAAAAAGTTTTGTGTTTATTTATTTATTTATTTTTTTGTTTTTGACTTTAGCCTTTTATTTTTGTTTTACCCTGGACACAACTACCTCCTGCTCTACCTGACACGAGTAGAGTCACCTGAAAATCCCCTTTCAAAACCCATCTGATATCTTACCATCATAGTCCTCATGCTACACATTCAACATTAATAACTATTATTCTCAATTATTATTGGAATTTCTACAAAAACTTTCAAACCACTTTCAACGTAACGGACGGATAAAATCCAACGTTTCAAAAAATGTAGTTGACAAAAAACATTGTTCAAGACTTGGTCCCAGAGCTTGTGTCCGCCGCAGATTTACATCTTCAACTTCATCTGTTATCGGCCACACGTCATGTGACGAAGCAACAAAACTTCTGGCTATTTTGGGCTCATCGGACAGATGCAGTATGATCAACAGTCACTTTAAAGAAATCACTGGGAGGTATTGAGTTGAAAGGCGGGGAAAAACTGTTTTCAAATCCTGCATTAAAGGAATGCTGCGTTCCTGCACAGGAAATAAGCCCATCGTTTAAGTCGCATCAAGGCCAGCATTTTACCTCAAGGGAAGAAGAACACAAAGTGGTATTATTAGAGGGAAAAATGAAACAACTCCTGGGGCTTTTGAAAACATTCCCTCGGGCGGCTGACGTTCAATATAAAGGATTTAATATACAAGAAAATCCTTGATAGAAGTTGTGAATAGTGGGAGAGGTTGGAGAGATCACAAAGGGAAATATTCAGAAGTTTGCCAGTGACAGAATGAGAGCAGAGATGAAAAAGACTCACACATGAGGACCAAAATTGAAAGAATGATCGCTCTTAAAAAAAATAAAAATAAAAAATTGGGTTGCTCGATTCAATATGGGCACCAAATGAGACGGATTGGCAAGACATGGAGGGAAGAGTATAGATGGGGTGAAGCAGATACACAAGCTAGCGATAGAACAACTGGTGTAGAGTGACTGCATTAAACTTAGTCAACTAAAAATACCTCAACAATGGAACAAGAGCCCAAATCAAGCACTTTGGCAAGGTCAACCTAAAAGCCTTTATTCTTCGAAATACAGTGGTACCTCGCTTCTCCGTTCCAGACGGCCGTCTGGAAGAGAATTGTTCGAAATCTGAATGGATTTTTCCCATTACAATGAATGGAAAAAGAACTAATGCGTTCCAAGCCTTAAAACAGTCTTTTGTAGGAGTGAATGTAGAGTGTCTGCTGCAGGTGGCTGTTCCTCTATGTGTGTGGCCGCTGCATGTGGGAGGGGTTGCCGAGTGAGTGAGGTCTCTCCAGAAGTGAAGAGGTGCCCGGTGCGTGTCCAGCTCTGAATGTGCGCTTCTGTGCAGTTTGGCTGTGACAAAGTCATAAACCAAGTCACGCTCTGTCCCATACTGGCCTCATCCCTGTCCCAGCTCCAGCCCACAACAGGACATCAAACCCTGGAGTGAGCGCTCCAGCACCTCCCCTGTGACACTCTACCACGGTCCAGTGTGGAGACAGGAAAGGTTTTACACCTCAATATGAAGAAAAAACAGTCAGTAAATGGAGCTAACGGGACACGTCTGCATACAGAGGCTGCGTTATACACAATAACAAAGCGCCTCGTGGGTCAGCTGGTCGGTCCACGCACGTTATGTTTCTTCTGGCTTTTTTCAGGGGGCATTCGAGTTCTGGATTTTCTTTCGAAATCCGAAGCAAAGAAACCTGGAGATTTTTGTTCGAATTCCGATTTGTTTGAATTCCGAGACGTTCAAAAGCGAGGTACTACTGTACCAAATTGAGCCGATTTCCACTTCATAAAGTCGCTATTTCATCCCCTTACATTTTTCTGAACAACTTTCCCAATGTCAATATATGACACGACGGGAGTGAGGATGGGCTGCAACATCACGTGACCAAACTCCTGAACATATGTTCTCTTCCTGAAGAGTCCAGGAAGAGAAAATGGAGGCCCAACCGACAAGAGACTGAACACCCTGGTGTGAACTAAGGACTGTTCAAGGGCTCAAAAGTGAAATGGTGTTGTCTTTCTACTGGACGTCGTTGCCTACACTGCTGTGTTTAGGACATGACTATGCCATGTGACATGTTCCCATCCTCAACCAAGAATTGTTATCTCAAAAATGCCATGATTTGCTGTGCTGTTTTCAGCAACAAAGCATTAACTTTCATGTTCAATTTCATTCCACCGTGTGACACACATTTTAACATTTTCACACACTCACATGTTGAAGAAGCTGAAAAATAATTTTCAGGGTGCACGGATCCCCCATTAAATTCCCATTCCTACCTTGGGAAAATAGATGCAGAAGTCAGATGGACGTATTTCCATATGTTGGGTTTAGGTAACACACCTGGGTAACACATTGAAAAGCCCTTCCTCTGGATATGTTTCTGTTGCAGATGTTCCTCATGGGGCAAAGAATCTTGAGGGTCGAATTTAGGAATACTGTAGATACTCAGTTGGTGGGTGGAGTTCCAGGAAGGAGGACTCTGAAGCCCTATTTGATTTATAAACTGTGATTTATCACCTGATTCAATAAGATTTATTCCACGTTTATGGACTTATCGGAAACATGAACATTTCCAAGACGAAATATGGGCATTAGATGGTAAGTGATGAAGCCTGTCCATCATCATCATCATCATTTCTCATTCACACGATGCCTTCAACTCCAATACTTATCAAGGTGCAGCCTCTCAAAATCACAATATGAAACTTGAATCTCACTGAAAAAGCTGTGGCGCCTGAAGGGTTTTGGCTGTCCAAGCCTCCCAGCAATGACTCGTGTATGTTGCCATACGATGTGTGACTGCTTCAATATATTTCTCACCTATTAAAGCAGTCCACACGACGGGGTACTTTGTGTTTTGAATACGTACAGGAAGCACTAGCTTTGGAGAGCAGCATCTCACCGCTGTGGATTTAAGACGGCTGCGCCATCGACATATTCTGAAGGTCAAGTGCTGCTGATCTACTGCAACACAGGATGTACAGTTGGATGAGGTGAAAAGGTTCGAGTGGCAGACTTCACAAGTCATGATCCTTTGAAAGAATGAGGCGTGAATCATGCATTCCATTAAGGTGTGCAGGTCGCATGGGAATTCAAGTTGGCCAGATACAGATACAAGGCATTTCTGTCAAATAAATAAATTAATAAATACGCTTCAAATGGGCTTTCAATTAAATTCAATAAACCAGAAAGAATGAAAGTGCTGAAGAATCCGGTCCATTCAGGTCTTACCTAGAACTCCAGCTCACTCTCACCAGGTCTTTCATGAGCCGCTGACGTTAAATACCTCACCAAATATTTACTGTGTGATTAACTCAAGGACAGAGAGTCCAACACATTTGCATCTCAAGGGAGAAGAGGAATAATTCCAATCTGATGGAGATAAAGACGCGGCTATTGAACAATGACTGTCAGCAAAAAAAGACCAGTTTTACTCGGGGCAGTAATTCTTCTGCAAACAAATGTCCTGGTGCACCTTCATGATGCTGTGGGCTTCACCTAGTGATCATTGGAGCATAACTACAAAGGTATTTACCGGTAAAACATGGCAATATCACACAAATGTTTGTATTATAATAATCACCAGACAACCACCCTCTGCAATGTCACTGTTCCATATGAAAGTATGTACTTTTTTTCCTTTGTCAGTAGCACCACTTACTCAAAAGGGTAAGTATTTACAAAACTTACACATTAAACTTGAAATGGAGAAAACCTGGGAAACATCAGGAAGTTCACAAATGCACTCAAGGACTATGAACTATGGCCTCAGAATTTATTATCGACAGTTTTATTTTCATTTCCCAGTTGACGAACAACCGTCAAACCGTGATTTTCACTACATGGCACTGCTTGTATATATATATATATATATATATATATATATATATATATATATATATATATATATATATATATACGTTCCAAGCCTTAAACTAGTCTTTTGTAGGAGTGAATGTAGAGTGTCTGCTGCAGGTGGCTGTTCCTCTATGTGTGTGGCCGCTGCATGTGGGAGGGGTTGCCGAGTGAGTGAGGTCTCTCCAGAAGTGAAGAGGTGCCCGGTGCGTGTCCAGCTCTGAATGTGCGCTTCTGTGCAGTTTGGCTGTGACAAAGTCATAAACCAAGTCACGCTCTGTCCCAGACTGGCCTCATCCCTGTCCCAGCTCCAGCCCACAACAGGACATCAAACCCTGGAGTGAGCGCTCCAGCACCTCCCCTGTGACACTCTACCACGCTCCAGTGCGGAGACAGGAGGTTTTACACCTTTACAATACAATATGGTGGTTGGTCACCACCAGATCTCTATCCTCTTCTAGGAAGGCAGCGGTAACTGGTACTGACTTCTTTTAAGGCCCTGAGTTGTTTTGAATAGTGGACTCCATTTCCACAACTCTTTCTTCAAAACTGCTGAGAGTTTCTGCGCTCTACTTATAGGAAAGGGGGAAAAAAATAAAACTTGGAATGACTTGACACAACTTGCTTCGACAATGTATGTGGCTTTCAGCAATTCGGAGGAATAAATTCACACACCACACAGCAGCAGACAGACAACAGAAACGATGGCGGGCAGCAGGGAAGGGGACGAGTGGGTTCTGGCGGGATGATCAAAAGCTGCCAGCTGCCATGGCCACAGACAGCTGTTGGTTTAAAAACCCCGATTTAAGCCGGAGAGGGTTTTTATTTTTTTTTTAATGACAGGACTGTGAACTGTACTTTAGGCAGATTAACAAACTGATTTGTGTTTCACTGTGACCATCGGTTGACTGTAAAACGGACCAACACGTCAGTCACTCGTGCCAAATGCCTGATGTGGCTCCGGGTTTGAAGTGCTTGCGAAAATCTGTGCGAGATAAAAGTGTGCTTCTGTGAGATTATTATTTGAGGGCCATTTTGCCAACATCAAGATTTCAACCTGTTTGGTCGTGATGGGTCAATTTTAGGGTTTCCAATTCAGCTAGTGAGCATCTTTGGACTGTGGGAGGAACCCGGAGAGCCTGGAGAAAACCCACACAGGCACAAGAAGAACTCTACCCAGAAAGGTCCAGAGCTGAATTCTAACCCTGAACTTTGAGGCCATTGCCTCAGGATCCATTGAGAACAGTGGCAGGCCGTCAGGGCCAGCATGACCTTCTCTGCTCTGTCATCATGTCCAAGGCCTTCAGCAGCAACAGAGCAGGCACAGGTGTCCTCAGAGGAACGGACACAGATAGTTGATGGATAGTTGCGATAGCCAATCAGATCAGGAGTTGGAGACAGCGAGGCCTTCTCACTGGCCTCACGTTGAACGTGACTTGTACCCGTCCTGTGGTTGGATACTGAGGAGTAACCGCTACTCGTTTCTCGCTTTCGGACGCCTGTGCGCTTAAACATATGAGGATATTTATGGAAAAACTCGCTTCAGAGCTTTGAAACCACACGTTTGGTTGACACGTTTCTTGTGCCGCTGTCGGCAAACTGTGGCCGTCTGGTTGGAGTCTTTCTCATACGAAACTGAGACAGTACAAACAAGTGTACAACAGGGCTTCCGCTGTGGTTTCGAACGAGAATAGGACATGGAGGGCGATGCCTTTTGTGGCTGTGGACGCTGAGAACACTCAAACTCAGTGGCGAGACTCACCTCTCCATCTGCATTGGTGGTTCAGTGGTAGATTTCTCGCCTGCCACGCGGGAGGCCCGGGTTCGATTCCCGGCCAATGCATGTATCTTTCTTTCAAGGGTTAGTAGATATATATATATATATATATGGGGGGGGGTGTACTTGACTGAAGACCTAGGTGTAAAATGCACAACCCACCACTGATTGAGAACCATTGCTCCACTGTGCCGCCAAAATCAGGACACCGTTTCGTGAAACCTTGTCAACCAAGCTCAACCAAACAAACACATCTTTGTTGTTTCACTTCCTTTAAAATAAAACGAATGTGGTTTTAAATGAAAGGTATTCCATGGCAAACAATGATGGCGAGACACAAATTAAAAAATGGTAGAGGTAGAGTGATGAATGAAATCCTTCCAGGGGCCCTCATCGGACCCCAGCCCAGACTCCGGATTAGTTAAATGTGAGACAGCGTTGTCATTTTTAGAGTGCAGGTTGTTGGTTAAAAACGATGTGAGGTTTCAGTGAAGCTGTTATTGAGATGCAGACACAACAGAAGATACTGTACATGGACCCTCACTAACCCAGTTCTGGGATGTCGTGAGAACGCATGGAGTCATCCAGGGAGTCCGCTAGTGATTCTTAACCATGGGGCCAGAGCTCATGGTTGGGCCACGAGCGCCTCCTAGAGGGCCGCTAATTTTTTAATTTTTATTTTTTTTACACCTTTTGGCCGGGAGACGCTCAGTTTTAATACATTTACATTTACGTTACTATCACAGCTGCAAATCTGTGATAGCAACCAACTATGGAGAAGTTCTTGATCAGAAAAACTGATAGATGTCAGAACTGTTGAAGCAGTTTTGAAAATTAATTGGAACATTTTTTGGCAATACTTTCATTTAAACTTTACCTATATCTATATATTTAGACATGGTTTTATTATATTTATTTTATTCAGAATTGTATTTGTTTTCTCAACAGTTTGCATCAAGTGTATTTTCTTTTCTTTTTTTCTTTAGGACATTTGTTGAACATGACTTGCACCTGCTTCTGCTGCTGGTTGGACTTTTCCATTCCAAATATCTTTGCGCTGATCACATGGTTTCATGTCATTTCACGAGGTTTTGGTTTGTTTACGTGTCAGTAGATTAAATATGGTTATTGATCGCACATGAAATCAGGAGAAATGAATTAGTTCTATTCCTTGAATGGGTCCTGGGCCTATTTGTTGTGGGAAAAGTGGGCCCTGAGATGAAAAAGGTTAAGAACCCCTGTGCTTCATGTCTTTCTAGGATGAAATCTCACGTGATCAATGAAGTGGGTTAGGGTTAAACAAAGTGGAAACTAAGGTATAACACATAACACATCACGAACAGGACGTTTTTCGCGGAAAAATCCCGACAGAAACATCATAATGACTGAAGCCCGTTGCTCGTGGAACTCAAGTCGCACATTCCAGCCGGACATATGAAGAGACGGAGCGCATGAGGACGACTTGTACTGCAGGCAGACTTACTTCTCTAGTATTGTCACTGTCACCAATTCAGGAACTGACCAACTATTCTGCTCGGATTCATTGTTTCTCTATCGCTTCTTCATGGGCTTTGTTACGTTCCGTGTTCTTTTTTTCTTCTTTTATGGGGGTGGGGGGTTTGGCAAAGCCTGACGTGCATTTCCAATATTACATTTATTTATTTGACAGTGTGGCTTTATCAGGAGGTTTCCTGAACTAAAACTGTATTTTGGAAAGAAGATGGAATAATATTGTACTGTGGAGCTGAAAGTAAGATGAGAGTGGTTATGTTTATGAGATAAAAAGGCCGAACGGCGTCAAAGTTCGTGACGTTGAGGGCTGCTGTCCTCTTTCCTCTCCCCAGATTTTCACACTTCATCAGGCTTATTGTTACCTGAGACACGGCGTGTCAGGTTACTCTGCAGAAAACTGCATCAAATCGTGGCGCTTGCCTTCAGTGGGCGATGTCTAAGCATAACAGATGTGACGGGTTTGTCAGAGAAAGAATGGGCAGAAAAACAGAGAAGTTGCAATGAAAAACGACAGGCCTTGAAGAATGGAGCCTGGCTGAGACGCGCGGCGGAGCTTGTCTCATTCCATTGGTCTTCACAGCAGATATTTTGCGCCAGGAAGAAAGCAACCCGTGTGAAAACACTGCCGTCAAAAAGAGAGCCTGTGCAATTAGAGATGGGAAGCAGAACGGTGTGGGAACAGCGCACCAGACAGCGCGAGGGGGAAGAAAAACCTGCTCCAACAAACTCCTCTCATAATGTCCTGTTTCTTTAATACAACAGTTTGATGCGAGGGAAGATGACAGGCACAAAAGCCCAGGGGGGATTTTGACAGGTAGACAAGTGGTGTTTAACAAGACCATCTACAGGGCAAATGGTTCCATGTTCCCTGACCACATTGACTCCGGTGGCAGACAACTTTGATCACCTCTGTCTCTCACACACACACCTCCACACACACACAGCTGAGCCATGGATTTATCCCCTTGTATGAGGCCATTACCTGGGTTCTGTCTGGGAGGCTGGATCAAGCAACATTTTCACCTTCAACCGTGACAGGGCTGCTACAAATGAAAGCTCTGCTGATACTCAGAGATCCAGTAAATACATCGGGGTAAATGTTGCAAACACTGTAACACAATTTAATGACGAACTAGTTGACATGTTCAGATGAAGGAGATGGAGCTATTGTGAAGTTTCACTAGCAATAGTTCTCGTCTAGAGTTTTCGTCTTACATATAGGTACATTACACGAATTATTCCGAAAATATTGTTGCTTCAAATATCAACTATAGTAACGGAGCATACAATACAAAATAATACTATGCCAGCGCTCTCAGTACAAGTCAGGTGAAAAAGAAGATGGTGGCGCTGTTCTTTTAACAAAAGGGTTCATTACAACTCCGGCTGCAGCGACCATCCGGCACATTTGTCGGTACCGATACAGGCCCTTATGAGGTCATCATGATTGTAAATGGTATTACGCTCAATTTGACATTGCGATAAAAATGACAAAACAAAGCAGGCATTTCTCCGCATTTTTGTTGTGATGCCGCAGCCCCGCCTGTAGAGCCAGCTAGCCGCGATGGCGGTGGCTTGGCAATACTTCAACGTGCAGGAAAATGACAACCAAAATGCAGTTCCCAACATGTGGAGCCACGCACTGAGATGCAGCATTAAAACAAGACACTCAAATCACCACTGCAAATTTGAGCGCTACCAAGAGCTAATGGATAAAAGCTAACTGTAGCAAACCGCAGATGAAACCAATGCTAATGGAGTTTATTGTTTAAACTTCATCAATAAAGTATTTGTCTATATGGTCCGGTGTTTGTTCATTGAAAAGGGAAGTATGCATTGACATTCTACATTAAAAACATACGCCTTTTTCTATTGACTTTTTAAGTTGATATATATATATATATATATATATATATATATATATATGTATATATATATATATATATATATATATATATATATATATATATATATATATATATATATATAAATAGTGAGTGAGTTATGAGTTCAATTGAGGAGAAAAAAGAAAAACCCTAATAAGAAGGTTGTTGTCGAAGATTATAAAACAGAGAGCGCCATCTGTAGTTGAGAACACTGTCTCATGAAACCGCATCAGCCCATCACAAGCACGAGCTAATGCAGAAGCAACATTTCCTGGATGGAAATTGTCTTTTGTTCCTTTTGATGTCCACCTCACCCCCATTTTCCGACTGTTCTGCAGGCTGTCCTTCACAGGCTCCAAAGAAAAATCGATGTCTGACTCATCAACAAGTTTGAAATGCAGCAACCTTTTTGAAATCCGTGAATCTCTTCATATAGCAAGAAATAAAAAAAAATGTCACATTGGACGGAAGGTTGTTAAACTGGCTGTTATGCGAGTAATTCACAGATGAAGTAACCTGTGTCCTCCGTTGGAAAAGTCGGAAACAACATAACGTGTGCGGACCGATCAGCTGACCCACGACGCGCTTTGTTATTGTGTATAACGCAGCCTCTGTATGCAGACGTGTCCCGTTAGCTCCATTTACTGACTGTTTTTTCTTCATATTGAGGTGTAAAACCTTTCCTGTCTCCACACTGGACCGTGGTAGAGTGTCACAGGGGAGGTGCTGGAGCGCTCACTCCAGGGTTTGATGTCCTGTTGTGGGCTGGAGCTGGGACAGGGATGAGGCCAGTCTGGGACAGAGCGTGACTTGGTTTATGACTTGGTCACAGCCAAACTGCACAGAAGCGCACATTCAGAGCTGGACACGCACCGGGCACCTCTTCACTTCTGGAGAGACCTCACTCACTCGGCAACCCCTCCCACATGCAGCGGCCACACACATAGAGGAACAGCCACCTGCAGCAGACACTCTACATTCACTCCTACAAAAGACTGTTTTAAGGCTTGGAACGTGTGAAAAGTGAAAGTGCCAAACTTTAAACTGCAAACAATCTAGTCAACAGGAAACGGGTCCATCCTCAGCACCAGCACATCCTCATGGTGTCGTCGCAGAAGGAGCCCCTGAGTCACCATTGCTTTTAAAGTACTGGGGCAAAACGGTCACATTGCTGTTTCTCTCCGTTGCTCCGTCACACAGCGGTTGAATTCAAACTGTTGCCCAGGCAGCAGCAAAGCTGAAGAAACTGAGAGGTGCTAATATGTTTTCCCACTCCGTGTCGGCAGGACGCTGACCTTTAAACGGATGAAAATAACTGGTGTTTTCGGTTTGTCAGCGGCACAAATTCCCACCACTAATTTCACTTACGTTTCCCGCAGAGCTCTTTAAAATGTAGCCTGCTTCTGAGAAATTCACTACAGCGACACAATCACCCATCTTCTGTTTGGTCGACGCCAAATCCTGCTCATCTTCGGTTCATTCCCAACTTATGAAAGAACTCAAAATTCATTAATTTTCTGACTTGTGGAGGGTTACATTTTTTTTTTCCTGACTGAGACTGAGAGGGCAGCGAATGTAAACGCAGGGTGAATTTTAGTTGTTGCATATTTCACAAAGCACATGCGATTTTATAGCTTCAAGAAGCTTCTTTCGCAAATAAAAACTCATATAGTTAGTCATAGCGCAGCGCTCATGAATGCTTTATGCCCAGGTTGCATCACTTGTGGTGCGGATTTCAAGCCTTGTAGCAACGTGGCGTGTGAATACATGAACATGCCTCCACCTGGTCGCTCACTTCTCGCAGTTACGCTGATGAATGACAGCAGCTCGGCCATTAGCCAGTCAGCTTGACATGCGGAGGTTGCGGCGTAATGCAGACCTGGATGATGGGGTGCTTGCACCATCAGTCATGGTCGGCAGGTCAGATGGAAGGAAAGTGGGACGTGCCAGGCCCTCGAACAGATAAACGACTCCGCATCACCATGGAGGCGGCCATTGTTCGGCTCCAGCCCATTGCTTCCCGTGCTCCGTGAATCGTCGTATGAGGGGAGACGTGGCCCATTAGCTGTGGGCGGCAACGACAACAGAGTGTGTGTTGTGTGTGTGTGTTTGTGTCAGCACTGTAATTTCCTCCTGACAACGCAAAGAATAAAGTCATCAAAGTAATTCGGAGTGACTGGCAGCCCATTTTGTGCAGTGAAAAGAGAAGAAGTGGCCTGGAGAGGAGGCGCGACAAGGGAGAGCCGTTAATGCAAGTCGATGCAAAGCAGAGCAGAGCAGTGACAAACAGGTAAAGAAGGCGGCGGTGAGCGGGGAAGAGACAGGGCGACATGGCTTCTTCAGAAAGGTCACCATCGCCCCCTTTCATCTGTCTACCTGACTGAACTTGCCAATTAGACAACCCTTTGGATGGGAACCTCCCCTCCCTCCCCCGAGTCTGAGATGTGGGGCGGCAAAAGAATGAACGGCAGAAACAGTTCCAAGGAAGACGTTTGACAAGCCGTGAAACAATACAGATATTTTCCAGGCACCATTAATAGGCAGTCCTGTATTCTGGATGATAATGTCGAGTCAGTGACTATGACCACTACTATTATAACTGTTTAGTTTGCAACTTTCAAGTCACTAACTCGATGGTTTCAAGATCAGCATCGGTTGCTCTTTCTTCTAACAGTCGCCGCTTCAGACTGAGGTTTGTCCCACCGACTTCATTTGCATACGGACCACAAAACGCTGAAATAAATCAGACAAAAAGTGGAGAAACTGAAAAATGTATAAAGGCATAAATAAATACATGTTGACATAACCAAATGTATTTATAAATAAATGTATATATAGAGAGAAATCGCACCATTCTTCAACAAAAATCAATCATCTTCAACAAAATAAATCACATCATTTATTTGAACTAGTGGTGGGAAGTAATTACAACAAAAAATGGATTCAGTTGAATTGAACAGTTTGCTCTCCAGACAACAGAGAACCGTTGTCAGTGGCACGTGGCAGCTAGGATGAGAACAACAACAACAAACATGGAGGAATCATTGTGTAGTGAAAAACCTCCCTGAACCAAAGCAAACAGATGCTTTGGTTCAGGGAGGTTTTTCACTACACAATGACCAGGGTTTCCACCACTCTGACTGGACTTGACAGTCTTATAACATTGAAATTCTTATACAAATATTTTCAAGACATAAAAAGAGCTTTAGTTTAAGTAAGGGAATATCTCATCTCCAGTCGACACGCATATATTGTCGTGTGGTGCCATCATCCGTTTTGTCTCTTGTGTTCCATGAAGCCGGTGCTGCTTTGCTGCATGCTAGCACTGCTGGCAGTTTCCACCTCCCCGTCTGCTCGCTAGCTCTGCCTCACATTAGCTCGGCAAACAAGTCAATCCAAGTGAAAGTGTCGGGTGAACATGACAGCTGGCAGAGAGCTTTTTCACAAGGAAAAGCAATGATGAATCTGTTGGCTGCTAATGTTTCTGAAGATAACAGGTGAGGCACAGCAGGAACCTTTCGGTAAAAGGTGCCTCGAGTCAGTTGTATCAACAGGTCGTGCTCTGACAGGGAGTCTGAAATGGCGTTCAATAAAATGGCTTGTAATGTGTTATATTTTCTCGGTTAAAATGTTGTTTCTGCTCTATATTGGATATCACCGTTCAGCCAAAATACTGTTCATCACGGTCACAGCGGCAGCAGCTTCAGACGGTAGTGCTAAACAACCTTCTCCTGGGCAACATCCAGTAGCTCTGACTGGGGGATCCCGAGACCCTCCCAGTTTCATCCCTCCACCTGGTCCTGGGTCCACCCCTGGGTCTCCTCCCAGCTGCCTGGAACACCTCCAAAGAGAGGCCCCCAGGGGGCGTCCTCATGAGATGCCCAAACCCCTCAACTGAGAAGCAGCAGCTCTACACCGAGTCTCTCCCAATTGGGAGACGCCTGTCACCCACCGAGAAAACTCATTTCTGTCGCTTGTATCTGGGATCTCGTTCTTTCACTCATGACCCACAGCACTCAAACTCATAAGACTGAAACTGCATTTGAAGTACAACAACATACATCATTGGAGTAAGACAACAGCTTTCTTTTTTTTTCTACCTTGGTGACAGCAAGAGTCGTGTTTTGCTGCCGTGGTTCTTCGGCACACGAGACACAGAACATGAGACTGAGTTCAGAGTGATGTCCAGGTGTCACAGGCTAAAGTGCCTGACTTTCATGAAAACACCTTGTGTCACACTTCTACACATCCTGGTCTAATATTTATCTTGCTGCATGACTTTGTTCAGTTTTTGTTTTAAAAGAAAAATATATATGAACAAAAATCTAAAAAAATTTTTTTTACATTATTCTTTTTCAGGATTCAAGGATTCCACAAAACAAATCATGACTTTTATTTCCCACACACATATTTGAATTTTTTTTTTTTTTGAATTTTTTATTTTGGAAGAACATCTTTCCGCTCCTTGGGGTTAAATTCAGGGGATCCACACGAGAAGTTTTCAGAGCCTCCTTTCATCCAAGACTTACACCGACAAAGAATTTGAGCCTTTTAACTATAGAACAATAATGTCTCTGGCCAAAGATACTGACTGAACACATTACGCGCAGAGGAAAGGGTATGTATATATAGTTTTATTCACACTTTTTGACATAGCACAAGACTGTCTGCCCTTAGAAACTCCAACTGCGCTTCGCAACAGATGCATGTGCTGTCTTTGAATAGCACGTACTACTGTACGGTTCACTACTACGGTTCAGTCTGGAGTCTTGTTTGTTACCATTTTCTTTATTGTGTGTTCTGCACATAATTTACTGCGTGAAAAATGACCTGTTATTTCCTGTTTCCAAAGGAAAACTGAATGAACAACTGATACACCGACCTGTATAACGCCGTCGTACATGTTTACGAACAAAGGTTCTGGTACCTTCTGTTATCTATCTGTTATCTTATGATAGTTGCTCTGAAGTCTTCATCCTCAAGTTTAACCTTATCTACTTGGGAACACCATATGTTGTACTTTGTGCCCAAAGTACTGGCGTGTACTGGGCTGGCCCTGGCATTGGCCCTTCATGGAACATTCATGGTTCATTTTTTTTTGTTTTTTGTCATTTGCAACACATGGCACGATGATGTTCTTTCGACCAAATTCCCTCTTTATTTTTCACGAACATGAAGCAGAAACAGTCTCCAGAGGATCCACCCTGACGGCTCAGCCGAACCCACTCACTTTCAAAAGCGCCAGAAGCTTTTCTGTTTTTTTTTCATTTACACAGTCTCCAAGATCAATTTTGTCCTGACACTCGTGGTCTGCGGCCCATCTGTCCTAATCCTTGTCAACCCAATGTTTCCTTAAGCACCACCATGAGGTTTAAATTTGTTTTTTCTTTTTTTTTTTCAACCCAGCTTGATGGATTGACGTCGAGGTTCACCGAGATTCACGCCCACCCCCTTCCAGGATCAAGTGTAATAACCATAGTGATCTCTCCACATCTCCTCAACTGCAATATTTCAAGAGAAATAGCTCTGAAATTAATGTTTCTTTTTTTTTTTTTTAGATATCAAAGATAAAAGACAAATGATGCAGACGGTTGCTGAATGAAAACATTTTGACCCCCCTTGGTTTTGTTTTATTTTCTACAGATACTTCAGGTTGCGGCTCCTGGTTTGTGATGTTTTTATCCAAGTTACTGACACCTTTATATATATATATATATATATATATATATATATATATATATATATGTGCACACAGTGGTACCTAGGTTCTCGACCACAGTCCGTTCCAGACGGCCGTTCGAGAAGCGATTTGTTGGAAATCTGAATGGATTTTTCCCATTACAATGAATGGAAAAAGCAATAATGCGTTCCAAGCCTTAAAACAGTCTTTTGTAGGAGTGAATGTAGAGTGTCTGCTGCAGGTGGCTGTTCCTCTATGTGTGTGGCCGCTGCATGTGGGAGGGGTTGCCGAGTGAGTGAGGTCTCTGCAGAAGTGAAGAGGTGCCCGGTGCGTGTCCAGCTCTGAATGTGCGCTTCTGTGCAGTTTGGCTGTGACAAAGTCATAAACCAAGTCACGCTCTGTCCCAGACTGGCCTCATCCCTGTCCCAGCTCCAGCCCACAACAGGACATCAAACCCTGGAGTGAGCGCTCCAGCACCTCCCCTGTGACACTCTACCACGGTCCAGTGTGGAGACAGGAAAGGTTTTACACCTCAATATGAAGAAAAAACAGTCAGTAAATGGAGCTAACGGGACACGTCTGCATACAGAGGCTGCGTTATACACAATAACAGAGCGCGTCGTGGGTCAGCTGGTCGGTCGGCGCACGTTATGGTTTTTTTTCGGCTTTTTTCAGGGGCGTTTGAGTTCTCGATTTTCATTCAGAATACCAATAAAAAAAATCTAAAAAATTTTGTTCGAATTCCGATTTGTTCGAAGTCTGGGACATTCGAAAATCGAGGCACCACTGTATATATAGACTTAGACTTAGACTTTCTTTATTGTCATTGCACAAAAACATATCACTATATTATGGCAAAGAAATTTCGGTCTGAGGCCACCGGTTTGCAAAAAACAAAACTATATGTCCAAATATAAATAAATATTAGATAAATACTAGTCAAGAAGATGTACAAAAAACAAATTATATATATATATATATATATATATATATATATATATATATATATATATGAATGAATATATTAACAAGAAATGAAGGTTTATTGTATTTGACAGAGTACACTTGCCTTTTTATGATACATTATTCGTATGATCTATTACTATTTAAATTATTATAGTGTTGTTTAAATTGTGACATTATTATTAGTACTAGTATGATCATTACTTTTTTTTTATTTTTGATTTATTTTTTTACAAAATGACAAAAAAGGTTGTTGGAATACATAATGAGGTACAAAGTATGATTGTAGTTTAACAATTAATATTTACAAATAGTGGTTGAAGCTATGTATTGAAAGTGTTTTTGGACACTGCTGTTTGTCTTCTACTGGGGTTATTGACATGAACCTTTTCCTGACAGTCCTGTTGCCAGCCACACAATTTGACATGCACATGTGAAATCACTGCACCGCATGTGTTTATTGAGGCAGGCACCAAACTGACTCATCATCATATTTATTATTATCACTGTGACATTACAGATATCACAGAAGCAAATTGTCTTCAAAAAAACTGTGGTTCAAGCTGAATTTTTCACGAGTGGTGATGAACATGGTGAGGTGACCGCACACTTTCAAACTGAACGACAACTCAAGGATCCAAATGGCTCATAACTCCAAATCACCTGACTCTGTTGGAGTCCACAAAACTAGTTTCATAGCGCTGTTCCAGGATCTTGGCGGACCGTTTCCTCCCAGCTGACATCCAGAGTGACATGGCAGAAAATGGCTTCAAACTTTCGACCCCGGCGCATCATCGCGAATGAATCCGCGGGACGTGAAGATGTGATTCAAACAGCTGCCAAATGAAGCGACCCAGAAGTTCGAACCTCCCTCAACAGTGGATTTGGCTGAGAATGAGGGAAAACTAATTGGGAGCAATATGCTGAACACACACAATCCAGCTCAAACATCGGGAAAAAAAGATCAATAATGGAAAACAGTTCGGAATCGTGACATAATTATCGGCCACTTTCATTTCATATCGTCCAATTTTGTAACTGAACCGCCAGGAGTCGAATCAGAAAGGGCCTGCGTGTGTCGGTGGGTGTGTCTCTGTGTGTGTGTGAAACACTTGTGAGGACCAATTTGTCCTTTTCTCCCTCACGGTTTTTTAGGACTCAAACTTTAAAATATAAGAGTCAATATAACTGGGTTCCAGTTGGTTCAGAGTCCCGGTTCAGGTGAGCCATGTGTTTTGGACGGGAGGCTGGGGAAAGGGTGATGGCAGTGATATGTCCGCGCAAAGAGAGTGACAAACGTGCGCGTGTCTGTTCATGCTTGCAAATGTGCGGAAAAGAGAGAAATATCGGAGGGAAGTCAGTTTCACAGAGTCATCTATTCCTTCCTGTCAGTCGCATCCATCGTGCAGCCATTTCCAACTGGTGTATCATTGAGCACTGCGTAACACTCAGGACACAAATACACACACCACTGCACTCGAAAGTCATTGATAGCTACTAAGCTTGGGCTGTGATCTCTCCGTCAAAGATATCGATCATGAGGCAGCAGGGCTGCGCCGCTCTCTCCCCCACACACACACACGTAATGTGATGCAATGACAATGATTGAGCAGTCTCATCCAGACAACTCTGCTGTAGGGAACACGCGGGGAGCAGATACATCACTGGCATGACACCAAGATAGTGTTGCTATTACTTGGGTCTTGGAAGATAGTGGGCTTCCTTCATCGCCAGGTTAACGGTTGGAAAACTGGGCGTAAACCGCGTTCTGACATTTGCGGAGGTCATTTCAATTTCAGAATCCTTTTCCCCACATTTGAAAAAATGGTAAACAATATGTTTTTTTGTTTGTCAGTTCTTTCAGACTACCATTTTAATTCAGCTTTTAGTGTATTAAATACATGTATATTTTCTCTTGATAGCTGTCACTAGTGATGGGCAGATGGGGTTTCATGAAACACCGTCGTAGCTTCCTGATTTTCAGAGGCCACTAGGTGGCGCTCTGCATCTATAAATGATGATGAGATTTAATTGAATTAGTTGTTGCTCAAGTCCAAACAGTTCACAGCAGACAGCGCCACCTGGTGGCCTCTGAAAATCAGGACGCTGTTTCATGAAACCTCATCACTAGCTGCTGCCATTATTTAGCGCCTGACACTTTCAACCTTTTTTTTTTTTTTTTTTTTTTTTTTTTTTTAAATTATTTTTAGATACAAAACGAACATTATTGCAATTATAACAATTTTACTAAATTAATAATTAATTAATTTTACTTCGGTAAAAGAGTATGGTAAGTTTTTAAACTTTTGAAGTACCTTTACTTTCTTCTGCTTCTTATCCAGGGTCTGGTCGCGGAGGCAGCATTCGGAGCAGGGAAGCCCAAACTTCCCGGTCCGCACAAACCTCCTCCAGCTCTTCCCGGGGGATCCCGAGGCGTTCCAGGCCAGAGCGGAGACATCATCTCTCCAGCGACTCCTGGGTCTTCCCCGGGGTCTCCTCCCGGTAGGACATGCCCGGAACACCTCCCCAGGGAGGCGTCCAGGGGGCATCCGGATCAGATGCCCGAGCCACCTCAGCTGGTTCCTCTCCAGGGGGAGGAGCAGCGGCTCACTTTTGAAGTAATACTTACATACAATATAAAAAAAGAAAAGAAAAAAGCTATCAAGCCTCCACAGAAACGGAAGGGTGTGAGTCCTGGCCTTCTGAATTTCAAACTGAAGGCGACAGTGGTGAGGCCTTTGAGGACAACAAAGGCTTTCGCTCTTCACCTGACAATATCTTCCCCCCAAAATCGATGAAGCGACGGCGAGTGAATGCCATCCAGCAGAAAGACTGGAGGTGTCACTCTGCCATCCTGGCTTGACGTGTGCATGCAAGCAAAGGGAGCGTTTAAAGTGTTGAATCCCTGAATCCCATGTCATTACGATGACTACTGTTGAGTGATCAGATTATTTTACCCGGCAAGGTAGGACTTGTCATGCTGTCAAACTGGAGTGGGACAAATGTGCGGCTGACTGAGGAGCTCTTAAATACAGGCACATATTATATTGAATGTCTAATATCTGATCTAAAGAAGCCTTTTGTGAGGATCAGAAAAATGTTATTATCCCAAGTGAAATTGTGTTCGTAACATGCTCTGCACACAACACACCACAGTAAATTAAAAAAGAAATAACATTATGAAGGGCAAAAAAAACTACACTAAAGAGCTTAGAAACAATGGGAACAATGTGCAAGAAAATGCAGTTCATGAAGATTTTTTTCATAGATGAAAACGTACAATTCATCTCTGAAAAAAACGGATGCTTGAAATAAAACAATTAAAATGTGTGAAAATGTATATTTTGGGGGGAAACAATGCAACTTTAAATCAATGAAATAAATAAATGCTGTCGCAAAACTCTTTAATAACTCGAAGATGTTGACAGATTAAAAGACGATGCCTCTCCTATGAAGTTTTGTCCATGTCTAACTCGATGTCAGAGGAGCAAGTGCAACACGAGTGGACCACCTCCTCCCTTCCGAAGTGTTTGCCTTTATTCCACAGCTGGCGAGCAATTACACAACAGCGCCGCCGCCTCGGTCTGTACGTTGAACGTGTATCTATAGCAGTAATGAAGAGCCTGTAGTGCTGCGCAGCATGGTTAATCCTGCCGAGCCGACTCAATCCACTGTGTGAGTAGATTATAGCTGACGGCACGGGCCTTTGTGATCACACTGAGACGCAGCAGAGCCACACAGAGAGGCGCCGCCGGTGCCGCTGGAAACACACAATAATGAATAGTTGATGCGCTGAAGTCGGACTGGCTTCCTCTCTGACTCCTTCCGGCCTCAGTTATGTTTGTAATTCAGTTCAGGGTGACAAGTAAAACTCGGTCAGAGTTGCTGTTTGCACCTTGCTGCTAATTCCAGTTGGAGAAATTGTGGTTGGTAATATTCATTGGGCGCAGATGTGTATTTGCACAAGGCCCCTGGTTTTCTACAGACCCGTGTATTCTGCCATTTCCACTCAGCTGTTCCACGGAGAATGTAATTCTGGAATCAGATATTTGAAAGGCCGTGTGTTTGATTGATTGTTGGTTTTACCAGCTGTTTCGGTGCGGGATGAAATTCACAGTTGGCTTCGAAATTCCGTTCCATTGGTCCGCAAGGATACTCGGCTTTCCAAGAGTTTGCTACTAAAAAGTCGAAACTTTGTTGAATAGAACCAGTGGAATATTCAAGGGGCTGAATCTTAACCGAATCGACGCACCTGCATGTAGGATTGTAAACAGTCATTTAAAAAAAAGATATAAGCAAATTGACTGGAATGAGGTGGTTTGCTCTCTCCAGGTCGGTGGAGAGTTCTTGCCCCAAGTGGTGGAGTTTAAGTATCTCGGGGTCTTATTCTGGAGTGAGGGAAAAGGGGAGCGTGAGATTGATAGACGGGTTGGTGCAGCGGCAGCAGTGATGCGGTCGCTGTATCGGACCGTCGTGGTGAAGAGGGAGCTGAGTCACAAGACGAAGCTCTGGATTTACCCATCGATCTACGTTCCCACCCTCACCTATGGTCACCAGCTCTGGGTCATGACCGAAAGGATGAGATCGCGGATACAAGCGGCTGAGATGAGTTTCCTCCGCAGGGTGGCTGGGCGCACCCTTAGAGAGAGGGTGAGGAGTTCGGTCGGAGGAGCTCGGGGTGGAGCCGCT
Source organism: Synchiropus splendidus (assembly GCF_027744825.2). Classification (NCBI taxonomy): domain Eukaryota; kingdom Metazoa; phylum Chordata; class Actinopteri; order Syngnathiformes; family Callionymidae; genus Synchiropus; species Synchiropus splendidus. The sequence continues at coordinate 3,723,049 of NC_071334.1, read as the reverse complement.
GCTCCTCCACATCCAGAGGAACCAGCTGAGGTGGCTGGGGCATCTGATCCGGATGCCCCCTGGACGCCTCCCTGGGGAGGTGTTCCGGGCATGTCCTACCGGGAGGAGACCCCGGGGAAGACCCAGGACTCGCTGGAGAGATGATGTCTCCGCTCTGGCCTGGGAACACCTTGGGATCCCCTGGGAAGAGCTGGAGGAGGTTTGTGCGGATCGGGAGGTTTGGGCTTCCCTGCTCTGAATGCTGCCTCCGCGACCCGACCCCAGATAAGCGGCAGAAGAAGGTGAAGGTGAAGGTATATGCAAATTGTAGTTATTGCTTTTACAGTGTCAAATGCTTGGAAACTTGTTGTGAGGAAGCACTGAGTGAAATACTATTCACAAATTTCAGAATACTATATATATATATATATCTTTTGAAATATAAATTGATGACAAATCATCGTGAGGCATCCACACAGAGCCACTCACTTCCTTATAGGAACAAAACTAATTCTTCTTTTATGACGGATTTCCTGTATCAACAACTATCTCAACTACAACTGCTCACCGCACCACAAAAAAATGGAACTCTTTGATGCGAGTGGCTTGTGCAATTGCTGCCGTTGAATCCCTTGAGGATGGTTTCAGCAAAGAATTAAATTAGGGATTATACTGCCGGGTACAAAATATGGAAGAAAGGACCAGAGAACCAGATCCAAAGTTTTGTTTGTTGTAAGAATGTAAATGCTCACAGCAAACTGTAATGATTGCAGCAAAGGTTCCTGCTGTGACACATCACGAAACAGTGTGGCAGGGTTGATGAAACAGTGTCCTCATTTTCAGATTCCACTAGATGGCGCTCTTGGTTTAGCAATGATGTGAGGTTTCATCAAATTCGTTTTGTATTTTGCAGCAGATAGCGCCATCTGGTGGCCTCTGAAAATCAGAATACTGTTTCATGAAACCTCACCGACCCATCACCAGTATGCATGTAGTGTAGAAGTAACATAGGGAAGATCAAAAGAGTGTGCGATACGACTCATTTCACACCACAAATGTCTAATGTGTTTTTAACGTGTCCCATCATGCACTGCAGGACTGACTGTACCAATGTCATCTGGTAATATCCAGCTCAAAACAGTTATGGTTATAATGATCTGAATGATTTGGTGCTTTTGCATCCATCCAAGGTGAAACGCACTCAGCACTGTGTGTTCTTCACATCACACTTTGGACAAAGAAGGGCCGTACTGCGGGGGGCGCTCACAAGCTCAATCTTGGCACCCAGTAGCAACATAACTGCACCCTGAGGACCAGCAATGGCCCACAGGCCGGGAGTTTAAGACCCCTGATTTAGACTGAGAATCAAGAGTTGGAAACGCCTCAGATCAACGCTCAGTCTGCACGCAGTCACGAACTGAAGGTCCTCTTTCACACAACTGCCAAAAATGAGATTTTTATGGAAACACCTTTAGCAAGATTGAACCCTGTCTGTCAGGGACTTGTATTGTGAGGACAAATCTTCCACCCTGACGCGGTCCGGCACTTCCCATCAGTTAGATGGCGCCTTCCATGTTCACATCGACTGAGTGCCACTGGTTCCCCTCGCCCTCTGCCCTTGTCCTGGTGCTTCCATCTGCATTCTTCCCATTTGCCCACATCTCACCAAAGACGTTTGAGTCTCCTGAACTTCTCCTCATCTGTCCACATGAGCTGCCTCCTGACATACTCATTTCTGATCTTGCTCTGGACCACACGTCTCATTTTGTTTCCACCCTCTCCATACAATACTCCCACAATCCATGTTTCCTAGCTGCACTCTGATATATTTCCAGGCTCTCAGTGCCAGCATTCCAACCGGTGGCAGAGAAAGGCAAGTAAATATGGGTCTCATCTCATTCATAATCATATGAAAAGGCCAACCCTCTCATGCTTGTTTACTTGTCAGCCTTAGAAGTGGTGGTTACAAGTTAAAAGGCTGTACTGTCAACCGCTGAAAAGCGCAAAACTCCAAGGTGATTTTCTCCAGAACCACAAGGTTGACAAACGTTGCAATGCTCATTAAAAACACGAGTGTCGTTCACTACAGTGATCAAGTTCAGATGTAACGGTTCTTGGAAGACTCAACATTAGAAATGTTCCGTCTTGCCATTTTTTTTTTTTTTCCCCAGACACGTCCAGCCAAATAGAGACATTAATGCTGCAGTAAATTTTATGGTCACTCACTTTTGTATTGACTAAATTCACATAAACCACCAGGAGTCTGTATTGGAGAGTGTATATAATTGTCTACCCTTGAAATGAATACACTGAATTTATGTCCCAGACCATGATTCTTCGCAGGAAAAGGATGTAGTGTTCTTCCTGGGAGGGAAGTTAGATAGATTCCCCAGTGACGGAGTTTATGTTTTTAACTTCAGAGGAAAGAAGTTGAGTTAAATCGACAAAGGCTCTGTATTTGCAATACAATATCTGTTGTGTTCGGTTGTTTTCATGCTATTATTTTGTCATTTTTTGAATCGGTTGTTGAGTTTCCGTGTTCTGTTTTGGTTCCAGCTTCACTGAATATCTACACCATGGTGCCAGTTTGTGTTGCCAGATGGTTCCTTCGCGTTCCGATGGTAAACTCCTCTTGTGACGCTACTCTCCCGTTCCTCTGTTTAATCCACATTCTGTGCGTTTATTTTCACCCGCCACGTTAGCTGTACACCTCGCCTCATTTTTCGGTGCCTCGTCTTTTCTTAGTAGTATTGTGTGTGAGTGTTTTGTCTAACTTACCTTTTCTTTTTCTCTCATTATAGCCATTTCCTTGTGTGTGTGTGTGTGTGTGTGTGTGTGTGTTTAATTCCACCACCGAGACCTTTTGGTTGTTTGGGCCTGGTGAGTTAATCCCGAATGCGTTTTTGTTGTCGCCCTTAGTCGGGCCTGAGGTTTTGATTCGCCTGTTATCCGTTTCAGATTTTCCCCATGTCCCTGTATGTTGTCCTCGCTCCGTGTCGAACGTCTCGGAATCGAACAAAATTTTTATTTTTTTTTGCTTCGGATTTCAAATGAAAATCCAGAGCTCGAACACCCCCGAAATAAGACCGAAAAAACACAACGTGCGTGGACCGATCAGCTGACCCGCGAGGCGCTTTGTTATTGTGTATAGCGCAGCCTCTGTATGCAGACGTGTCCCGTTAGCTCCATTTACTGACTGTTTTTTCTTCATATTGAGGTGTAAAACCTTTCCTGTCTCCACACTGGAGCGTGGTAGAGTGTCACAGGGGAGGTGCTGGAGCGCTCACTCCAGGGTTTGATGTCCTGTTGTGGGCTGGAGCTGGGACAGGGATGAGGCCAGTCTGGGACAGAGCGTGACTTGGTTTATGACTTTGTCACAGCCAAACTGCACAGAAGCGCACATTCAGAGCTGGACACGCACCGGGCACCTCTTCACTTCTGGAGAGACCTCACTCACTCGGCAACCCCTCCCACATGCAGCGGCCACACACATAGAGGAACAGCCACCTGCAGCAGACACTCTACATTCACTCCTACAAAAGACTATTTTAAGGCTTGGAACGCATTAGTTCTTTTTCCATTCATTGTAATGGGAAAAATCCATTCAGATTTAGAACAAATCGCTTCTCGAACGGCCGTCTGGAACGGATTGTGGTCGAGAACCGAGGTACCACAGTAGTTTCAGATGAGATCTCAATCCATCCTCACTCCCATGGAGTCATATATTAACATTAAGAAATGTGACTTTTGCCACGCAACGTAGAAACAACAGTTTTGGGGTTAGCCAAATCGGCAGGAAGGATATGTAACATGTCATTTGCTACTTAGAGCCTGTCATCCTGCATCACATTCCCCACATGCGTGATGCACCAGGTGCCCCCTCCTGGCAGGAAGACGCTCGTAGTCCATTGAAATTCTTATGAATCAACACACGACAACCCTGAAGGCTGCTTTTGTCATCAGTATAGGACGCACAAGTCCACTTTCCCAGCATCACTATATGACACTTTGGGAGCGAGGATGGGTGGAATCTTTGGACCAATGAACCAATAGAGGGGTGTCAATCTCTGACCAATGAGTGTAAACAATGCATGCTAACCGCTCATCTAACAGACACATCTTGATCAAAGCGTCAGGATTACTCCTGAACTTCCACGGCGCCTCGTGCGCCGCTTCTCTCTCCAAAACCTCAGAGCACTTAGAGCTGAAGCCCAATTACCTGCAAAGTATTCTGCACTGTGACACAGACCTCTCTCGTCTGGATATTTATGTTCAGTTACGAGTGCATCATCCCCCTGCTCCGAGTAAACCCCAGTCCAAAGGCATTTGTGCTGAATTTATTCCGCGTAAATCAACAGTGTTCTGGCAGATGTGGCTATTAAAGCGGTCTAATTTTACTGATTTGCTGCGACCCCCCAACCTTCCGAGCTGCGGCTCCCTCACGCTGATGGATGACCGGACCAATCCGCTGCAGCGGCATGCCAGCTCAGCCTTCTGCAGTGAGTCTGCTACTGTAGTCGACAGATAAGGGATCAGGCACTTGCAGGTCATTTGTGTGTGAGCGAGCGCGAGCGAGCGAGGGAGTGACAGCGGCGTCCAATCTTTAATTCTCCACTTGTCTGTCGCTGATCAGATGAACCGACCACCTCTGTTTCAGACAGTAAATCAATCAGAGCAAAGTAGACCAGCCTCTGCAGTGTCAGCGCCAGGAGTTTGAAAATTCAAAATGAGCGTGTGTGTGTGTGTGTCTTTTTGCACTGATATCAAGATGCACTGATCGAGTTAGGTGTTGCCAAGTACAGAGTCAACAGCCCCTAGTTACACCATGTGACAGCTGGTCTTCAACACCACCACGGAAACTCAAGTGCTGGTGAGCACTACCAGGCAAGCCACGTTTTACTTTCACGAGCCTCGGATATAATAAAACAACCGAATGAAAAGCACATTTGGAGGGTGATAACAACCAAAATCATGATGTTGCAAAAGTGAATTCCATCTACGATACATCTCAATATGCCACTGAACAGGGAGGGAAACATCAAGAAGATAGACAGAAAGTGCTTTCTAATTCTTTGCACAGAGTTGCAGCAGCTAGTTTGGGGCTTTGCAAGTATTGTTAGCTTGTGTTAACTCAGTGCTTCTCAATTATTTTCTGTTGCGCCCCATATTGTAACATTGTATCCTTGTTAACATTAAAGAAAAAGAAAATAATATACATGAAATTACAATAAAGAATAACATGTTTTTGTCATGACAGAGAAGACTTAAAGTGCATCAATTTGCCTGAAAAAAAAATGTGCACTTACACTTCATTTTAGTGCGTCAAAAAAGTACGTTACGAAGTCACATTCGCCCCCGAAGGACTGCGTTAACTTTAATCCATCATGTTCACGTTCATTCCTTTGTGATCCAGCTTCTATTAGTCGGGCTGCACCGATCAATGTGCCGACCAGTTTATCGGTGCCGATATGGGCATGATCTGCCAATCAAATTTATAAGCCGACAATATACTATATTTAAAAAAAAGATGCTGTCTGTATTCTGACATGGCTACCAATGTTATTGCTCTTTTTTTTTTTTTACATTCCAACGTAAAGATGGCAAAACAAAGCAAGCATTTCTCCGGTAAGTCACAATACCTGCGGTGTGCAGCCACAGACAGTGAGCCAGGGAGCAAGCCATGATGGCAGTTCTTTCGCAGTACTTCTCTGAGAAGACATGGCAACCGAACTGCAGTTTGCAGCATGTGCATGGAGTCAGCTGCTATGCTAAAACAAGACTCTCATCAAATCACTGCAGTGAAGTCCAGCGCTACCAAGAGGCTAAAGAACAAACGCGAACAGGCGCTAACCGCAGGTGAAACCAATTCGAATGGCATTCATTGTTTTAGAGGAGCAGTTCTGTTCTGTTGCTGGAGTAGCGGAATCAGCAGCTAAGGCAACATCCTGGTATTTAACACGTGATGACTGAAGATTACATTGTGGGTGTTCATTGAAAAGGGAATTCAAGCCACACTTTGCCTTTTGTACAAGTAACAGGCGACTTATGACCTGCTCCACTTTCGTCCACCTGTACTTACGACCACGGCCTGCAGATGCCTTTTTTTTATTCAATGTCTGGCACCGCAGCACGTAGCACCCCGGCATCACGTACGACTGTTACGGCAGCACAGCATCCCATCATCTCACTCTCACACAGCCATCTACCACTACAGTAGCACCTATAACCCTCACGTCGGCCATTTTCAATGGCATTCGACTTACGACCAATCTGACCGGAACCAATGAGCTCGATCCCGGTCGTAAGTCGGATGTTACTTGTATTGTCTTTTTTCATGTACCGTGTCTTACAGTATAAGTAGGAATGTTTTACAATAATGTCCATTATTATTAATTTTTAGTAGTTTGTGCAATAAAAAAAAAAAAAAAAAAATCATCAGGATATCGACCAAAAAAAAGCGATGGTTAACAGGCCTGCTGTTTGACACATCTTGTTTCATGGCGTTGCACAGCTACCAACAGGGAAGGAGGCAAGTATTTACTGTGGCCCAGGGGAAAGTCACTATCCTCTGACTGGTGCCCAATCCATGATCTATATGTCTCTTATGTATATCAGTCAATGTATCAGGAGACACAGTATCCACGGGATGAAGATCGATGTCCTGCCCTGTCCGAGGCCCGACCTTGGCCAAGGGAAGACGTACAACAAGAATAACTGCCCTAAAATAAATAGTCTGAATGTCTGAGGTCCTGGAATATAGCACAAATATTAACATACATTAGATCACCAGCATGATGCGTGAGGGCCATTTACTCATGTGAAGAGCGTCATTTGGGGAAGCATTTTATATTGCTGGGGAGACAAAGGTAGTCGGGTCGGCAATCGTTGGACAATTCATCCACCGAACCAGGTCACCTCAGATTAACTGGTCACAATTTATTCTCATTGCAAATAGATTCTTTTTAAAATAAAAGTGTCAAACACTTAGAGAGGCTTCATGACAATACGCTCAAATGCCGCCATTTCTCAAGTCTGAGTTATTTGCGAGCTTTTGAAGGCAGAGGAAAAGGGCTGGAAGACGTATTCAGACACTGTCCATTGATCTGTTTGACAGTCTCCTCATGTCTTTAACTCACTTTGGGATTGCACAATCACTCACATTGATAGCCGGAGCTGCAGAGAAAGACGGAGAGAAAGACATGATTCTCCTTGAAAAAAGCGAGACGCTGGTGGGAAAAATAACGGAAATGTGCGGGGAGCACGGGGAAAAGGACGGGGGTGGCGAAAAGTACGTTTTAATAGAATCATATTTACACATTATTTTCCTGCTTCTGTGACCCTATTTGCTATAGAGATAGTGTCACTGAAAAAGGTTCACGTTGGAATAACACCAAAAAGAAATCTGGAGACTGATGCACTTGATCATTGAATGGCCAATAGAAATTTCGCAGGTTGCTCAGAAGCCGAGTGCTTCCCAAATCAGAATAGCATTTCACATCATAGCTCCTCATGTAATGCCATGTTTACCCTGATGCTAAAAGCAGACCACATACAAGTAACAGTCGACTTACGACCGGGATCGGTTCTAACTGGTCGTAAGTCAGATTGGACGCAAGTTGAATGCCATTCAAAATGGCCGACGCGAGGGTTATAGTTGCTACTGTAGTGGTAGATGGCTGTGTGAGAGTGAGATGATGGAATACTGTGCTGCTTGTACGTGATGCCAGGCTACTATGTGCTGCGGTGCCAGACATTGAATTAAGTACGGGTGGACGCAAGTCGAGCAGGTCGTAAGTTGGATGTTACTTGAACTCTGTACACGGTAAGATTTATTTAATTCCTGTTTGGCTCATGGAATTGTTAATGTTTTCTTCGGGGGTCAAAAACACACTAAAGTTGAAGCTCATACAGTCTTCAGTTGGGCGTTATTTTTGCATTCAACTCTGTCATTATTTCACAGGTAAATGCAACTATTGGGCTCATGAATATTTTGGTTATTTCAAAGTGTTTTTGTCCAGGAAGAGACTGGGCGCTTCTATTATGGTGAAGGTTACAGTGTTATTTATATAGACAGTTCAAACTGGTGTGCGATAATTATATTGGGTTACAATAAATATATAAACAATAAAAGTGTGGACGCAAATGTGAGAACATTTTAACATTCTGAAAACCCATCCTCACTCATGGTGTGGGAAAGTGGACTTTGGCGCCCCATACTGACGACACAGGAAGCCATCACCGTTGCATAGGTGAGTCGATGGACTGCAAGAATGTTATCATTACAGTGCAGCGATCCAGGCGAAAACACATTGCACTTCCATTCCATGCAGGGTGGGGATCAGGCATTGCGGAGCATGAGGGGGATATGCAGGGCGACGTATGGAAGCTCGCTTCACCGAGTCATACTGGCGGTCAGTTGCCCTTCACAACCCTTTACGTGGCTCTGGTCTGGTCTTTATTGAAGGAACCAAAAGTCACTGGGTCTACAACACAAGGCTGTTTGACAGGTTTTGAATATCAATTGACATGTTATACATAAAATGAATGGAGCGCCATCTCAGGGCTTACCGAACCCCCAACTTCTACCTTGTTTTTTTTGTTTTTTTTTACTCGAAATGTGCTGCCAGTGCATCAACATGCAACGCTGAAGGCAGCCTGTGTTGACAGTATAGGACGCAAAACGCAACTTTCCCAATGTCGTATATGACGCCATGGGAGCGAAGATGGGTTTTGCTGCAACAATGCCTCACTAGCTCTATTTAAATTCACACGTGTCTTTTTCTTTCCTGCTCTGTGTCCACCAGTTTCTTCCTGAAATCCACTCCTTTTTTATTCACCGTGTGGCGCTCCTAGTTAGCAGCTCAAGCAGTGTTGGTTTGGTTGGAGGGAAAACACATGCAGAACTAAAAGGGTATTTACATAAAGCGAAGGTGCGATAGCAAAAGATCCGGGGGTAACAAGCAGTGAAAAAAAAGCACTTCTCTGGCGTGTTTGGGCATATTAAAAGAGTAGCTGTGGGCCAGCGGGGTAGACAGGGGAGTTCTGAATCAACACACACGCACACGTTCACATACTTGTTTGATCCATACACTGGAGAATTGACCTTCCTATACACACTTGCCACAACGCCGCCACACACACTGACATTAATTGATCCCGCTGCAGCGAAAGCTTGGAGAACGGCCGGAGCTGCCCCGTAGCCTCAACCCACACGCAAATAAATAGGCTTCTCTTGACATATTACGGTAATTCACACTTTAACTCGCAGATAGGCGAAGGAAAGAGCGCGGCCTTGACTGTCGGATTAACAGATAATTTTTCTCCATCACACTATTGTGATCCTGAAAAAAAAGTCGGTTTGTCTTGAAGCGGTTTTACTGCAGTTAATATGGCGGTTCCCGACAAGCAGTGCTAGCGACTTGCAGTGAATGTTTCGTTTATTTATTTATCATCGTTGTTATTTTATGAACTCAATAGCGCCAATCTTATCTGCAGGTAGCTGAAGAGACCCTTCTGTATCCTGCAAGCCAAAGGATCTTTGTTTCCTTCTCCGTTACGCCTCCTGTCCAACCCTGCAATTAGAGGCACGCAGTACTGTCGCGCGCCGAAATGTGCTTTCCACGTAACCTTTCCCTCCAAGCTGTTCCAAAGCATAATCATCCATCACACGTGCCACGGCGGGACAATGCTTCACAGGTTGCGTTTCCTTCGACAGATGTTGCACAAGACCTTTTAACGGTCCCAAACAGAGCAGCGCACATGCCCTCGCCAATGTTCGGAAACAATCTACCCGCCTTTGTGCTCCTCAGTGGGGCTGCCATCCGTGAAGCCTTTCATTTTCTGTTTTGTTCTCAGTCATTAAAATCTGACTTTGTTCCCAGAGCTCGCCAAACTGGCTCCTGCTATCGTTTTTAAAAGTTGTGACTCTCGGTTACCGCTTTGGTCGCGCAAGAATGGGTCGCAGAGGCATGGTTCAAGAACTTTTAAAATGGAAAAAAAAAAACTTTAAGAAAAAGGACAGTGATGTGAACGTTCAGCCATGGAACACATCAGTATTAGGGACGCAACAAAATAAAAACTCTGGGCGAAAACCAGGTTGCAACCCATCCTCACTCTCCTGGCGTCATATATTGACGTTGAGAAAGTTGCCTTTTGCGTCCTATACCGACGACAAATGCAGCCTTCAGCATTGCATGTTGACACACTGGCAGCGTGACACGTGAAAAAAAAAAAATGTAGACTGGGGTGTGGGTAAGTCATGGGCTGGTCTCCATTCATTCTACCTTATTCTAAAGCCCATCAAACGGCGGTGCGTTTTAGTCACAGTGACTTTTAGCACTGTCACTAAGGAGGAGAGCCATGTAACGGGTTATAAATGGCAAATGACATCCAGCGTAATTCAGTGACGAGAGCTTCAGCACGTCTCCCTGCCTCGCGCATTCCCGCTCCTCGCGCTACGTGACACATTTAGCTATATGGAAGCGAAATGTGTTTTTTTTTTCTTTCCTCTTGATGTGGCCCTGTGCACTGCCCTATGTGAATGCGTCAACACGCAACACATAAGGCTGCCTCTTTCGTCACAACAAGACGCAAAAGTCCACTTTCAATACATTAGGCCATGGGAGTGAGGATGATTTGAGTAGTACCGCTGTATTTATGGATGGGACTCTGTGCATGTACAACACAAATACAAATTCAGAACATAATATGTTGTTGTCAAAGTTAGGTCCCTCCATGAATGGTCCACAGGCCAACGATTGTAAAATTAAAAATCTCACTCATGACACTTTTGAATGTACTACTGCTCAAAGACATGACAATAGTTACCGTTTAGGTAAAAAAAAAAAAATAAATAGTTGAATAAAACCAAGATTAAAATAGCACAAATCGGCAAAGCACTTGGTGCTACTCCCTCAAACTTGTTATTTGTTCAAACAAAGTGTTCACATTGCATGTCGCCGTTGGAGTAGTTGGTGTAAGGACGGCAAAATATTTCCACACTGCTGTTAGCGGCTGCCATGTTATCATTCTGATGGGCACCCTGTGTGACGTCAACGTGAGCGTTAAATTTGAGTGTTCATGCATCGGTGACGTCACTTTGCGCGTGACTCTCGTAAGCTCTCAAAACGAAGAGTCTGCTTTCAACACGACCCTTGTATCTAAAAAAAAAAAAGTCAGGCAGAATTCACAATTCATCTGCTTTTACTGCACAGTAATATCGGCTAAAATGAACGTAAATTATTTATTCACACTGCTGGAATACCAATGTAAAGTTACACTGACACGGCTCACCCGAGGCACCTGTCTCCATTCCACCCAGCCAACGCTACCCCGACTCCCTTGTCTTCACTAGTCCCTCTCCCTCACTTGTCCCACATGCTGTATTGTTTAAACATGTAATTACATTGGCTCCAATTGAATTTGCTTAAAATAAGTTGGCTCAAAGTCAGCAACAAAATGCGTAGCATTTCTGGAATTTAGCTATTAGCACGTCTGTTTTCTGTCGCGAGGTGCAACAGAACTGCATCAATCCAAATTGATAAAGCGGACCTATCGAATGAAACCCATACAAACGATACCCTTGGCGAACTAGAAAATGTAGCTCTGTAGTTGGGGTCTAACACTAGTTATTCATGAAAAACAAAAATATCTGGATACTATCCGGCAGTGACCGAGGACAGACGTCCAACTGCTCGATCCCATTCTGGCCCGCGTGGCGTGTCACATATGTTTCCGGGCCAAATCCGACACAGCTTGATCTTCCAGAGGTGAAGTAAGCGCGGAAATCCTGAAGAGATTTTGCCGCTAAATCTTCGGACTGTAATTGCGACCAAGCTCTTTTAAAAGCCCCTGGAATTAAAGGTCAAACCGCTGTTGATCATAATAAAGAAACATTAAAAGAGGACAACATATAGAATCAGACGGTCTTCAAACCTGGGGAGAGATGTCTGTAGGGCTCCTTTTAATTACGGCGAGATGACAGCTGGATATTAGCACATTAACTCAGCTGCCCTCCGCCACCAGAGTGTTGGCAGCCTCCTTTGGCTTCTGCTCCTCATTTGCATTTGTACGTAAATCTGCCGAGCGGGTCGCTGTCACACAGTCACGTGGTGGTCCTCGGTGAGAATTCCATTTTAGAACAGTTGAAAAACAAGATGTGAAGTGACTCAAGAAGAACAATGGGGCGACTCATTTGTCATATGTGAGGTTATTCAACTCGGATTCCATCCCAGATGTTCCTTTGAAGTCTCACCCCGATTTTCCACCGACGCGCAGGTGGAGTGACACCGCCGAGAAGCTGTTTGAGAGAACGTTTTCCGCTCATGTGTCGGTCACAACATTGCATGATACTGGGTGCCATGAAAGAGACCAACAAGCTGTGACCCGTGTCCGATGGGTTTTCCAAGTCATGACAGTGCTTATGCTGCTCCGTCACAGTTGAATGAGAAGTGTACATGCAGCACAGGGACAACATGAGGAAGGCTGAATCACGTAACTCAGGTCAATATCTCATTACCACTTCATCTGAATGATCAAAGTTTGCCGATTCACTGTGATAATGCATCAACGATTTCCCGGCGGAAAGTCGAGGGTGTGGTGGAGAGGCCGGATTTATACCTTATGTTTCATAGCGTCAAAAGAGTGAGTTTACTCTTCACATGGGCAGATGAGGCTTCGTGACACGATCGTGAAAGGACGATGAAGTTTCATGAAACAGAGTCCTGGTTTTCAGAAGCCACCAGATGGCGCTGTCTACTGTGAAATGTTTCGACTTCAACAACTGATTCAATGAAACCTCACATTGTTCCTAAAGCAAGAGCACCATCTCGTGGCCTCTGAAAATGACGACGGTTTCATCAACCCTGCAACACTGTTTCATGAAACCTCACTTACGCATCACGAGCATACGTTTATCTTTAGCTTCCATTTCTTTAGCTTATATATTGCTATACAAGCACAAGAAGCAGGTTATATATTACATTATATGACCAAGCAATGTTGTTACAAAGACCTTGGTTTATTCTCACGATAACCGATAAAGAGAAGAAAACACGATAAAGTGGTCCAAACAACCAAGGCAGAGCGAGAAAAAAAAGTAATGTGCATGAAGCAAGCGTTGGGAGTTTGAGTTCAGCTGACATCACTGCCTTATACAGGGGTTGGACAAAAAAATAGAAGCACCATAATGGGTCTATGAGGAAAATATATGATTCCTTAATGTTAGAATGTTGGTCTTTTATCTAGACAGTTCAGAAAAATGGCCAAAAGTCACAAATCATCCGAACATTTTTTTTATTTTCCCTCCCTCTTTGTCAGTGGATTGTAAAAACGTCAACCAAGCACCACTCACTCAGGCACTTTATTGTGTATGCACGCACATAAAAATAGATTGATCTGGCCGCCAAAGTGTCAGTGGATCAGGCGTGATACATATAACCGTAATTTCCGGACTATAAGCTCTTTGTTGTTGCGGTCTGAACCCTGCAGCTTATGAAGCAACGTAGCTAATATATGGATTTTTACAGGCAAAAGCTGCCAAAATATTGAGCCTGGTCGCATCAAACCCATGACATCACAGGCGTTTTATTGACCTTAAAGCGCTCAAAATGCACTGTTCTCACCCGTGTGTCCTCAGCTCCACCCACAGAGCCGATCTCCTGGAGGAGCGGAGACGAGAAGCAGCAGCTGAGACCGGCTGTGGTGTCGGAACTTGGGACACATTTTGAGCGCCTTAATGTCAATAACAGATGTGAGGAGTTGATGATTCCAGTTCAGAACATTGGCCAGTTTGTTTCATGAGTCAGTCTCCATGCTGGAGCCCGTTTTCCAAACTAGTTTAGAAGTGATCCTCGTGCATTTTAAGCCTTTCTACGGTGCAGACAGCACCACTGCACCCGCGGCTTATAGACCGCTACGGCTCATAAAGGGACAAGATCTGTTTTCCTTCTTAAATTTTATGGGTGGGGCTAATATTCCAGGGCACTCTGTAGTCCGATTTTTACCTTTTAAAAAATAAATCTATTCCCCTTTGCGCTTGTTATGAAGTAACTGTACAGATAGCATTCTATTCCAGCTGTGCACCACAATTGCTTACTGTTGCGTCCAGAAATGACAGACGCCATATGAGGCTAATGGTCATAATCTAATGAAGCAAGCTGAACCTCTTCATCTGCGTGCAAAGCTGGACTGTGTTACTCACCAGTGTGTGAAGACGGAGTAAACATGTGGAGGAAGCTAGCGTGTGCAGTGACAGTTATACGCGGTAGACAACAAACAAGTGCGATTTATGCCGTTTGAATCAGCGGGAGAAACAGATGTGAATTCTGTTTCATCTTAAAAACAAAAGACAAATAACATATGCAGCAGCAAGCTCGCCTCATGGCCATCTGTCTTGAGATGAAACGGTAATTCAGCCACAGACAGTGATGACGGCTCGACTCGGTGAGTGAATCGGCGCGTGCGTACAGTAGGAGAGCACAGTTCAGATGTGAATAAAGGGGGCGCTGAAGCGCTCCGCTGGTGATTTGGACTTCCTGCTGACGTCTCTTTTTTTTGACATTACAATGATGCTCACTCTGGTTCCGTGTGTGTGTGTGTGTGTGTGTGTGTGTGTGTGTGTGTGTTTGTGTTCAAGTGGAAATGATGGAAGTGAAATCAGGCAGTTTTTTTCTTGATTAAACCCAGCTCTTTGACACACACACACACACTCTTCCTATCTTAGTGAGGACCTCTCATTGACATGAAGCTTTCACCAGCCTCTCACCCTAAACCTAACCATCTAAAACAACTAACCTTTACTCTTAATAACCAGGCTATTTTGTAGTTTTAACCCTCAAAATGAGGCAAACATTGTATCACTCTGTTCATTGAAAACCCTCAGGTTCTCACAAAGATAGAAGAACAAGAACACACACACACAGACACACACTCACACAATGTTTATTTTGCTATTTTTGTGGGGACTGCTCATTGACATCACCTTTTCCCCAGCCTCTCACCCTAAACCTAACTATCCAAAACACCTTAACCAGAAGTCGGAACCAAACTCATGATATATAACTTATAATAAACTACTTTTACAGAGGTTTTAAAGCTTTAAACCTTGTAAGGACAAGACAAAATGTCCCCACAAAGTAAAATGTCCTCACAAGAAGGTGGCTTGTCAAGACTTGGTCCTCCCACGTATGTCAAAACACGCCCACACACACACTTTAAATGGCTACTGATAATGAGGACACTGTGTCATCAACCCTGACACACTGTTTCATGATACCTCATCTACCATCACTGACGTTTGAATGACTTGTAATGCTCGTGATAAAAAATATTTTCACACTTTCTTATCTACAATGATGTGTCATACATGGATCAGCCATTAAGGCACACGGCACAACCGCAACAAACATTTACAGATCGTGTCATTCTTACTCGTGAGGACCGCGTGGACCACAGAGGAAAACCAAGTTAAAGAACCATAACACCCATCTCCTAACTTCCCACTGTTGTCCAGCCAGTGGGTTCCACAAATCTAGAGATTTGAAGAACCAAATCTAGAGAGCAGAAGAACCACAGAGGTGGTGGGATGTGACTTAGTTTGTTCCAGATCAGCATCCATGGTCAGCATCCAAGAAGTCAAAGTCCTGATACATAACATGGAGACAGGACCCAGGGGGTTCCTCACGTCCAGCACACAATATTACACACAAACACAATACCATATTACACATATATTATGTCCGACCCTTGGAAGTGTTATATGATTATTACAGACGGTAGATGTCGCCCTTTTCTTGCTAAGGAGAGCAGGTCTGACATGCTTGGAAACTTAGCTGAACATTCTGTTTGTGCAAAGGTAACTACTATTGTGAAACTGGCTGAGTCCAGCACGGGTGGATCATTCCACTGGTGTTGGGAAACAGATCATACTTTACAAAAACAACAAAGTGTTCACCGTTAGTTTGTTACCAACTGTAGAGAAATATACCTCTAAAAACACATGCTCCAAGGTCACTACGACCTTGACACTCATATCTCATGTCATTCCCGTTCAGCACCACCAACAGCACCGTCTTGCTGTTCCCCCTCTCAACTCTGCTCTGCCAGATTGATGAAAACAGTCGTAAAGACATTTGGGCTCCTCAGACGATTTACTCCAGACGCCGCTTCTTTCAGTATTACCGTTATATTGGCCAGTTATAACACCATAACTCCGACGTGCGCAGAATGATGGCCACGCTGTCCCTAAGCCGACTTCAAGAGTCCAAGTCGATGAAGTGGCAACCCAGCCGTTGACATCAGCATCAGCGCAGGTTCATGGGGGATGTGGGTCGCTTTCAAGAGACGGACCAGTGGCGATAAAGCAGGCGGCTTTGATGGCAGTGGAGTCTGAAGACGATGGAACTAACTATATTAACCAGTGCTCTCATTAACCGAATCGATTGTTGTGCTTTCATAAGAGGTCCTCTGGAGAAGGAACCCAGGAGAATGAATGGAGAGCACACTTGAAACGCTTTCAGGTGTGTCAGCTCATACACACACACACACACACACACACACACACACACACACACACACACACACACACACACACACACACACACACACACACACACACACACACACACACACACACACACACACACACACACACACACACACACACACACACACACACACACACACACACACACACACACACACACACACACACACACACACACACACACACACACACACACACACACACACACCAGAGGTCGCCATATTCTGAATCCAACTGATGAGCGTTAAGACTGGAAAAAGTGCTGAACAATCTTGAAGAATTGAGAATAAATGAATATAATAAATATATATTATATAATAAATATATTTATTATAGAATATTTATATAATAAATATATATAATAAATATTTTGCATCAGTTTGACAATAGCACTATAAATCACGATGGTGGCTACAGTCAAGTTTTAATATCACCTTATTTAAACTAAAGGTCTTTTAATGTCTTGAAAATATTTGAATAAGAATGTCAAGTCCATTCAGAGTCGTGGAAACCCTGGTCATTGTGTAGTGAAAAACCTCCCTGAACAAAAGCAAACTAAGTCCCACCACTAATATATATATATATATATTTTTTTTTTATTTTGTTTTTTTTTTGGACAAAGGAATGTGACTACGACATGCCCCTTATATTCCCGTCCCAAATGGGCCGACACAGATGTTTGACATTCTTTAGGTTTTTCACCACAGTAACATGCAAACTTTGTTTGTTTCATATACACATATAAAATAGCAACATCACTGTGTATAAATATAGCAGCTTTTAACTCAATCACAGACAAATGCGCAGGGATCTGTATGAAAATATAGCCACTTTTGAAGCGAAAACGTTTTGGGATTTCTACACCCCTTAGGTGGCTCTCTTCCTCAATGACTGTACCAAGTGTACTGTAAGTGTACCGTGTCTACTGAGGGGCTTTGGACAACATTGGGTATGTAGCTAGGTGAAGAGCGAGAGGAGCGCCGTCCCATGGCTCACTGAACCCAAACCTCTCTTTCTTTTACGTGACGCGCCTCAGCACCGAGCCACGGACACTCCATGTGACGACCGTATGACTTTGTGGGGACACAAAGTATGTCAATGACAAACTTGCAACAATGTCCTGATGATATCTAACGTGTGCGTCAACAAGATGGAAGGCATCCAGCACCTGATGGAGGAACAGTGTCGTGAGGGGAAGTGGTGTCACCCCACACTGGGATGCAGCGTGTCTCCCACCACTTACAGCAACTTCCCTCCCCTCAAAGAACCGTGTCAGCGGCAGCAGTCTGTGTTGTTGTGCTAAACTGTGACTCCATTAAACCCAAATCCCTCGAGAGAAAGTGGAAATAAGTCAGCCAGCAAGGAACGGCGGGAGTGGAAGGGGAGGGTGGGGAGGAGGGGTGCAGCAGAGATGCAGACTGAGAATGAGATAGGATTACAGGGATAATGCGAGCAGATGGAGGGAGGTCGGCGCTGGAGCAGGACTCTCCACTCCGAACGGATTAGAGGAGTGGAGTCCAGCCCACAAACGGTCCAGGGCTGCCGCCATCTCGGCGGCTCGACCCCCTGCCACTGAGCTCAGGAATGAAAAGCAGCCATGCTCGGACCTGACTCACTCAACTGTTCACCGAGTCAAGCTCAAACTCAATCGCTCTTTTTTTTTTTTTAAAGCTTCATCTGCTCAGGAACACATTTCCATCTATGTTGGGGAAACAAGGGTCCAAACCAAAAGTTAGGTCGAGAATTTCCTGCATCGCTCTAATCCACAAATACATTAAACCACTTTACACTTGCTCTACAGAAAGTGTATTTAAGGCTGGATTAAGATGGATTACAGATAAATGGAGCAAAAACAATGCATCTTTGTGTGCAGAGGCTGAGGATGGGGCTGTTCTCTGACAAAAAATACAAAAAAAAAAATGGAAAAAAAATGAGCAAGGATAATCGCAGAATATGACAATGGAAAAATGGAAAAAGAAACATTTCAAGACAAGACATTCTTTTGGTTGGAAATGGAGGATTCAATGGATTGAAAGAAAATATGCCTGCAATATTTCATGAACAAGTGATGCTCTTATGCAAATGAAACAACAATTCCATGATAAAATATCGATGTGTTTCTTCATGTCTACCTTCTATACACACTTGTGTTTCTGTCCTTGTGGGGTCATTGAAGTTTCATATTGACATACGTTTCCGAGCTTCTCTCTCCAGCCAATATACATCAGGAAAATACACATTTCTTCCATTCAAATACAGTATTTTTTTTCCGTTTTTATTTTTCTTATTCATTTTCCACTCAGAAAGGACTTCTTCTAAAAGACCCTGGACTCAGACCCCAGTGAGCGTTAAATCAAACCGGAGCCGAGCGACCTGCCCTTTGCAGAAACGTTCCCATCCCTCGGCAGCGGCAAGGTGAAGTGTCACATTTAACACAGAAGGTTATGGAATTTTCAATCAATATTAATGTGCAAAGCGGAGAAGGATGGTGAGTGATGGCCAGGCGTGCGTGCGGTTACTGGGAGTGTAAATTAGCATTGTGAGCCAAGAGCGGGCTCAGCTTATTTTCTGCAGCAGGATCGCTCCCATCACCGAGTCCAATTGATCGGGTCGCTCCTCCAGTCAAACGCTGTTAGCGGCGCCTCCTGGAGCAAGTTGTGAAACTACACTTCACATGATCCAACGGAAGAAAAAACTCAATGCTACTTCTTTTTCTGTGTTCTTTTTAGTTAAACATCATACAGCAGATGAAAGCATGTTATTGAAAGAGAGGTCCACGCACTGGACTCACCTATTTGTATCGGTTACTGCCGACAGTGTTGCCACAACTGACCTGAAAAAGTAATCTGATTACAGATTACACCCTTGAAAGGTTACTTCACTGAACACTGCATTTTAAAAGCAACTCAAATACAACTGACTTTGTTGGTTACGCTCAGTCGCTGCCGATTGCACCCTTCCACCACAACGTTAAAAAAAATAAACTTCTTGTGCCACAACTCTGACTTAAATGAAGGTCAACAACGCAACGACTGACATCTGAGGTTGTGTTTTTTTTTAGCGGAACCTTCGAGTGTACCACAAGCCTGAACCCTTCGGGGTCCAGAGTATATACAAATTTACAAAAAAAGTATTATTCATAAAAAAATGAATTATGAAATATTACAAACGCCACAATTTATTTTGTGCCACAAACATTCCGGAAGTGAAGGGTTGATGTCCTCACTTTCAGAGGCCAGTATTGTCTTTGGCTTTGAACAACTGTTTCAGTGACACCTCAGACTGATTTTAAACCCAGTACACCACCGTCTGAGTACTGAAAAATAGGATGAAGTAAAGGCTTGACGCCCCCCCAACTCTCCGCGGCCTCTGTAAATAGTATCAATTGTCTATAAAACTATGACAAGTACACCTCTGCATAACATTGTACCCTTGTTAACATTCAAGAGAAGAAAAAAGAAAGTAATATAGATCAACTTACAATAAAGAATAACAGCCTAAACATTTGCCTGGAACAGAAAAGACGTAAAGTGCATCAATTTGCCTGACATTACATAACAAAAAAACTTTATTCAATTACGTCAAAAAAGTACCCGCCCCACTATTTGACCAGGACTGGGCCAAACCCTATCAACTCCCCTCGAGTTTCAGCTTGTGCCATGCCTCCTGCTGGCCAGGAGCAGCAGTGCCTGCAGTGACACTGAAGTGCTTGAAGACACAGCAGCCTGTCCGAACAGTTTCTCCTCGCGTCAAATGTGAGGAATAAAACCAGGCGAAGCATGTGGCTCTCCATTCTTCAGAATTGTTGTTTGGCTACTTTAACTGGCGCAAACATTCCCCACCTTTCCTAGTCAGACTCCGCCCATCCAAACGTCCATCACCCTCAAGTCTTTGTGAAGGGCTCCAGCTACATGCCGTCAGCCTGGAACCTACCATTCTCTCTTATTTACTTTATTTGCACATTGATGTATTTAGTGACCTTTGCACTTGAAATACTTATACTTAATATTGCTTTTTACAAATAAAGCATATTTGGTTAGACTTCTAAACTTTTTTTTTGCTTTTTTTTTCAAGCTATTTTACAAAGGTCCTTATTTATGATAAATGACTGCAACTTTCAGTTTTTTCTTTCTTTTTAATCTGTTGCAAAATGCAGCGTTTTTGTCCTCATCAATAAAAAAAAGTTTGTGAAATCCTGGATGAGCAGCTTTCACAAACTGAAAATAGCGACTGTATTTCCAGCTAGAAAAGCCACCACTCTCTCCTCGCGCCATTATTTTTAGGTCCGTGTCGCTGGCTGCGTGGTACGGCATCTGTCCTCATGCTGAAAAATATGTCTCGTACCGCATGTGACATCACATCTGAGACTAAAACAAACGCACATGTTGACCACGGGACAGTGACGACGATAAGTCACTTCCATCATTTCACACGTTTGAAAATAGTAACAAGTGAGAAAAAGAAAATGTCCACCGAAATACACACCTGTCCTATTTGTCACATTCTTCACAGCGATACCACTTCATGTTCGAGTACCGTGGGGAGGATATTTCCACCGAAGAAATGACTTGGGTCTGGAAAACTTTCATTATAATACACCGAGTGTAGGCGATACAAAAAAGCCAAGAAAAAAAAAATGTTATTCGAGACCAGATGCACTGCAAAAACTCAATCTTAAAGTTTGTTCAGCCGTATTTATTTTTCAAAATAGCTCATTCACTTATATATGAGGGAGGGAGGGACAAGAGGGAGGGACTCTGTTTAAGACAACACTGTCTCTTCACTTGTTCTATCGGCAGATTGTTTTTGCGTATTTCATATATAAATATGATTTTATTGTCTTAAATAAAGTCCCTCCATCTTGCTGAAATCTAATATACAAATGAATGTGCATCAAATTCAGTGGGTTGAGATATTCTGACAACAAATAAAGCTTAACAAACCTGCTACAATTTTGAGTTTTTACAGTGTGCAGACAAGGACATGAGAAACATACGTTGCCTTCAGTGAAAAGCAAACAAGACAATCCAAAATTTCACTCGGTCCAAACTTTCCTATCAAGTCCTCAAAAGCTATTGTTGCAAAAAACTACAATAGTAGCAGCAGAAAAACGGGGTTTTCTTCCCACAGCCCAGAGACATGATCAGTAGGTGAACACCCCTTAGATGTGTGTGTATGTGTGTAAAAATCAGTTCCTTTTTGTTTTGCATTTGAAATATCAATGGATACAATGAGCTCAGTAGGACAGCAGGTGGCAGTAGTTTCACAGAGCACATCACGGAGTACACAGAGAAACTCTCAGCTGGTGGTGGCCAATGATAAAACCCTCCAAATCCAAATGAAACCGCAACATTATCAACATCTACTCAGTGGAAACTCATGAAGTTTCCAATCGACCCATTGAAATACATCAACACTTTTGAGTAGTTTAGAATGAACCAGTGCGTCTGGACCTGTTACATCATTTGTGTCACGCTTGACTAAGAATGTTTTAACTGCAGAAGTCCAACACAACAGTACAACAGCGATGCATTCAAGTACCTGCGTCCTTGAAATTGAACATGTGTTTTTTTTTAAAGCCTTGAGAAGTGTTTGCCTTATTTAGAAGCGTTTTTTACGATCATAGTTCGTCTTAACATCAATACGCATGCATTTTTTTAAAGCGGTTTCTGGATTAACTGAGAACGGAGAGTCATGTGTTTCACTCCAAAGTGATGAGACAGCAATATCCACCAGTCTGCAGGAAGCCACCCAGCGTGTGGGTGTCGGCACGTTCTCAAAGGATGAGTGGGCAGGTGTGGAGTGGGAGGTTGTTGGCTTGTTTTGATTCCTTTCTCCTTTTATCTTGGTGAGGCAGGTTGTGTCGCGCTTAAATGCAAGTGGACCAAGTTGACTGGCTGGTGAGGACACGGCATCGAGTTGGACAATGCCACGGTGCTGATGTCCACATTCAAGAAACAGTGGTTTCTATTATGTGAGATCAAAGGTGCCTTTAACTCAGCGCTAGGTCTGAACCCTTTGGGCACCAGAGGTTTTTTTTTCCAATGAAATATTCCACTTTGAAATCAGTCTGTCAAACGTTGAGAGAAGAAGGAGAAGCGCGAAAAAGAAGAATTTTCAGTGTGAAAGTTTGAAGTAAATTCACTCATCTATCGTGTGTATTATGACGTCACCAAGCGAGAGACAGAGTGAAGTACATGTGTATCACAAATGTCTGAGACAGTGGTACTGCAGCTACTGCTCTTACTCATCAGGCAACGATGAGGCAGAGTATCATAGCTGCAATCTTTTCTGACGTTTCTTTACCACAGTCCTGCGACCTCCGTCACAGTTTCAACAGTGCCTCCACCATGTCCACGACTGCTTATAGTCAAACAAACTCAGATTCAAGTTACAGGTGTCCGCCAACTACATCAGGCTTCATATTCGCAGCTTGGCTTCTTTAAATGCAGCGATTCTGCCAGTCACAAATCTGTGCCCGCGCCACCCATACTGTCCAGTGGCTGCACAATATGAGAAAAACATCTGCAATAAAACGTTATATGACAGTGTCAGATACGACAAAGACGGCCAAACTGGTTCAGCTACATCTTAGGATTGTCACTCAGACTCTGGGACAAGATGAATTGCATTTCTAATAACCCAATTAAAAAAAAAAAGGAATATTAGTTGATCATTTTCATAATGCTCATTTGCAGCCCTCACGCTTGACTTTTATTGGGTATGAAGTAGTTGTCTGCACTGCTTTTGTTCCTCGGTTCCACCTGCCTGAAACACCTAGAAACAGACTCACCCTCACCCAGCCCTGATGTACCCTGCATTCACGAAGTAAATTCAGCTGGGGAGTCTCAGTTAAGGGGAGGAGTCTATTTAGACTAGTTAGGCTGTTCAGCTTTATTCAACAATATCAAACTGAAGACACATTTATGGTCTATTCTTTGGGCTGAAATATCACCGTGAAGTTCTGCTATCTCGTCCTGTGGAGATTATTTCCCCATTTTTTGACCGTAACAAATATATAATTGTCAATATTTCAGGCGTATCCATCACGTTTTTGTGTTTTAAATTGACTTCATGACTCGTATTACTGTTCTAATCTGCCTTCTAATCTGTTCTAGTGACACACTGATATTTATTTTGACTAATAATATGGTTCGACCCACCTGTAAATATTATTTACTTCTATGTTGATAGTGATGGATTATTTTAATGGAGTGGAGGGCAGGACTTTCCCATGATGTTGACAGTTTTAAAGGCATATTATACGACCTGGACTAAATAAAGACACCACAGTACTGTGGACCTTCAGCCGAAGCACTGCTGCACCATCATAACATTACTACTACTTGAAATATGAAACCTCAATGTGTAATGTGAAAATGTGCCATGTCCCAACCCTCCCAACACGATACAATTTATTTAAAAAGGTTGAATCAACCACTCTCTGAAAAAGCTTTTGCCATCCAAAACAATAATTATTTTAATAAATACATAACAAAAAAATCAATAATCCTGAAGAAAGCACCCTGCTTTCTTACACAATTCATCTTCAACTACCTTTTTTGCTGCCACAGAAGCAAGTGGGCTTCACATTTATGATAATACATATGTACATAAATCCAATTAAAGATGAGAATTTGAGTCACATATTGTCATTTGAGTCCTACAGCCAGACCAACTGACTCCCGCTCCTCAACTCTGACTTCAGATAGTTCAGTCTGGTCTCAGATCAATGTTAAGAATTAATTTTTATTCCATCCATCAACTCTTAATACCAGGGATTTTTAGACAACAGTCGGTCTGTTGGTCACTCTTCTTGTTTTACTGCTCACCTCCACCTGAGTTGACTCATAAGATTTATGCAGCTGAATAAACAACCGTTTCTTGCTTCCATTTCCATTATATATATATATATATATATATATATATATATATATATATATATATATATATATTATAAAATGACTAGAAGGTTGCCATCTCTAGTTGCTAGTGTTCTTTGATATTTAGAATCCATTGAAGAGAGTGTGAGGTTCTCTCCTGTTCCATGATTCTTTATGTTGAATAATAACGCATTGAAATGAGTGATAGCGCTTGTGTGTAGACGTGGAACTGTGCTCACAAACACCCTGATGGTTTGGAAGCGTGTCCCTTGAAAAGCTCTGAAAAGCCAGAGGTTTTGACTGGTGGCACATGCTTTGTAATTTTCTGTAAAAAGATCAGTTGTAGCAGGTTCGACTTCAGCCTTGGAAGGACGGAGTGAACACTGGCAGTGCGCAAGTGCGCACGCGACGGAGACGCAGCTCACCTCTTTTGTCCTGAACTTTGACGCTGATCTCCACCAGAGGTTCGGTCTCCCGGTCCAGTTTCCGCGTGATGACTATATCCCCGGTGTCACGACTCACGCTCACCGGCGAGCTCTCCGCGTCCGGCTCCACCAGCTCGAACGTGGCGGACTGGAACTTGACCGGATTCAGGTTCATCACCACTGACCCGATGCCCGCGTCCTCGGAAACGTTGATGAAAACCGGCGTGTCCGACTCCAGGACAGACCTGGACGTTCGTCTCGGCTGCCGCGCGCGCGTCCCCAGGGGCCACTGCCGTGGACTGATCTCCACCGAGACGCCCTCGCTAGTCCGAGCTGGCCAGCCTCGATCCCGGGCGAACACCTCCAACTTGATAGGCTCATCCAAGCCGAGGATGGAGTCCACCAGCAGGATCTCGCCGGTCTTGGGCACCGCGTAGAAACTCCCGTTTTTGGGTAAAACGAAGTAGATGAGCTCCGCGTTCTTCCCGCTGTCGTTGTCCCGCGCGCTGACCGCGTACACGGCGGTGCGGAGCGCGGTGGCATCGTCCACGCTCAGCTTCACGTCCGCTGCAGGAAAGGTCGGCTGGTGGTCGTTGATGTCCAGAACGTCCACTTTAAAAGAGGCTACCACCGGAGGCTCGCCGTTCCCTTCCGTCTGGCCGCAGCAGACGGCGAGACGCAGCGCGTACTCAGCCCGCTCCTCGCGGTCCAGAACCCCAGAAGTTTTCACCAAAACATGTCCGCGCGCGTGGTGCGCCAGCACTCGGAAATTCTGGCTCCCGTCTCCGAGCAGTTTAAAGTGCGCCGGGTCGGGAGCGGAGCCGCACAGCCAGTGCGAGTTGAGTCGCTTTAACGGGACCGACAGACCGTTGACCCGGGAGCCGGGCGAGGAGTTCTCGAACACATGGCCGTGGAAGAACGGCACCTGCGACGTGGTTCTGTTTCCGAGCGCGCCAGAGAGCAAAAGTGGCAACAGCGTGAGCAGGATCATGACTTGGATGCGTCAGGCTCCACTGCACTAACACGCCGACGGCACCGAGAAACCCATGCGTGCGCTCGCTCCGCAGAAGGTCGCTGGTTTCCCGTTAGTGATCCGAAACTTCCCGTGCAACGCGAGCGTGAGAGAGCTCCATCCTTGAGCGCGTCTAGGAGAAGTTTGGTGCGGTCTTTCCTCCTCCTCGCTCTTCCTGCCCCTGCCTCACCAGCAGCGCGCCTCTCCGTCAGTGCGCGTCACTGAAAAAAAAAAAAAAAAAAAAAAAAGGCTCCTCACTCATCCCGAGCGCGCGCTTACGCCCGCTCCCTTCCTCTCTGCTCTCGCGCTCTCACTTCCGATCGAACACCATCAGATCTCTCTGTCGCTGAATCGGGGTTCACCAACATGTTCCGACTGAGAGCGCTGCGCTCCATCCTTAAACATACCAGACTGACTGTTGGCCATTTAAATAGAGTTTTAAAAGTCGTTGAGATTGGGCAGGTTTTAGATCAGTATTAACCATGATGACCAGTTTGCCATGCGTCTGTTGCTTCAAGGAAAGCTGAAAAATAGACCCCGTCTTCACTTGAACCGCAGACATTAAAGCTCCAACTAAAGCTTCACTGATGTGTCAGAAACATTGTCCCCACTGAGGAGACCATGATGGCCACTCATTCAAATGTGGAGCCCTCACTCCTCCACAATAATAACACAAAAGCTATCGACAATAGTAATAAATCAATAAATAAATCCACCTGCTTCTGTTTTTCATTTATCATTCTCAAACCACTTTAGCTGAACAGTAACTATGGACACACTGTGTTGTGCTTGTTGTTAGCTGATAAGCTCTACGTGGCCTGAGGGGACCGTTTCACATGCATGTCCACTGCTCAGCTTTGATGCACCTCTGTCACAACCCACCCGGTGCTCTTCTCCACTCCTTGACATCCAGTGCGTGTGATTTTTCAGTTGCATCCTCAGGGAAAGTGGCCGGCCGCCCCTTCTCCTCACAGATCAATGTCCAGTCTTCCACGTCGGGACGCATCACTCTTCTGACCAATAACATGCCGCTTCATTGGATTAGAATAATGTGGGAATCAATCACTAAAATGCTGTGTGTGTGTGGGGGGGTGAGCCGAGGTGCCACCGCTCTCCACGCTCTGAAGTCCAACTGAAGTGAAACGCACTTTCACAGAGTCTGTCCATAAGAGGGCGATTCATTTTCAGATGAAAAGGAATTGTGCGTGTGCAAGTGAGTCTGTGTGTGTGAGTGAGCTCAATGTCAGTTTGCTCTGCTCCAAGTCATTTCACGTCTACTTGTCCTACTCAAGTTCATTAAATGGATGCCAGACAAGACAAATACATTTTGGCGGGAGCTGGTGCCGGTCATTCTTATTGCCAAGTGAGCATCTCATACCTTCTTCCATCACAGACACATCCACATGTCGGCCATGATGAGCAACTGTCTCACTGTCCTCATACATGTCCTGCACAAGCCTCAGCTAGTGATGGATGGATGAGGCATCATGAAACAGTTGTCCAACTGTTTACTTGTAACTCCTTACTTCCTTGTTCAAGTGCTTCTAATGACAGAAGAGAAGTGTGCAACATTCTACAGCAGACAGCACCATCTGGTGGCCCCTGAAAATCAGGACACCGTTTCATGAAACCTCATCTACCCATCACTACCCTCAACCATTTCACTGATGATCCTCTTAAAGGCAACCCACCCTCACTCCCATGGCGTCATATATTGACGTGGGGAAAGTGGACTTTCGCGTCCTATGCTGACGACAAAGGCAGCCTTCAGCTTTGTATGTCGACGCATCAGGTTTTCAATTGAAGCACACGTAAGAAAAAGACTGAGGTAGTGGTTCGGTAAGCCATGGGATGGCGCTCTATTCATTCATGTAACAACGGGTCAATCGCTATTTAGAGTCCTTCAAATTGTGTGGTCTTGTTTAAGGCAACCCGTCCTCACTCCCATGGTGTAATATATTGACGTTGGTACAGTTCACTTTTGTGTCCTATACTGACGACAAAGGCAGCCCTCCGCGTTGCATGTTGATGCATATGCATTTCAGTGGATTAAAACATGTTTCACTTGTGTGTTGTGTTCCAGGTGAGTGCGAGTGCGAGGCCCAGGAGAACAATAAAAAAAAAAATAAATTAAAAAAATTGGACTTCAAGTACAGCGCTCCAAGTGAGGATGTAGGTTGCACATCATCAGGCTTTTAGCTAGAGGGCGTCTGAGCGTCAGCAAAAAATGTAAAAATGGATGTTCAATTCTCGACTGTAACTTGGCGGCCCGATTGCGCCGGTATATGGCGGCATCTGGCGGCCAGTCGAGACGCTCAGACGCCCCCTAGCTAAAAGCCTGATGATGTGCAACCTACATCCTCACTTGGAACGGTGAGGGCTGCCTTTGTGCTCAGTATAGGACGCAAAAGTGAAGTGTACGAACGTCAATAAATGACGCCATGGGAGTGAGGACGGGTTTCCTTAAACAAGACCACACTTCCTGTCAAAGAAGTCATGGTCTTTCTGAAGATCAACGAAAACACTACTTCTGCCTGTCCTTCCATCCTCTGCTCAAACGGTCTTCTCTTGGCATAAAACTGTACCTCTCCAGTCCTCACTCATTGCGGGAAGATAATAAACGCCGTTGTTCTTTCAAACGCTCACAACTTCAACAACAGAATTCATTAATAAAAGTTTGGATCTGATTGTAGCTGGCTGTTATCGGCATATTAAATTTGCTGCTGGACTTTTGTGTGACACAGCTCTCTCTCTCTCTCTCTGTTATTGTTCCTCAGAACATCACTGCTATTGTACCAGCTTGTCTGGCCTCTGTCCTTTTCAAAAAGGTCCTATCTCTTATTGGACTCCAAATAAATAAATCCCGGCTATCTGTCATATGAAGCGTATCGTCATGAGCACATATTCAAAGCCAAGCAGAGCAGGAGGACGAGGGGCAGATGGAGATAGATGTGTTTTGCTGAGAAGCGCTCCTGACCAAGCAGCTTGCGAAATAGCTCCAATAAAGCCGACAGTTTTCCCATCAAACATTTCGGGTTTGTATGTAAAAGTTAGTTCACAGTTAAAATAAGCTTTGCCCAACATTACTTCCTTGTTCAAGTGCTTCTCATGATAGAAGAGAAGTGCGCAGGGAACGGCATCTTGGTGGATCTGTGCTGAAAGCTATTTCTGAGGCTACACCACGTCGCCCATTCCTCGTGCACTTGTAGCCAAGACAATTCTTACCAGCCAGTTTTAAGTGACAGCGAGCAAGTCCAAAGGAACCCATTCACACACTGGCCCCACTCCGCCACTGGCCTCCATACGACAAGGAGAGTGGACCACTGTTTCATTTCCATTTGGAGCTTCACATCTCAGTGCCTCTGGGTGTGACTTTTTTTTCCCAACCCATCCTCACTCCCATGGCCCGATATATGTAGAAGCTGGGAAAGTGGACTTGTGCGCCCTATACTGATGGCAAAGGCAGCCTTCTGTCTTGCATGTTGACGCACAGGCATTTCAATGCACGAGGCATTACGTCCAGGCGTTAAGTCATGTAACCCATTACCTTTTCAAACAAAGTTATCAAACTGAAGTGATTTATCCAAGTCACTGCGCATTACGATTGTTGCCATTGTCGGGAAGCGAAATATATATTAATATCGCAACTGCGTCTTTGGGCATGACGTCATGTGCGGGACATGCCAGCTACGTTTTCAGCTCACATGTCACGCTAGCGGCTAGCTACAGGCACTACTTAGAAGTAGTGTCTGCTATCGATGACGGTATTAACACGCAGAAAAGTGAAATAAAGGAGCCTTGCAAATGTCTCGGAAAAACTATGTACCAGTTTTTTTTAAATCCTCTTGATAGGTCAAGTTAAACAACACTTATGATAGACTTTTAGAGACATTTTTTTTTCTTTGGTGCATGAAGAAATGGTACTGATGTGACATACTGATGTTGCATTTTCTCTGGAAAGTCAGAAATAAAATCATCCCTCGGCGCGGCGGAGCGTAGAGGCGAGTAAGAGCAGCCACTAAAGTGCAACTACTGCCTCCATGTGGCCAACAGGAGACGTGACACGCTGAGACTTAAACATCTGCCTTGGAGTTTAAAAAAAAAAAAAGGAAAAAAGGAAAACAGTACATTTTATAAATGGCAACATATATCACTTAGTTTTGGTTTTCATGCTTGTTGCTTTTTGTGTGTAATTTTCGCTCCAATGACCCCAAAAAATGACTCCAAACATGGAAAAACACTGGACCCCCAAGAACTCCAACCACCAAATTGACATAAAAGAAATTGTTCAGGCGATGAGAGCTGTTGCCAAATGTAACTTGACAAGTAACTTGTCATCTAACTTAGTTACTTTTAAATTCAAGTAACAGTAAGTTAGTTTTTGAGGGAGAAATCAGGAATTGTTTTAGTTAGAGGGCCACCTAATGGATGTATTTGAAGGTACACCTGAAAGACACAGCACTTCTCCATGCACATCTGTTTTGAAGGATAAAGGCTCCCAGGCAAACTTGGATGAACTTACCACCATGTGAGAATGTGTCCTTGCTGAAGCGCGGGAGAGTAATTCTCCGCAGTGAAACACGTGGCGTACCATGCCACGCCTGTTGTTGCCACGGAAGCTGATGAAAACCAAAATTCCCATGGGCTATTTGACCTTGAGACATTAGTTGAATATCCATGTGGACAAGACTCTAGTGATCAAGATTTCATAAACCCTCGATTCTCGCGCTGAACTAACCTTTTCTGTTGCAGCACCCGGAGAGATCGGCTTCTGCCAGTGGGGTTGTGAGAAGAAAGAAGTTTGCGCTTTGTAACAACTCAAGAGACGACCAGGTCAAAATGAATAAACCTGCATTGAATAACATTATACAAAGCCAAAGACTTTTACAATTGAAACGACTGAGGTAACTGATCCAGACATTTACAATTCAGGACGTCATTCATGACCTACTGAAGAATCACAAACGCTGACGTTTTCAAAGTTTTGTTGATTTTGAGAAACCACATAGAAGTAGTGGTGGGTCGATGTGGTTTCATGAAACAGTGTCCTGGTTTTCAGAGGCCACCAGATGGCGCCGTCTGCTGTAAAATGGACTTGAACAAGTCATTCAACAAAACCTCACATCATTTCTAAATCAAGAGCGCCATCTACTGGCCTCTGAAGTACTCCGTTTCATCAACATTGCAAAACCGTTTCATGATACCCATCCCAGAGTCTCTTCAGCCTGCTGCCGTCGAGGAAGATACTCAGAAGTCTCCGAGCCAAGGCAGGCAGGCTCAGGGACATGTTCTTTCATCAGCACATGCTCAAGTCACTTTCACTTCTCCTGGCTGGTACAATCCGTAACTGCCTTTGCATGACTGCAATTCTGTGTTCTGTTTGTTGTTTAGTTATTTATTCTCTTCAGTACTTGAATGCAAATCTTACTTTATTTTATTTTCACTCTGTGTGCTGGGAGGACTGCAATTTCATTTATACTGGATGTCTTGCATTTAGTATTCATGACAATCGTTGACTTTGACTCGGCAGAAAGCTGGGACTCTGCTGAGTTTAGGTGATGAGTCGTAAAATTACAGTGCATGAAACTAAATACATGGAAGCCACTATGTGATTGACAGCCCAGTTGGGCTCTTGGGTAGTCCAGGCAAGAATAACTCAACAACAGAAGAACGGATTTCCGTGAAGTTTTTCGGACATCTCGACATGGTTTTCTTCCTCTTCTTACTGAATGTATTGAGCAAGTCACTTCCTAAATGCCAGTGCCACCTGCTGTCCCACTGGGCTCATTTTGATCAATGGTGCTTTTGAAATATACAAAGACAATAAATGTCAGTGAGATTGTTAAATCTAGGTTTATTGACTGTGTAAATGAGCAGTAGTGTAAGGGTCGATGAGGTATCACGAAACAGTGTCCTAATTTTCAGAGGCCACTAGATGGTGATCTCAGTTTGGAACATTTTACAGCAGACAGCGCCATCTGGTGGCCTCTGAAAACCAGGACACTGTTTCACTACTGTTTCATGGAACCCCATCTACCCTTCAGTACTGTGTCATGAAACCCTGTGAAGTTCCTTTACTGCAATAAAAGAAAAGCAGAGAGTAAGTGAGACCATATTCCACTTGAATGAACCATGCATTTTCCCTCCTCAATCTCTTTCCAGTAGTGTAAGCTTTTACATATTTAGATCTCTTGGATGCCCTTGTCACACAGTTTGGCTGCCTTCAGTGGTGAGCAGCAAAGTGAGAATCATTGGCTGTGAACCTGTCATCTTCCATTCATTATCATGACAACTGACAGACTGCGCCACAGCTCACGCTCAAGCCCATGCAGACCACTAAACCTCAATAAAGCGGAAGATCAATCTGGCTTTGGCTACACTGAGCGGTTTTCACACGGAGGGTTTGTCCCACTCGAACAAGAACAAGCTGTTAGATTGACACGAACCACACGCGCCTAACAGCCATCGATCACGCCGGCCAGGCATCCTAACAACCAACCCGCCCGGACTCCATCCTGCTCCGATCCGTCTTCGTCTCTGCACCATTTCATTGCACATCCAAATTTCAATTAGTGGATTAACACGCTTGACCCGGCAGGGAAGTCAGGACACGGCTGGCAGCGAGTCTGAGGACGGCGTGGAATAAGGGATGAGTTTGGCTGCATGGATTGTTTGGCAGAGCAAAAGTGAGAGTTCATTATACAGACATGCAATTGCCTGCACTCCCACCTGCAACAGGCGAGCCATCAGGGGAAATATCTCGATCGGAAGATAAAGAAAACAGACTGGGAATATGCTCGGCGGCGCTTTGGAGAAGCACCAATTGGACCTCGCGGCTGCGTAATCTAGAGGTCCACAGGGCTGTGAATTGGCTGCTGGTAATTTTGGGAGCACAGGCCTGCGAATGTTGTTCTGCCGGGATGTCAGACGGTGAGATGAGGCATTTGGGAGCAGCAGCCTCCACCGAGATACAAACACCAAATCCACTGGCAAAAGGTTTCATCTTCACGAGGTTGTTCTTTGATGCTACATCCATATGATCAGGGAGGACGAAGGTTGACGAAAAAAAAGGATTATATATATATATATACACAGTGGTGCCTCGCTTCTCGACTACAATCCGTTCCAGACGGCCGTTCGAGAAGTGATTTGTTGGAAATCTGAATAGATTTTTTCCCATTACAATGAATGGAAAAAGAACTAATGCGTTCCAAGTCTTAAAACAGTCTTTTGTAGGAGTGAATGTAGAGTGTCTGCTGCAGGTGGCTGTTCCTCTATGTGTGTGGCCGCTGCATGTGGGAGGGGTTGCCGAGTGAGTGACGTCTCTCCAGAAGTGAAGAGGTGCCCGGTGCGTGTCCAGCTCTGAATGTGCGCTTCTGTGCAGTTTGGCTGTGACAAAGTCATAAACCAAGTCACGCTCTGTCCCAGACTGGCCTCATCCCTGTCCCAGCTCCAGCCCACAACAGGACATCAAACCCTGGAGTGAGCGCTCCAGCACCTCCCCTGTGACACTCTACCACGGTCACAAGTTCAAACTTATTTTATTTTTATACTCTTAACTGTGTGCTGGGAGGACTGCAATTTCAGTTATACTGGATGTCTTACATTTAGTATTCATGACAATAGTTGAC
Organism: Synchiropus splendidus; assembly: GCF_027744825.2. Taxonomy (NCBI): domain Eukaryota; kingdom Metazoa; phylum Chordata; class Actinopteri; order Syngnathiformes; family Callionymidae; genus Synchiropus; species Synchiropus splendidus. The sequence goes on along the minus strand of NC_071334.1, from coordinate 3,689,576 downwards.
TTTGACCCGTCAGAAGGCTGGGACTCTGCTGAGTTTAGGTGATGAGTTGTACAATTACAGTGCATTAAACGAAATACATGCCACTATATGACTGACAGCCCAGTTGGGCTCTTGGGTAGTTAAGACAAGAATAACTCAACAACAGGACATTAGAAAACTGAGGTACCACTGTGTGTGTGTGTGTGTGTGTATGTATATATATATATATATATATATGTATATATATATATACATACACACACACATTGAACTCAACAATAAGTGGTACATGTGCTTGTTCTTCGACAAGATGTTAGTTTCGCAGCTCATTCTGGAAACAGAAGGTTGGAGGCCAGAAACATTTTACCGTGCCAAGTGGCTTTAAAATTCAAATGATGGGGCAGACATTAATAGAGGCGCCTGTTATGTTGGAGAGTGTGATATACACTGACACATAAAAAAGGTCTATGATTGAATTAAATGCAGCATTAGCAATGGTGGGAGAGGTGGAAAACCGATGTGGGGGTTGAGTAGGGATGGTGGGTGGGGGGTGGACACCAGGTTGGGCACATGGCCCAGGGATGAATCGCACTAGTGATTTGTCAATAGAAGCAGAAGAGATGTGGACTAACCTTGAGGAGCAAGTCTGAAAAGTGATTGTTTGATTTATTGTAGCTCACTGTACGGATTCGGAAAATTCTAATATCTTTAAAGTATTTATAACATTTCAAGTCAAATGCGAAAAGCCATTGGTAAGGAAAGGGAATAGAAATAGTTGGTTTTGCAGTTCAGCACATTGACCAGAGGGGAATGAAGTGTTACACATTGGTCATTGACTCATACGTTGACACAAACTTATGATGGCTTGAGTCTGCTGTGTACCATGTCAAGTGGCATATACATGTAAGTTATGAGAGGTAAAAGGCATCTTGTGCCGTTTCTAACTTATCAGAGTTGGGATCGATAGAGTCTTCTCCGTCAGGGCCCCACGACTCTTCTCTGACAGATGAGATCTGAAATTCCAACTTCAAAACCATTTCTTCCAAACTAAAGTTACACTTCAGAGTGTTTAGCCTTCCACCTTTTGTGGTTGGGCAAATTCAAACTTTTGTCGATGTTCTCCCTGAAAGGTTCTTTGTAAACAGCGCTCTAAAAAGTGCTACATAAATATATTGTTGTTCTGGATTAAAAGTCGCTACATTGTTTTTTCTGAACACTGCGTCTTACATGAAGCGACTAATATGTAGATTTTTACAGGCTAAAGAGCGTCATGCTGCCAAAATGTTGAGCCTGGTCACATCAAACCCATGACATCACAGGCATTTATTGACCACAAAATGCGCCGTTTTCGCCTGTGTGTCCGCAGCTCCGCCAACAGAGTCGATCTCCTGGAGGAGCGGAGACGAGAAGCAGCAGCTGAGACCGGCTGTGGTGTCGGAACTTGGGACCCACGGGTGAAAACAACGCATTTTGCAATGCTGTGCACTGGACTCTGTGGAGGAGGTGAGTGAGAGGCCAAGCTCGCCTCCATCATGCACAACAGCTCTCACCCGCTGCACCGGACCGTCGAGGGGCTGAGCAGCTCCTTCACTGGACAACTGGGACACCCTCGGTGCAGGAAGGAGCGTCACCACAGGTCCTTCATCCCCACTGCACAACCTGACTGTGTAGTTACCATCAACCATCATCATATATACGCCTCATCTGGTATTGTACAATTTACACAACACGCCACCCCATGTTGCACCACGATATCGCACATTTGTATGTTTGTAAATATGCTGTGATGACTCCCTGCTGGCACCAATCATTTTCACTTATTTCTGCCTAAGAGCTCCTCAGCTGCGTCTGTCCGTCCTCTCCTCTCACTGACCCTGGACCATAAATGTCTTCACCCAAAATTCTCTGCCAGGAAGTCACTGTAAACAGACAACTTTGTCTTTGAGATGCCATTAGATGTCAGTGTGTTTTTATAAACCAGTCAACAGTCCAAATAGATGCTCATAAAACAGGCCAATACTCTGAAGGGGTTCACACAAACACTGCGTTGACCTGGGGTGCAACTAAGATGAAATATTGAAGAGACAGAAGGATGAAAAAAGACACTGACATTTAAAAGGTTAGTCCAATGAGTCTCATAAACAGTTTTAACAGCTGCTTTTGCAGTTTATACTTTAAAGGTAGTTGGTCGTCCGTTTGGTTGGCTGGAGACTGGATGATGCAATAGACGATCATGGCCGCAGACAGTCTGCCCTTTAACAAGGTCTTCCCACTGTGAATGTACTGAAGAACTGTGATTATTACTCCATAATTTCTAATGTAGCTGAGAGGCTGTTTGACCCTGCGTCTTTTCTGAATAGCTTTAGTTGATCGTTGCAGTTCACCAGTTGACATTCAGGTTCATAAAATACAAGTTTTGCATCAGTCATTCTGCTCATGTGGCGAATGCCATCAAAGAATAGCTGTTCCCCGCTCAGTCGTACGGTTCCCTAGATCAAGGGAACCAAATTCAAATGCCCCTCTGTTTATTGTAAAGTGATTTGTGGCAGATTGACTATTTTTGTTGAACCAAACCCATAAAATGGCCCTATACATTGATCACATCTCGTATATAAAAAGTGACTTCACATCAAGGTCCACTTTTCAAAATGTCTGGGGATAGCAAACTATCTTCAGTTGAAGTTTAAGACATGTGAGCTGTTTATACAGAATTTAAGACAAGGTCTGCAGAAATGGCCCTTGGGTTCTGCATGTGACTCGGTTCTGCTCTCTATTGAGCAACAATATTCAATTGCAAGGTTGATGAAACAGTGTCCTAATATTGAGAGGCCACAAGATGGTGACCTTGGTTTAGAAACAACGTGAGGTTTCATTGAAGTACTTGTTTAAGTCCAAACGTTTTACAGCGACATCTGGTGGCCTCTGAAAATCAGGACACTGTGTCATGAAACCTCATGAAACCTTCAATACTGATAAAGTTCCAGAACGGGTCTTTGAAAAAGCTCCTTGAGTTGCATGAGCAGTTTTCCACCAGACTTGTGATGGCGGTCATAATCTGTGAAAATGTGGCCTGAAAAACTTTTTTCTGACTGCTGGGAGATGTCCTGCATAAGCACAGTCTGATCAAGCCACAGAGTCTCACTTTTTTCTCTTCAAAACAACAGAATCGAATCTACTGCCATGGTCCGTGGGGATCTCACCAACTAGGAAAGTGCTTTGGAATAAAGTGCTGGACAGAAAATGAAAAAATAAAATAATAAAATAAAGGGTGATCATGAACTCAACAGTGTGACGGCCGAGGGGAAGAAGCTGTTCCTGTGACCGGAGGTTCTGGTCTGGATGGACCGTAGCCTCCTGCCAGAGGATGACAGCTATGATAATAAAGGTTTACCCACAAAGTCCATACAGTCACAGGCATTATTTATCTATTGCCATGCGTCATCAATCCCATGATCCTTTGTGGGTTGGATGAATGAGCTCTCGTGATGCAAGAAGAGAATGAAACGGGTAGATGGAGATGAATAGAGCCGGCTTATTTATAGAATACGGATGAACATCCCTTCACGTTCCTTCTCATCTTGCCAATACTGTAAATACTGTAACTCTTCAAATATGGAAGACCATAAACATGGCCCATGGAAATAAGCAACCCCTGAAACCCCATTCTTCCATATGAAGTGACTTCACTGAATCAAAAAGGATACGCTACAATGTAGCACGACAATGTATGACTGCAAACAGAGCTCTGTGTATATCACAGTGCGAATACTTACAACGCCAGACACCAGTTTCAAGAGTTGGCGACAGTGTTGGCAAGAGAAAACATCCCCTTCACACGTACTGATGCACGAACGATGTTCATCCAGAGAACTGACAAAGATTGTGTTGGTCACTTTCAAAGCCCAACTTGGCCTGAGCCAAAACACAACGTGCACCGCCACCTTTAAACCTCTAAAAAATATAGCATGCATTTAGGTAATATCCTTACACTTCCTTATTAATATTGTCAGAATTGTTTTGCTTCACTTTACTGCACTGTTGGAAGAGAGAGCTGAGCCAAAAGGCAAAGCTCTCTATTAACCGACCAATCATCCCAACTCCCACCTGTGGTCATGTGATGTGGGTCATGGCTAAAAAGAACAAGAACACGGACTCAAGCGGCTGAAATGAGTTTCCTCCAACGGGTGGCAGTGTCTCCCTTAGAGATAAGGTGAGGAGTTCTGTCACTTGGAAGAGACTCGGAATAGAGCCGCGGCTGAGAGGAGTCAGCTGAGGTGGCTCGGGCATCTCCTGAGGATGGAGGGGTTTCAGGCGCGGCCAGCTCAGCCTCTCGGGATCCTCCAGTCGCAGCTGCTGGATGTTGCCCAGGAGAGGGGCGTTTGGCGCCACCTTTTGAAGCTGCTGCCACCGTCACCCAGCAACAGATAAGCAGAAGAGGATGGATCTATGTTCTGACTAGCACCCATGTCCATCAGCAGGAACACCCTGCCTTTCCAAATGACCTGGGTGTTTTAGTGATGGTGATGACTTGGGTTACGTGTTCGGAGTTTTGCTTCGAAATATTGGTCAGTTACTCGTTCTCCTTGCTTGAAACAGCTTGGTGAAAATCAGGTTACATACTTGCTACTAAATCATAACTTTAACTCTTTGAGAACCATATCACAATATCAACCATATCAGTAATGACTGCAAAAAATATAACTAGTGGTGGGACAGTTAATCGTAATTATTCCTTAAAATATTTTAATTGAATTTAATTGTTTATTTTAATGTAATGGAACAGTGTGCTCTGAAGACAACAGGGAACCTTTGTCGGTGCAGGAGTTCCTGCTCCACTGACCCCACTGATGCACAAGACACGTGGCAGCTAGGATGAGAACAACAACAACAAACATGGAGGAATCCTCCCTGAACCAAAGCAAACAAAAGCATCTGTTTGCTTTGGTTCAGGGAGGTTTTTCACTACACAATGACCAGGGTTTCCACCACTCTGAATGGACTTGACATTCTTATAACATTGAAATTCTTATACAAATATTTTCAAAACATTAAAAGAGCTTTAGTTTAAATAAGGTGATATTAATACTTGAATGTAGCCACCATGGTGATCTATTGTGCTATTGTCAAACTGATGCAGAAACAATATTTTGTAGTTTAAATGAATGAATGGCTCCATCATTTGATTCAGTCATATACCACATTCATTCAAATTGAAAAATGTGGATTCTTGTGGCAAATATACTGATACCATTAAACTACAATTGAGATTTATTAATCACAAATTCTCTAATTAATTGGATTTGTTTTTTAATCGAATCCCACCCCCAAAAAATTTATAAAAAAAAAAGAAAGAAATTAAATCAGAATTAGCTTTACTGCCATGGTCAGTGAGGATCCCTAGGAAGCTGAGAAAGTGCTGTGGAACATTCAGTCATGAACAAAAACATCACAATAACAATTAATTATAAATAGTAGTAGTCTATATGACATCTATATGTCTCATATTCTATCTGTGAGGGCTTAAACAATGAGGGAAACCCAAGCGCAGGAAGCAGTGAGAGGCCGACGCAAGAGCCAACACGAATGGGACACGGCCCAAGATCGTAACAACTCACCAAAGGAGCCTGCAATGGAGCAAACACAGCGCTCAACGTCCAGGGAGTAAAGTCCAAATTGTCCCGGACTAAACACAGCAGGTCTGACACAAGAAACGAAGAACGTAACTTAGAACGGACTATAAAGACTCTGAACAAGGCAAAATGCCAGGCAAACGCTCAGAAAGGGAGTGAAACTCATACCACGATGCAGGAAACTTCATGACCGGCAGCTGCCTCCACCTCCAACTTCTCCTCAAGAGGTGGAGGTTCAATCAACAGGATTAGCTGCAGCTGCCGACACTGTCAAGCAGGACAACCCACCACCAGGCGGGAACAGGAAGTCGCTGACGAAAATAAAACCACGGCCGGAAGTTATCGTTTCCCCATCATGCAGTTAAAATGTATTTCCTTATGTATTACAAACGCACATATTAATCATTTTATGACCGTTGTTGAAACAGAGAATCTTAAAAACAGCAGCTACAGCAGTAGATGCAATGCGTATTTCCATAAAAATTGCAGGTTTTTAAACTCTCCCTGATGCTTCACTGGCATCTCCACAGCCCAACCTGCCACTCTGCTTTGCAAATTTTTGTTCCACAAATTGGATTGTAGTGTGGTGCACTTTCAGTGGATCAACACAACACACCCTCCGCCCACGGTCCGTGACTTTATCCTGGCATTTTAATGGTCTGCATCATGGAAAAAAAGAAGGAAAAAAATCGCAGAATGTCAAAGCAGCACCGACTCTGAATGATTATTGTGGGCGCCGTTTGACTCAGTTGACTGTTATTGACTGTTGTTTTATCGAATTTTCTGCCACAGATGTCAAACTCATTAGTGACAGGATTTATAGGAGAGCCGGTCGGTTCATCAGAACCGCAGATGAAGTAGTACGAGACTTCGGCGGCGCTCGCCTTGACAGCATGTCAATGCTTCGCTCAGATCTTCATGGAGTGAAAGGTTGTTTGGATCGGAGCGCCCCCTCTGGTGACTGTCTCCCACATCATGCTGCTTGTATCTGGGGTCCTGCTTCAGGAGGTTCGGGGAAAAGCGTTGAGTTGGTCGTGGTTCTTCAGTTTTGCAAAGCAGGCTCAGCTGGTGTCGGTTGCCCAGGTATCATACTGTGTGAGCCGGACCTGTTTAGAGAGCACTTCCCTCTGTTGACACGAGATCCAACTCAGTCCAGAGAGGATGATCACATGCTCTGAAGTACATGATGCATGCCGCCGAGTGGGGGGCGGGACACCGAGGGGCCGACCAATAGGACAAAGACTAATGGGTCTCGCTGACCTCGGTCGATCAGTCAATTTAAATTTCTTCATGCTAGTTTCCCGTCAATAGTCATTCGGACCCTGAGTTCACGTGTGGTAGCAAGGTAGTGACTGCTACAAGCACAATGCACGTTTTCATTTGGATTCGGTATGTGCTGTGGTACAACTAGTGATGAGGTTTCATGAAACAGTCGCCTCATTTTCAGACCTCAGAAGTTGTCGCTCCTGGCTGATAAATCAGGTGGAATTTAATAGGACTCGTGGTTCAAAATCCAATAATAGAGCAGAGAGTGCCATCTAGTGGCATCTGAAAATAAGGAGAGTGTTTCATGAAACCTTGATATTGGTGTGGTAGTCAAGACCAAAGCAGTATATACTGTATAAGGCAGTGCATCTTAACCACAGGGCCATGTTTGGGCCGCGAGCGCCCCCTCGAGGGCCGCTGAAAGTTTTGTGTTTTACACCTCTGGGTGGTGAAACGCTCCGTTTTAATACATGAGCCACATGTGGTGGCAGTAGTGAGTCAATGAATTGACTTGACAGCTGCAGATAGTTAACAATTATTGAGAAGTTCTTCAAAAGAATAAAAAATGATAAAGAAAGTTACTGTGCCCCCAACAGAAAGCACTGTTCATGAAAGCACCTTTTGAAGCAGTTTTGAAAATTAATTGGAATAATATATAATAATAATATTATGGATACTTTCATTTACACTTCTTTGGAGTTTAAATAGAAAAAAAAAAAAAAAATATATATATATATATATATATATATATATATATATATATATATATATATATATATATATGATATTTAGTCATGATTTTATTATATTTATTTTATTGAGAATTTTATTCAGTTGTTCCAATTTTGCATCAAGTGTATTTTTTTTTCTTTAGTAAATTTGATGAATATGACTTGCACCTGCTTCTGCCGCTGGTTGGACTTTTCAGTGACCGATATCTATGTGATGATCTCATGGTTTCATGTCATTTCACAGGGTTTCGGTTTGTTTATGTGTCAGTAGATTTAATGTGTTTATTGATGACAAATGAAATCAAGAGTAATGAATCAGTTCTCTTCCTTGAATGGGCCCCGGGCCCATTTGTAATGGGAAAGATGGCCCCCCGAGATCAGAGAGGTCAAGAGCCCCTGGTGTAAGGCGTCTCAGGCTGATCCACAAATTCAGCAGCAGAAGGCACACATTGGTGAACCAATCAGGTGTCAGCTGAAACAAGCAATGTGTCTGGTAGTGATGGGTCGGTGAGGTTTCATGAAACAGTATTGAAGGGTCGGTGAGGTTTCATGAAACAGTCTCCTGAATTTCACAGGCCACCAGATGGCGCTGTCTGCTGTAAACTGTTTGGACTTGAACAACTCACTCAATGAAACCTCATGTAGTGATGGGTCCAGCGACACTGAGGCGTCGATGCGTGCGCCGAGCTTCCAGGGCAAACCCCGTGTCGGTGCGCGTACCGCTTTAAGAAAGTCACGTGACCACTACCGGAACCGTGTCGACACAGCGGTCCCGCGCCAAACTGTGTTTATGAGGAAGCGCATCTGTCAGCAGGACACGTTGCACGTACGGAAGACCCGCTCTTATACTGGAAGTCCATGGAGGCAACGTTCCCTCACCTATTTATATTGGCCACACAGGTGTTGTGCACACCGGCCTCTTCAGTGCCTTGTGAGAGGAGCTTCTCAAAGGCGGGGGAAATTGCCTCAAAAAAAAGAAATAGACTGAATAACAAAACGCTGGAGAAACTATTTTTTTTAAAATAAAAATCTTTAATTACAATGAGTCCATTGTCATTCACAACACTTTTACTGAGGCATTCAGACAGATGTTCACTTAATTTATCAACTGCGTCTCGAATATCAAAGATTTTTTTAAAATGAAATTACGTATATGTAAAAATAATGTGAATGCAAATGCCTAATCAATGCAATTGGATAAAATTGGTTTGACAGATCAGTGTCAGATGACCCTGTCAAATGTTTCCTGCAAGTCCAGCAGGTGTCAGTATTCAGCAACACAGTGTCAACACAGTGTCAATACAGTGTGTCACTGTGTCGAAACGATACAGGATGCCTCATCTACCCATCACTAACCTCATGTCTAGACCGGTCTTGAATAGAAATCCTGAAATCCCGAGACGAGACCTGGACCCTCAAAAAGTAGTCTTCAGACCAAGATCGATCTGGAGTACAACAACACTACTGGATACAACTCTTTCCCAGGCCTCGCCAACATTTCTTTGTTAATATTTTGAGGTCTGTAAATTTGCCTTTTGTGCCCTATACCCACAACAATGTTGACGCATTGGCAGAGCGACATGTAAAAAAAGGATCGAGTTTGGGGTTAGGTGAGCTATGGGATGGCACTCCAACAACATCAACATTCAACCATTCAAACAGCGGTGCGTTTCAGTCACTGTGACTTTCAGTACTGTCACCAAGGAAGAGCACCAGGGAAAGGGTTATAAATAGCGACTAAGAGCCAGTATGATTCAGAGGAAAGAGCTTCAGTATGTCACTGCCGACTCCTGCGATTCTCCCCATGATCGCATTCCGCCAGCATGTGCTGCTCCCTCTCCTGAGTCCATTGAAACGCCTACACGTCAACATGCATCGCCGGTGTCGTCAGTCTAGGACGGAAAAGGCAACTTTCCCAACCTCAGCATGTTGCGCCACGGTCGTGAGGATGGGTTGCACATATACACAAACAAAGGTACTCAATTATTGAGAGTCCACAAGGGTCGCATGTCCAGTGAAGGACTGACTCCAGTCCTCTGACTGAACACTAAACACAACCCAGTGGTGCATTCAAAGACCCGGCTAACTGGTACGTCACACACAGTTAAGCGATTGATCATGCAGTTGTGAAGGTGAAGGCATTAACATTCTCGCCGCACACACACTCGGCGAGATGCCTGAAGGTTAGTCTCAACTTAAAGTGCTTCTCCCCAAAACTCTCTCTCTTAGGATATGATTTTGGCTCCTGCCCGGATCAATGATCCCAACTTCACCAACAAGCCGCTTGTTAAATTAGATTGGAGCATTGTAACAAAAGTTGCTTTGTTGCGGCTAAATTGGACAGCAATCCAAGCTTTATCACAGCGGAGAGATGTTGGGCTTTGACAGGTTTTGGGCACGACGTTTAGGTTCTTGGCACCAACAAATTAGCTGCTGTACGCCGCAGCCCATCTTATCTGGGATCCTTTTTTAAAGCTCTGGCCGCCTGTTTTTCTACATGTGTACACCTGTGCCAGGGAGAAGATAAACAAAGAGAGGGTTGTGCGATAGATGTCAAAATCTTTACCATCCGAGCGGATTAAAAACAAACTATTCAAACAGGGGGACACGAAAAATGACATGCACAGATGCTGCTGCTGAGGGACATCAACCAAAACGAAGGACGCCAAGAGTGAAATAAGCGTTTTCACGCACAGTCTTTCAGTCTGCACGGAGTCATTGCTGGGGTTTGTATGGGCTGCGGGGAATCTGGCAAACGTACATATGCTCGTACGTGATCCGTGTGTGTCAGTGAAGAAGTCTTTGGATGGAGTTGCACAAGGCACCATCTGCTTGTGACTATCGCTGAACTCAGATAGCAGCAGTGCCAGTTGCATCAAACCTCAAGTGGCATTCACCAAAATAAAATAAATATCTGCAGGGCTTCAAATTTGGAACGTTTCACGTTCAGTATAAAGTGTGGTGAATCACCATCGCCACATCTGTTCGTGGAAGATGGACATGTTTCATCTGAATTTTGTTAAGTTGGTCACAAGTATGGTGAGTATTGTTTTGTTTTCTTATTTCATCTTCTATTTTATTTTTTTCTGAAAGCAAATCTCACGTTTCATCATCAAAACAATACAATGTATCTTGTTGAAGGCGCTGAAGAAAGGCAGTTAAAATGCAGAGAGAAACAAAAGCTACCAAACATTCATGCCACACTTCATGCATAGAACTGAGGTTACATTCAGGATACTACACACATACATCTGCAGTTAACCGTTGCTGCGTCCTGTTCAGGGTTGCTGGGAGTGTTGGAGCCTACTCCAGTGGTCACTGGGCGAGAAGCAGGAGTACACCCTGGACAGTCCATCGCCGCGCACACACACCATTCACAGGGCAATTTTAGAGAGTCAGGTGTCTTTGGGCTGTGGGAGGAAATCGGAGTACATGCTGCCCACAAGGTCCAGAGCTGCATTCCAACACTGGACCTTCTTTCTGAGAGGCAGCAGTGCTAACTATTGCGCTGCTGTGCCGCCCATTCAGGTAATGGAATTTGCTTTGTCTGCCAACTCCAAAATGGGTCTCAACCTTTTTTTTGGGGGATCCAGAATGAAAGGGGAGTGGATTCCTCTTGGTTCACCAATGACACAGCTCCTTTCTACATGAGTTTTTTGATCCGTCAACATCCAGACAAACCCTTACAGCTTTCTCTAGGAGCGAAATTCCTCAAACCACAGAGGCAGAAGTCCGTAACCCCTTCTGTCCATCCAGAGAGAGGCCTCACCCACTCAGAATAGAATTCTGTCAGTGAACAGACTGACGATCAGCGGCTCACGGTCCGTCATCCGGACTTGTTCTGCCAACAGTGCCTCCATCTCTTCACAGCAGCAGGTGCAGTCCTTGGGTGCTGGTTGGTTGGGAGGATCTCAAACAGCGCGTGGCTGTGCATGACGTAGAAACGTCAGATGACAAGACCTGGCAACCCCAGAATCCTTTGCAACGATGTAGCAACTATGATTCACTTTCAACAAATCAAAACTTTTCATTCATTTGGAATGTGGAAAACTTGGTGCGCTTCAATACGCAAACCCGGAACCTGACGTGAAAAAAACCTCATCAGACAGCAAACTACAAACATGTTGGGTTCGAGTTAATGGCCACAGTGTTGGCGAACAATGGACCTCTATGCCGCACTCAAACACACTTTCTTTAATCTGCTTTCAGCTTCAGTAATGTATATCTTTGTTCTTCACTGCAGCCACAGATCTTCTGCGTGTTTGTTCCTACCTTTTTATTAAATTGTTTGTTTTTTCTCCACGACATGTTCACCTCCCTATTCATTATTTCACACACAGTTCCTGCAAGTTAGCTGCAAATGAGGGCTCTGCAACTCCAGCTTCTTAAAAAATAACTTTGAAATAAAACAGTGGCGACTGAAGTTACTCAGTTCTCTTTACGACTTTTCAACAGTGAAAATGTTTTTCAAATGGGCTGCTTTTCTTCCGATTTTACTCCTTCCCGACCAAGGATGGTGAACTCCCGATTGTCTGTCTGGGGTGTGTTAAGAGTGAATTTGTCCCAATGATCGGCTCGTAAAATGCTCAGGGTTTGTAAACAGTAAACATGTTCAGTATTTCGACGATGATGAATGCTTTATTGTCATTGTACCACAAGTAGTAACAACGCTCCCAAGTAGAACTGCAATGTGTAATGGAGCCAGTCAAGGGAAAGATTCAAGGAAACAACAATGTTATTTGTTGTAAAATTTTCATCATTTGATGTAAATCTGAAGCCGTCACTGTCAAATATTGACTGCAATATTTCATTTGTATTCTTGAAATGTGGAAGAAAAAAAAAGATTGTGTTCAAATGCTGCGGGAAAAACAAACTGCTCTTTAGTAAATTGTTCATTGCTGTCACTTGTTCTTGGTTTGTGGTTGCAATTCACTGGATTTCAGGTCAAATCGACATCTATCTTTTATATTTCGTTCATCACAGAAATGTTGCAAGTGACAGTGATGAATGTTTTCCTAATCGGGAGTACATTTTCCCCCACAGTACCTAAACGCAATCTTTTTTTTTTTTTTTTTTTTTTTTATCACCACTTGAAGCCCATTCTCGCAATGTGGGAGAAAAAAAAACTCACCAAGCAAAAAAAAAAAAAAAAAAAAAAAAAAAAAAAAAAAAAACACAAAGGAAAATAATAGAAAATCACCAAGCAAAAAAACAAAATCACCAAGCAAAAAAAAAATCTCCCAGTGTTTATTTATTTTTTTTTTTCACCTGGCGGAAATGGGCTTCCATGACTTGTAAAGCAGCACTGCGTCGTTTAAGAATATTTGTTTTTGGCGGCGCCGCTGGTGAAAGAGTGTAATTGCAAACAGTCGTATAGCTGGGTCTCTGGTCCCGGCCCCTCCACATGAAAGCCTGTGAGGAGAGCCAAGATCCAGCGAGAGGATGAAGCAACTGCAAGACCAGTTGACACAGACAGTAAAACTTTATTTTCATGACATATTTCAGACCACAGTTGACAAATGCCTCAGTAACAAATGAACGTGAACATGTAACAAAGGCGGAGGTGCAGCTTTGTCTAACTTTATTACATTGTGACTCAGAGTGTTTCAATGAGGACCGGTCAAGCACCAGAATGATATCCTGGTATTGGCTCCACCCCCCCCCCCCCCCCCAAAAAAAAGAAATACCAAATAAATCCAAACCCAGTCAGACTGCTGTTGGCAGTAGTCTCCATAAACACAAAGAGGATTCATGTCACCAAGCAGCCAGGCAGCAGTGAACTGACCTTTAGCTGAGCAACAACGCAGGCTATCTGATGCTGTAATGGACAAGATGCCAGTTCAAGTCCCAGATGGGGAACTGGATTTCTGCCAGCACCCAAGGGACAATTTTAATTACAGCCACATCCGCTCGGAGTAAAGTCCCTCGACTGACCTCATCGTTCACCCAATCATGCTCATGAGTTTGAGACAAACCCATCAACGTCACTCGTATCTTGTGCGCGGGCAACTGGCGGACAAGATGTTACAAGGGAAGTAGACAGTTGTGGCAGTAGAAACACAAGCACGTTTGGACTTCTGGAGGAAAACTGTCTTATAAATACCGCAAATACTGTGCTGGTAACAGACAGTTAGGGATATGGACCGAATCCTAACTAGGTGCTGCCGTCCACGTCTCTTGGAACCCTCTTGGATAAAGAGTACTCCAGTGAAATGATGCGCTACTTCAGACACAAGCTCTGTTTTTGTTTGTTTTATTTTGTTGCTCTGCCTCTCGTCCATGGTACTTTGTATCAGTGAGCTTCACAGAGCCTGCTGCACATGCTGCTCGAGTCCTCAGCTGAACTCGATTGTCCGACTGCTCCTGGAGGCCTGAGGTCTTCAGAGTTCTGTGGCAGCTTCATGACAGTTTCTCTTGGCACTACGCTACAGACGGTCCCATTCCTCCCCCTTAAATCTTCCACTTGCTTTCAAGTGCTCTCAACAGTTGAGTCTTTCCCTATGAAAATGCGACGCCACTCAATACAAATTAGCGTATTGAACGTAGCAGTCTTGCTCACATACACGCAGCGAACGACTACTTTCATACAGGAAAAATGGTGGTCAATGCTGTTGTCTTGCCTGCTGCTGTTTGTTTACCTTCCTCTCAGAAATGAGCAGAGAACAAACGTGGAGAATAGAAGACTCTCTGTTTACTTTTGCCTCGCAGCCTTGTTTCAGAAGCATTGATTTGTTTAGATGTTTTGACGCTATGTTCAGCTCGGTAGTTAACAATTACGTTAGCATTAGCGAAACTAGGACTAGCGAAGGCAACACGTCATTTAGGAGAATTTCATCTCCCACTTTGTTTTAAGTCAGACCTGGAGCTCTTTAGCGCCAACTGTTGTCAGATCGGACATCTTGTAGGGAACTAATATTAGAATGACAGTCTTGTTATGATCACTGTGTGTTTTGCTGTACTTTGTTCTTCCACGTCCTCTTTGGTTCTGTTGTGTTTTGGTTGTTTTTAGTTGGTTGGTTCTCTCTTTCTCTCTCTCTTTGTCCACTGTACCGGCCACATCTTGTTCCCGATCCCTGTGTTCCCTATTGTTGAACCGCCCCTGGACTTTGTCTGCCTACGTGACTGTTTTTGTCTCATTTTGTTTTGGCGGTGAGAGTTGCATCTCCAGCCATGCCCCGCCCCCCTGCATGCATTCCGGACCATCTGTCAGATAGACTATGTTTAGGTTTTTGAACTTAGTTGGTTTCCGTTTATATTGCGGATTACGTTCTTCATGGATTATTGCTGAAAGAGCTAAAGACTGTGTACGAGTGATGGGTAGATGAGGCTTCATGAAACAGTGTCCTGATTTTCAGAGGCCACCACATGGCACTGTCTGCTGGAAAATGTTGAACAATGACACCACACATCATCACATCATCCACCCTGCGATACTGTTTCATGACCCGCCATGGACCCATCACTGCTGTGAACTGTCTGAGTGAGACAGCTTCTGCATCTGTGTCGTCCTTCTCACTCACTTGTCACAAGCTGAGATGCAAGTGAGTGGCTTGGCGGATGTTTGCGTTGCCCCAGTGCCTTTCTAGTTATTGACACAATTTGGACTATTTTATTACGAAAACCTCTGTCGATTTTTATTTATTTATTTACACTATTACGCTTTATTATTTACTTTACATGCGTTCCGCTACTCTCTCCAGCTCGTAACAGTGGTAATTTGTTTGGCGTTTCTCAGATATCCGGCAGAGTTGCCCAAAAAGTGCCCTATAAAATGCCAATTTCTCACCGGCTTCAGTGGTGCTTGCATCCCTGCTTTAAACACCGGCTCTACGCAGACGCATATCGGAGAACAAGAGTGAAGGGTGAAGAACGTTTAACCAACATAACAGCTCATAAAGTCGACTGCAGAATAAGCGATTCATCTATTATGTATGAGGTACATAACTGTTACATACAGTCATCTGCTCAACTGCTGTATTGTGAGAATGTCCAGCACAACCATAACAATGCGGCCAAATGTCCTTCAGGCAAATGCCGATCAATAATTCTGAGATTTATGTTTCAGTGAAACTTTCCCCGAGTGATAATGGCTCCACTTTATTCCCGTAAAGCATCGCAGCAATGACCTCAACATAAAATAAAAACAAATCTGTCACAATGTTTCACATCATGCACGCTGGAGGAGTTTTCAGAGGCCTGGACAAGTTGTTAACAATACGACCTGTGCTTTACACCCGGCAGGACTTGAAGCTTTGCAAAGTGCCTGGGCTTCTACTGCCGTCTCATAATTCTCCATCCTTCTGCATGAGTGAGTAGGAACACAAACTTGATGGATATATATATTTTTTGTTTTTACTTGCACTTAATAATGCATGAAAGCGAACAGATTTATTTCCATCTGTGATAAATATTTAAGTACACAAGGCTACCCTACTACTGATCCTCGGTGTATCAGCAGCGGAGTGAAGTAGTGCCTTAGTTTTCTTTCATTCTTCCTTCCTTTCTTTCTTTTCTACAGAACTGGAGCTCTACTGACTACAGATCAGTCCCAACAAGGTTTTCACGAATGTGAAAGAAGTTAATACGTCTGTAACATAGTCATGTTCAGGTTTTTGGGGTTTAACAGTGTTGTACTTTGAGCTTCTCAAATGGCGCTCACCTGCTCTTAAGCACCAAAGTTCCAGACAAGCCACGCCCCCGTCTTCCTTCCTGAC
Organism: Synchiropus splendidus; assembly: GCF_027744825.2. NCBI lineage: Eukaryota > Metazoa > Chordata > Actinopteri > Syngnathiformes > Callionymidae > Synchiropus > Synchiropus splendidus. The sequence goes on along the minus strand of NC_071334.1, from coordinate 3,673,256 downwards.
ACAAATACTCAGATATTTATTATCATTTGTCAAATGTCGACCGCAGTTAACATTTTGATCATATGTCAGCATCAATATCACGGACAATAAACATCAAGATTTGAGTTTTTCATTGACCAAAAATGATCGGAAGTGAGTCGATCAGGCTTGAAATACAAGGCAGTGGTCAAACAAAGTTAATAAATCAAAGCTTTGAGGCAAACACTAACGGGAATGAATGACTATGATATGATTGCGCCGATGCAGTTATGTGTCCACTTCAATACATCAAGCATGATTGTTCAATTATGATTTTAAAAATCAGTTTATTGTCCCTTGTCACCATTATTATAGGGATCCATACAGGGACCAGCCAGGTGTCTGTGGTCCTGCTGACCTCCACCCACCAGTGTCGGGAGCCATCAAAGCTCCAATTCTGGATCCATTCTGCGCGGCATCTTTGTGGTGGCAGTTAGCGCTTTGCTTTAATAGATGCTTTGGATTCTGTGCATTGTGTTGGTCACTGTTATTTCTCTTGTATTGAATTTCTGTGGTTACTCTGGTTGCTTTGTAAACACAAACAGCCCCGGCCTTAACAGATCCACATCATTGGCGCTTATACTCATCATACAGTGGTGCCTCAGTTTTTCAACGTCCCACACTTCGAACAAATCGGAATTCGAAAAAAAATTTCTATAATTTTTTGCCTCGGGTTTCGAACGAAAATCCAGAACTCGAACGCCCCTTAAAAAAAACGGACCGATCAGCTGACCCACGAGGCGCTCTGTTATTGTGTATAACGCAGCCTCTGTATGCAGACGTGTCCCGTTAGCTCCATTTACTGACTGTTTCTTCTTCATATTGAGGTGTAAAACCTTTCCTGTCTCCGCACTGCACCGTGGTAGAGTGTCACAGGGGAGGTGCTGGAGCGCTCACTCCAGGGTTTGATGTCCTGTTGTGGGCTGGAGCTGGGACAGGGATGAGGCCAGTCTGGGACAGAGCGTGACTTGGTTTATGACTTTGTCACAGCCAAACTGCACAGAAGCGCACATTCAGAGCTGGACACGCACCGGGCACCTCTTCACTTCTGGAGAGACCTCACTCACTCGGCAACCCCTCCCACATGCAGCGGCCACACACATAGAGGAACAGCGCACCTGCAGCAGACACTGGAACGGATTGTGGTGGAGAACCGAGGTACCACTGTATAGTACTAGAACAGCCTGATGTGCAGTGACCCAGCCAGGCATCAACATCTTCAGAAAAAGATGAGAAACTATTAGGGGTTTCATGAAATGACGCCTCACGAAACCATATGGCGGAGCAGCGGCTCGACTCCTAGCTCCTCCCGAGCTCTTCATCCAGGGGGAGCCTCGCACCCTGTGGAGGAAACTCATTCCGACTGCTTTTATCTGGGATCGTGTTGTTGAGGTGGGAGCGTAGATCAAGCGCTAAATCGAGAGCCTTTCGACTCGGCTCCTTTTTCACCACGTTGAGAGGAGTCAGCTGAGGTGGCTCAGGCATCTGCCTCCGATGGCTCCCGGTCGCCTTCCACAATGCTATGATACAAAGCAGTACTAAGAGAATGAGAGTCAGTGTTCTTCAAAAATAGCTATTAAAAAACTCCCATCACTGAAAGAGAAACAAACCTATATATTATACCACGTGAGACGGTAGCAAGTCACTGTTGTCCAATAGCAAAAACTGTTGCATACATGCCCCTGTGCACGATTCAAAAATCAGGTGCTCACATCGTGATCTTCACTGCATAGCAAGTATGAGGCTTCATCATTTAAACAAGTCTGCGTTGAGTTAAAATCACAGTAACTTGAACAATGCATCTGGCAAAAGTGAAAATGAGGAGAGGAAAGTTGCATGCTCATTATCTGCACAAGAAGGGGCTCGCCATCTATTTCTGCCATTTCAATATTTCATTGGTTGGCAACCCATTTCACCCCGAAGAGAGGAATATTGTTAAACCGGGCCATCTGGATTGGTGAGGTTCCCCGAGTTCACGCTCAACTTGATGTTCATTTAGGGTGAAAATAAATGGCAGCGACACCCTTGGCCAATTCGGGGTGTTGAGGAGCGGCTGTCTGGATCTCATCAGGAGTGCGAGTGCATGTCATAAGGATAAAAGGGAAAAAAAAAAAAACATCTGGGATAAGGGCCTGTTGTCCAGCAGATTATAGCGCCACTACTGTAGAAAAAATAATAATGGGAATCTAAAGAAGAACTTTCTGACTCCCTGTCTTTGTCTTTGTCTTTTTTTTTTTTTTTAAGAACCGGTCTTGACACTCAAGCTCGACTGACAACAGAAAAAATAGAAAAAATAAAAATGGTATTCTAAAGAAGAAGAACTTTCAGACTCACTGTCTTTGTCTTTTTTTAATTATTTTAATTATTTTTATTTTTATTTTTAATTATTAATTTTATTTTTATTTATTTATTTTAATTTTTTTCAAGAACTGGTCTTGACACTCAAGCTCTACTGACAATAGAAAAAATTGAAAAAATAAAAATGGGAATCTAAAGAAGAAGAACTTTCTCACTCCCTGTCTTTGTCTTTGTCTTTTTTTTTTTTTTTTTTTTTATTCTTATTTTTATTTTTATTTAAGAACCGGTCTTGACACTCAAGCTCTACTGACAACAGAAAAAATAGAAAAAATAAAAATGGGAATCTAAAGAAGAAGAACTTTCTCACTCCCTGTCTTTGTCTTTGTCTTTTTTTTTTTAATTTTTTTAAAATTTTTATTTTTATTTTTATTTTATTTTTTTTTTCAACAACCGGTCTTGACACTCAAGCTCTACTGACAACAGAAAAAATTGAAAAAATAAAAATGGGAATCCAAAGAACAATTTTCTCACTCCCTGTCTTTGTCTTTGTCTTTTTTTTTTTTTTTTTTTTTTATTCTTATTTTTATTTTTATTTAAGAACCGGTCTTGACACTCAACCTCTACTGACAACAGAAAAAATTGAAAAAATAAAAATGGGAATCTAAAGAAGAAGAACTTTCTCACTCCCTGTCTTTGTCTTTGTCTTTTTTTTTATTTTTTATTTTTTATTTTTTTTTATTTTTATTTTTATTTATTTATTTTAATTTTTTTCAACAACCGGTCTTGACACTCAAGCTCTACTAACAACAGAAAAAATTGAAAAAATAAAAATGGGAATCCAAAGAAGAACCTTCTCACTCCCTGTCTTTGTCTTTGTCTTTTTTTTTTTTTTAATTTTTATTCTTTTTTTTTTTTTTATTTAAGAACCGGTCTTGACACTCAACCTCTACTGACAACAGAAAAAATTGAAAAAATAAAAATGGGAATCTAAAGAAGAAGAACTTTCTCACTCCCTATCTTTGTCTTTGTCTTTTTTTTATTTTTATTTTTTATTTTTTTATTTATTTATTTTAATTTTTTTCAACAACCGGTCTTGACACTCAAGCTCTACTGACAACAGAAAAAATTGAAAAAATAAAAATGGGAATCTAAAGAAGAACTTTCTCACTCCCTGTCTTTGTCTTTGTCTTTTTTTTTTATTTTTTTTTTTATTCTTATTTTTATTTTTATTTAAGAACCGTTCTTGACACTCAAGCTCCACTGACAACAGAAAAAATAGAAAAAATAAAAATGGGATTCTAAAGAATAAGAATTTTCAGACTCGCTGTCTTTGTCTGAGTCTGTGGCGAATGGTCTTTGTTCCATGAAGGAAGTGGCGTGAGGGCAAAAGGAGCAGGTGCCAGAGTGGTGTGCAGAGGGGCCAAGTCAGTCACAAGTCTGTGTGTACTTGTGTGTAAACCGCACCCTCATTAATGCTGAATAAAGAAAGCTAATGAGGGAATAAAAGTTTGCAAGAGAAGTTAGAGAATAGAAGTTTGCACAAGAAGATTTCCCGGTAGATGTAAAGCCTGGCTGACTGAAAAGAGATGACTGGGATTCCGTCTCGCCTTTTCATGGAGAAAGTCTCTGTGCAGGATGGATTGAAGTGCCTTATTAAATCTAGCTTGAATATACAGTTGAGCACTTCGCTCAAACGTCATGTCCAACTCCGTTGAGGGGGTACACGGAAATGGACAGCAGCTATTCAAGTTGAGTCAAGTCGCTGTGCCTCAGCGGCCGAGCGCCCAGGAGTTAGGACTGAGCAGTACGGAGGCCTGTTGGTTAGTGTTACAGCAGACCTTTCTGTGTGGCGTTTCCAGGCTCTCTCCACGCTTGTGTGTGTCGCCACATGGGAGAAGGTTACACTGACGCAATGCATTACACATCAGGAAACCTCTGAAGAACGGTGCACTTTTAAAACTTCTTTACCAGACAAAACATCCATCCAGGCTCTGAAACCAGGGCCGTCGAAACTCTGCTTTTCTTCCTCAACGGTGACAGGAAATCTTGACTCACCGATTAGGGATGGGCGATAACTTACCGTGCACGATGTGCTGCCAAACACCATCTGCAAGATGCCAATTCTGCATCTGCATAAACACATGGCTCATTGGCTGCATTGGACCTGCACACGTGAACATGAGGTGACCATGACGGTGCCGTGCTCTCCAGCTCCACGGCGTTTGACAGCCGACACCGGCGTGACAGTTGTGGAGAGTGTGCTGGACTTTGGTTCACCATCACAGTTTAAAATTTATTTTTAATCCAGGGAACCTATTATGATGAAACTGGTCGACTCTGAGACTCTGGATCTGTGTTTATTTTATGAGATGGAGTGGTCCTCATAGGTTCTCTGACGTCAACGCACGCAGGTCTCCCGCTGCGCTGGTGACAACACTTGGATGTTGGATGTTGGCGGCGGCGTCCTCTTCCGCGTCCCCATTAGGCTTCACTGATCGCGGACACACTCTCACAGGCAGCACTAATGCCACGAGCCGCCATCAGTTAGGGACCATCAACAAATTCTAGTTTCTATCATGATTTGGAGAATAGACTCTGAGTCCATGATCATTTCTTCACCTGATTTCTAATGTTTCTTCAGTAGCATCTAGGAAATGTGTCCAGACTGCTCCATAGTTCAAGTCAACTGTTCAGAGACATGAGATACAGCAGACAGACGGCTCCATTGAAGCCCTAAATAAAGCTGGCAGAGCAGCCTGTCAGACACCACCGGCTTCAACCAGAGACCTGAAACATTGAGTTTCTCATCTCTACACTGAGTTCACTGTTCTGTTGAAACATAAGCAAATAATGATGTTGGAGACAAACTCCTCAAAGTTTCATCATAAAACAGTTTCAAGAGAGACTGTCGTGTCCAACACATGGAACAGAATGAACATGGATTTATCATGATAATTATCCTTATCGCTGAAATTACAACATTTATCGTGATTGCTTTTTTTGTCCATAGATATATGAGGTTTCACGACACAGTATTGAACGGTTGAGGTTTCATGAAACAGCACAGTGGTTTTCAGAGGCCACCAGATGGTGCTGTCTGCTGTAAAATGTTTGGACTTGAACAACAAATTCAATGAAGCCTCACATCACGTCACATCAAGAGCGCCATCTAGTTCATTTTGAAGGTTCATCCTTTTGTGGCTATGGTTGTTTTAAGGTAAAAAAAAATGAAGCATCATTTCATAATGAAAACCTTTAGAATCCCAGTGAGCTTCATGACGTGATATCAGCAGGAAGCAGCTCAGACACGCTCTCTCAGCCCTGCTACCCAAGTATGACTGTGCATACACTAAATTACAGAGATTAGCACTCAGTTATTATGACAATGATATGATAGATATAAAATTATTGAAATCAGTTGAACACAGTACAGTGCAGTGCAATACAATATGGGTTGTAAGTTGTGTACCATTGCATATAACCTTTTAACAACGTTTAAAAAGAATATTGAAAACTTGTCTGTGTGGACAAAATCCACCTCTCTGACACGGATCTTGTTCAGATACGACCGACTTGGACTTGGTGAAGATGGGGTCTTAGGCCACAGCATGCGGACAATGAGTCCAAGTCCAAGACTGAGGGGCCAAGATCCATCTGAAGCACAACACATTTAATTCCTACTGCAAAAGAAGCATTTTTTTTCTTTTCAAAATACATCAACAACTTAAATATATCTGTTCCACCAGCATCTTAGGAATTACAATCCACGATCAGGACACTTAATAATACTTAATGGTCGTGAGAGTCTCTTCTGATGACAGAAACAAAACTCAAGAAAGAGTCCCCCAGGTCCCCCTGGATCACCACCTCAGGCGCTCAGCTACTGAACATTCTTTACTCCATAGAAACAGCCATGAGTGAGATGAAACGCTGGAGGCTGCTGTTTCCGTCAGTACAGCGCGCAAAAGTCCACTTTCCCAACCTCAACATGTTACGTCATGCGAGCGAGGATGGGTTAGCACCGATGGTGTTGACACGGCACACGGAGGGACGAGCAGGAAGTGAGCGTAGGAAAAGCAAAGTGAGGGTGAGATCGGTCACGAGCAGAGCGACGGGGACCTAAGACTCTCATCCTGCTACACATTCATTGGTTTGTTCTGTATTAAATTCGTTGACCTCTGTCTCGCCTCGGTCTCGGCCTTCAATGTCCCGCTCTTGGACTTGGTATGTAGAGCATATGCTGTGGTCTCGGGTTAGGTGATCTCCATTACAACTCGAAGGCCCAGAGCTCGAGGCAGTTCAGGGTTGTTTGTGTGCTTTGTGGTACTGAAGGTAATGCGGTGTGTGTAACTGCATTGGTGTGTGGGAGTTTCAGATGAATGAAGAGCTTTAGTTCTGCTGTCAGCATTTATCAAAAGTATGAGAGGGAGCCACGTGGATCTTCACGTGCCTGGCTCTGGGATCCATTATCACTCCTTAATAACAAGCTGTGACCCTGATGGTACATTTGGAATTCTGCTGCTCCCCATCACGCACATCTCACTTAAATACTGCAAATACAGGAGCTTCAATTGCTACATCCATTGAGCTGCCCAACCTTGTGTCCATTGAAAACCAGTATCACACCGGCGTAACGCAACAGGATGTTCCCTCTGTGCAGTAAAATGTGCTTTATTGCCTTGTACAGAGAGCAAAGAGACTTGGAAAACCACTCCCACCAGCTGAGAATCACTGGTTTGGAGTGAAGGTGTGAAGGTGTGAAGAAGCGTGGACGCTGTGGAACATTTCTTTTGTGGTGTGTAGGAAGGAAAAACCTTGTCAAATTTGGTGGGTGTGATATTGTTTAGTGGGTGGGGTCAACGCCACAGAAGTCAGCGCACGTCATTCCGCACAATCGAATACAGACCACTCAACATGTCCATCTGACCCGAACTACAGTCGTATATTCAGAATGAACAACATATTTTCTTCACCAACTTAGGATGCTTTCAGTCCTTTCAGTGCAGTACTGTTGAACATCCTCCCTGTCAAAACCACTATAAATAGATTTGTTGCCATAGTACCCCGATAATGCGGAATGAAAAGGAAGTAAAACTAATCACTTTCATAGAAATTAATTAAAAATGCCACTGCTTTCACTCTTTGAGAGTAGATGGGATTTGTGGAGTTAATTACTATTACATTATTCTTTTCGTACAGTTTTTCTCGACAGTGTTGGGTGCAAAGTGGATACCGCCATCTACATGAATGGAATTATGGAATTATGGAAACAGTGGCACTGAGGAGAAGACAGGAGGCAGAGCTGGAGGGAGCAGAGATGAAGATGCTGAGCTTCTCTCTGGGAGTGAGCAGGATGATGATAGGATCAGAGGGACAGCACATGTGCTCAGGTGTTTAGGAGACCAAGTCAGAGAGGCTAGATGGAGATGGTTTGGACATGTACAGAGGAGAGAGAGAGAGCCAGTACATTGGTAGATGAAGATATTGAGGTTGGAACTGCCAGGCAGAAGGTGGAGAGGAAGGCCACAGAGGAGAGTGATGGAGGTGGTGAAGGAGGACATGAGGTTTGTAGGTTTGAGAGAAGAGGAAGCAGAGGACAGATGGAGGAGGATGATCAGCTGTGGCCACCACTGAAGGGAGAAGTCGAAGGAAAAAGAAGATGAAGATGTTGAAAAGACATGTACAGAGGAGAGAGAGAGAGCCAGTCCATTGGTAGATGAAGATGTTGAGATGTTGGAACTGCCAGGCAGAAGGTGGAGAGGAAGGCCACAGAGGAGATTGATGGAGGTGGTGAAGGAGGACATTTGTAGGTTTGAGAGAAGAGGAAGCAGAGGACAGGGGGAGATGGAGGAGGATGATCCACTGTGAATGACCACTGAAGAGAGAAGCTGAAAGAGAAAAATTATTTAGTGATTCCATGTGTTTGCTTTGGCCAGTCAAACCAGCAAGGGAAACTGCAGTTATAGTTGTACCTACCATGTGACTAGTAGTGTGGTACATGTCC